>NC_135784.1:64620430-64923518 GCF_051106095.1 Pogona vitticeps | reverse complement strand
TACAAGGTTTTTAATTCCTCCTCACTTTCTGCCATCAGAGTGGTATCATCTGCATATCTGAGGTTGTTGATATTTCTTCCGACAATCTTAATTCCGGCTTGGGATTCATCCAGTCCAGCCTTCCGCATGATGTATTCTGCATACAAGTTAAATAAGCTGGGGGACATATACAGCCTTGTCATACTCCTTTCCCAATTTTGAACCACTCAGTTGTTCCATGTCCAGTTCTAACTGTTGCTTCCTGTACCACATATAGGTTTCTCAGGTGGTAGATAAGGTGGTCAGGTACTCCCATTTCTTTAAGAACTTGCCATAGTTTGCTGTGGTCCACACAGTCAAAGGCTTTTGCATAGTCAATGAAGCAGAAGTAGATATTTTTCTGGAACTCTCTGGCTTTCTCCATAATCCAGCGCAAGTTAGCAAATTGGTCTCTAGTTCCTCTGCCTCTTCGGAATCCAGCTTGTACTTCTGGGAGTTCTCGGTCCACATACTGCTGAAGCCTACCTTGTAGGATTTTGAGCATAACCTTGGTAGCGTGTGAAATGAGTGCAATTGTACGGTAGTTGGAGCATTCTTTGGCACTGCCCTTCTTTGGGATTGGGATGTAGACTGATCTTTTCCAATCCTCTGGCCACTGTTGGGTTTTCCAAACTTGCTGGCATATTGAATGTAACACCTTAACAGCATCATTTTTTAGATTTTAAATAGTTCAACTGGAATGCCATCACCTCCACTGGCCTTGTTGTTAGCCAGGCTTTCTAAGGCCCACTTGACTTCACTCTCCAGGATGTCTGGCTCAAGGTCAGCAACTACATTGTCTGGGTTGTACAGGATATCCAAATATTTCTGATATAATTCCTCTGTGTATTCTTGCCACCTCTTCTTGACTTCTTCTGCTTCTGTTAGGTCCCTCCCATTTTTGTCCTTTATCATGTTCATCTTTGCGCAAAATGTTCCTCTAATATCTCCAATTTTCCTGAACAGATCTCTGGTTTTTCCTTTTCTGTTATTTTCCTCTGTTTCTTTGCATTGTTCATTTAAGAAGGCCCTCTTGTCTCTCCTTGCTATTCTTTGGAAGTCTGCATTCAATTTTCTGTAACTTTCCCTATCTCCCTTGCATTTAGCTTCCCTTCTCCTCTCTGCTATTTCTAAGGCCTCATTGGACAGCCACTTTGTTTTCTTGCATTTCCTTTTCTTTGGGATGGTTTTTGTTGCTGCCTCCTGGACAATGTTACGAGCCTCTATCCAAAGTTCTTCAGGCACTCTGTCCACCAAATCGAGTTCCTTAAATCTGTTCTTTACTTCCACTGTGTATTCATAAGGGATTTGGTTTAGATTATACCTGAATGGCCCAGTGGTTTTTCCTATTCTCTTCAGTCTAACCTTGAATTTTGCTATGAGAAGCTGATGATCAGAGCCGCAGTCAGCTCCAGGTCTTGTTTTTCCTGGCTGTATAGAGCTTCTCCATCTTTGGCTGCAGAGAATATAATCAATCTGATTTCGATATTGCCCATCTGGTGATTTCCATGTATAGAGTCGCCTCTTGTGTTGTTGGAAAAGAATGTTTGTGATGACCAGCTTATTCTCTTGACAAATCTCTATTAGCCTTTGTCCTGCTTCGTTCTGAACTCCAAGGCCAAACTTCCTTGTTGTTCCTTTTATCTCTTGGCTCCCTACTTTAGCATTCCAGTCCCCTAGAATGAGAAGAACATCTTTCTTTGGTGTCAGTTCTAGAAGGTGTTGTAAATCTTCATAAAATTGTTCAATTTCAATCTCCTCAGCAATGGTGGTTGGTGCATAAACTTGGATTATTGTAATGTTGAAAGGTCTGCCTTGGATTCGTATTGACATCATTCTATCATATTTGAAATAACCAATGATTATTCTATACATGACTATGAGAAAATGCACAGCAAAAGAAATTAGGCCCACGTAAAGATGTTGCTCTAAAATTTTGGAAAGAAATGTGGGAAAGCCCAACCAGACATAACAAAAATGCCTTGTGGATTAAAGACGTTTGTAAGGAAACTCAAGAAAAACAAATGGATGATATTATAACAACTGAAATGATTAAGAGGCAATTAAAGGCTGTGCAAAAGTGGAGTGCACCTGGTCCAAATGAGCTGCATGGATTTTAGTTAAAGCATCTAACAAGTCTCCATCGACATATAGCAGTGCAATTTAACCACTTATTTCAAAATTCTACAACTGAAGACTGGGTGACAACAGGCCGCACATTTCTGATCATAAAAGATCATCAAAAGGGCAATGAACCCAGTAATTATCGACCAATTACACACCTTCCAACAAGGCTCAAGCTCCTCACCAGAGGACTTGCAAGATCAATATATAATTACTTAAATGAAAACTGCCTATACCCAACTGAACAGAAAAGGAACTTTAAAAAAATCAAGAGGCACGAAAGGTCAGCTGCTTGTTGATAAAATGATACTGAAGAATGCAAAAAGATGAAAAAACAAACCTTAATATGGACTGGATGGATTATAAAAAGACATTTGACTCATTGGCACACAGCTGGATTATCACCTGCTTAAAAATGTTTGAGATTAGTAATAAATTCAGAGGCTCTTCAAGAAAAACATGAAAATATGGGAAACTGTCTTAATGGCCCATGGTGAAGAGATCAGGCAAGTTAGCATCAAAAGAGGAATATTTCAGGGGGATTCTTTGTCACCATTGCTGTGCAACATCTCACTAATCCCCATGTCAATAATTTTAAATAAAACTGGATTGGGCTACCATATTTCACAACAAGCAGGAAAAATCAATAATCTGTTATATATGGATGACTAAAAATATGTGCAAGCAGTGATAGAACCACTGCTAAACACAGTGCAAATATTTAATGAATAGATGCAAATGAAATTTGGAATTCACAAATGTGCAGCTCCGTCTATACACTGTGGCAAGATCTAAAACCTAGATAAGAGTTAAAATGGCATTATTATAAAATCACTATCAAGTGATGAAAATTTTAAGTACCTTGGAATACTAGAAGCAGACAAAGAACTGACAGAAAGGGAATATAGAAAAAGACTGCAGAAAAACCAAATTAAATGGTTGAAACACAATCAAACCCTAACTATATGGACTGTTCCAGTAAATAGATACCCAGCTGGAATAATAGAATGGACTCAAAAACAAATTAAAAGAATTGGATCAAAAAAGGGAAACTAATGAACACGCATCACACACTATATCCAAAAAGGTATGTGGACAGATTATATTTACCATGAAAAATTGAAGGCCGAGAATTACTGCCAAAATAGCATATAGTAGAGGAGGAAAAAAAGAAGCCTAGATGATTATATCAGTACAAGCAGAAAAAAATTACTTAAGGCAGTGAAAATGGAAAATATTTTGAAAACAACAGAAATAAAGGCTCAATATAAGAGACAACAATTTGAAAATAAATTAAACAGCTGGAAAAAAATAAACCACTTCATGGGCAACATCTGAGAAATACTGATGGAAAGCATGATCATAATTCAACATGGGCATGGCTAAAATTTCTTAAGAAAAAAATGAAGGCTTGATTTTTCCTGCACAAGAACAAGCACTACAAAACAACATGATGAAAGCTAAGATCCAAGGAATTAGTGCTGACAGCAAATGTCAATTCTGTCAAGAAAAAGATAAAAGTGTGTCACACCTCATCTATGAATGTCCAAAGATTGAATAAACAGGTTACAAAGTTAGACATGATAGAGCGGCAAAGTTCGTGCACTGGTCAATATGCAAAAAATATAACTTGCTGGCCTCAAAAAACCCATGGGAACATCAGGTAGAGAAGGTGTCAGAAAATGAGGGAGTCAAGATCTTGTGGGATTTCCAAATGCAAACAGACAGACATCTTGAGCATAACACACCAGATATACAGTAGTAGTAATAGAATGAAGAGATTTTTGGATCATTGACATTGCAGTTCCAGGGGATGCCAGAGTTGAAAATAAAGAATTGGAAAAACTAACAAAGTACAGAGAACTGGCAATTGGAACATCTTGCTTGTGGATAAAACACACTTCAGTGGTCCCTGTAGTGATTGGGTCTTTGGAAACAATATCAAGAACTTTCGCAGTACTATAAGCAGTTGCAAATCTCAGAAATCACACCATCAGAGCTACAAAAAACGGCAGTATTAGGAACAGCGTACATACTGTGCTGATATTTAACAGACACTTAGGTTTTTGGTTAAAACATGTATGCATCTGATATATAATACTAGTTAAAGTTTTTATAATTTTGACTGTGCCTGGTGTTTATGAATAATAATAATAATAACCTTAGAACTGCAGAGCTGGAAGGGACCCTGTGGATCATCAAGTCCAACCCTTGTTAAGGAGGCATAGTGGGGAATCAAACTCACCACCTCTGGCTCCTAAACCACTGAACTATCTAGCAGTTCTATTTGAACCACGGCAATTTGGTGAGTCAACAGTTATGTGAGTTACATTGATACAAATGGCTAACTCTAATTGCAGCTCAGCACTGGATTTCAGCCACTGTGCACATTCTGAATGTGCATAGGGTGACAACTAGACATGGGGATGAAAATAAAAACAAATCACAATATTCAACAAACATTGCAGATTCATCAGATATTCATTGCTTCGTATTCTTGAGGTCCAGAGACCCCGACAAATATGAAGCAATGAATATAGCCCTTTTATATTAATTCATTCATGTACCCCTGTCTGTTTATGCCCCTCGTGGGCATAGGCAGAGAGGAATTTTCCCTTTGGGTGGCTTGCTAGAGCCTGCCCAAAGGGAATCCCACCCCCTTGTTTACAAAGGCGGGGGGAGGATCACTTCGGGCTTTGCAAAGACAGCAGAGTGGGGGGTCACTTTGGTCAGGCTTTCCCTGTGTTTCCCTGTCTGGGTGGATATAGAAAGACAAGGGAAGTCTAACCCTCATGGCATAGATTGTGGAGGTCTAATTGAAGTGATCCCACTTCCCTGCTATTTTTGCCCAGGCAGAGAAAGACAGGGGAAGCCTGATCGAAGCGATCCACCTCTCTGCTGTATTGACAAAGATGTGTGTGTGTGTGTGTGTGTGTGTGTGTGTGTGTGTGTGTGTGTGTGTGTGTGTGTGTGTGTGTGTGTGTGTGTGTGTGTGTGTGTGTGTGTGTGTGTGTGTGTGTGTGTGTGTGTGTGTGTGTGTGTGTGTGTGTGTGTGTGTGTGTGTGTGTGTGTGTGTGTGTGTGTGTGAGAGAGAGAGAGAGAGAGAGAGAGAGAGAGAGAGAGAGAGAGAGAGAGAGAGAGAGGGATCGCTTCAGTCAGGCTTGTCCAAAGGAAGCCCTCCCCCCCACTGCTCCTTGCAAAAGCTAGGCTACTGGAACAGAAACCATGGTTTCAGTAATCTAGCTTCTGTGGAGCGGCGGCAGAACAGGAAGAGGCAGCTGGGCAAGGTAAGCGGCAGTGGGAAGGAGGTGGGGGCAGGCTGTGGGGGCAGGGGGCTCAAAAAAAGGGCTGTCTAAAAAAAAACCCAACAAACCGATTTGTGGTTCGTCAGGCCACCAGGGGAAAATTTGTGATTTGTTGTTTTTCAAAGTTGATGGCCCATGAACCAAGATGAAGCACCATTTTGGGTCTTAGACCCCATCTTTAGTGGCAACCTTTGCCCATTTCCCATTTCTCAAGACAATGGAGGCAGCTATAATGCTGCCATTTATCTTGCAATGGGGCAAAGCCCCCCCCCCACCAGCATTGAAGTTCTAGAATCTTCAAATGGCCAATGAGGGCGAAAGACCAATATCTAGGTTGCAAACGTGTTAATTCATTTGATTCTGTCAAAAAATCAAGAGTCCATTTCTGAGAGAGCAAGGGGATGATGAAATAAGAGAGAGACTGCATCATTAGCTCTGATAATCACAAGCCCCTGTGCATTGCCTCTGACAACCCAGGTCCTGTCTAGGCCGCAGACTGCTGCCAGGTTGTGGACCAGGGGTTGGGGACTCCTGTTCCAGAGGACTTGAGATAATGTACTGATGCTTTCCAAATCGTTGCCCTTCCATTCCCCTTATTGCACATGCTACAATTCATATTGATTTTCACATGCTGAAATTCTGGTACTTTACTGTAAAACTAATTAAAATTAAGTTGAACCCTCCACCTAAGATAAAAAAAAAAAACTGCAGGGGAAGATGTGTAAAATGTCACTGAATTAGCTTAGGGAATCATGACCTCGTTCATGTTGACTCTTCTGAATAAACATGAGTTGTATACAAGTAAGTGAAAATCTTCGGATTTATCAAATGGCAGGTATGATTTTACACTGTATTACAGTACAAGCAGAAGTACAGAGGAATTTTGTTTGTTTGTTTGTTTTCATCTGCAGCTTCCAGAATTCTCCCGCCATCATGGCCAGGGCGTAACTTTTCTAAGCTCTATGACTGCAGTTGGAAATAAGAAATGTAAGGACCTGTGTACGCTAGATGGCAGCATTTGAAAATTATAACTTTAGTCTTGTGAGTCTTTCAAGGCTGCAGTTCTCTGGGCAATTAGTGAAGAGTGATTTCTGACCCGACAGGTATAGGATCATATGACTAGACATCTGCACTGTCATTATAAGGAATACAGTACTTTTGTTAAAGGACAGACATGGAAAAAATGCCAGGGCAGGCTGGAGGGGTCAGGGCAGAGATGCATACAATGTATTGCTTGTTTCTTTGTTTTTTAATCACATGATCTCTGGACACAATCAAGATTAGTGGCTAGGCTTTAATAATGCAACTAGAAGGGCTTTGTACAGTTTCCCCCGTCTTCTAGCTCTGGCTCAAATATTTTCACACCTATGTACAATGGTGTCTTTATTTGCTGCCTCTAAGCTAGAATGTGTATTATTCTCTGGATAAAATAACACTCAGTGTAATATAATGCTTCACTTATAAACGCTGCAGTCTACACTGCTGAATATTGTTTTCACTCCTCTTAAATCCTTTCCCAGTCTCTACTGTAATGCTGCACATGAGGTAACTTCTGGGCTAGTACAGTTTTTCTTCCTCAGTTTACCTACCCCAAGAAAAGGGTTTGGAAACTGGAACATAGTTTTCTAGTCTGTATTCTGTGGAGAAGGCATGGGAACAACAGTTTACCTGAGAGGCTAAAAGGTCTGCATGTTTCTCCCTTGTATGTGTTGCAATTACTCGCATTTTTGATTTGCATTTCATCAAGTCCTAAACAGCCTTTCAAAATATTTTGGCATATAAGTAGTGCAGCCACATCCTAGCTGTTCTTGCTTCTGTCCTGTCCAAGCAATCACAGTACAGCTCATGTGCTCATCTTCTGGAATCTTCTATGAGCACTAGCTAATTTCTACATGAAGGAGGTTTCTGCTGGAATTAGTGTGTAGTGTTTGTATACTTAAACTTCCACCTTAAAAATCCAGGAAATTGAATTCTTTAAAAAAATACAAACTCTGCTTTATGGATGTGGGATATTGTCCATGATTTTTTTTTAAAAAACAAAACAGGAAATGGCCTAGTATTGCTGCACAATATTGTGCCCGCATTAGCAGCAGGAAAAAGAATGTCAAACTTTATGTAGCAAAGGGCAGCCGGAATGATTAATAACACCAATGACAACCATCGAGATGGTCTACACTACTATACCCTCTTCTGCTCACTTCTATTCACAAAGTGACACCAAGCAAGGGAAAATCCCAGAAGCTGGCTCCTTTTTCCATCAGCTAATCCCTTCTCACCCAAATACAAATCAAGGGTCAGGGCTGATTTTCAACAAGTTGTCTAGGTGAATAGTAGTGAGCACAAGAGGGTATAATGCTGGCATACGAAGGGACCTCGGATGGCAGAGTGGTTCTCCTTACCAGCTGCCCTCTTCCCTGGTACAAATGCTTCCTGTGGGTCCATTAGCTTGCTTTCCATCAAAGGTTCCGTTGTTCCTTGAAAAAGTCCAGGAAAATAAAAATGTATTTGCTGGAAATTGATAAGGTACGCACAACGCAAACATCTCTGAGAGGGGAATTCCATCAGCCAAGAGCTGCCAATGAAGAAGGTTTCCCATCTTGTCACAACACCCTTCAGTAGTGGCAGCAAATGCAAGAGGCTGAGCTGGGGAACTCTCCCTTGCCAGAGGGTGGCCTTCCAATTGTGAAATGACCCTGAGGTTGGTGAGTTGTGTAAAAGGCAAAACATGTAGGCTTAAAGTAGGTGACAGTCGGGGAGGGGGATATAGGTATAAGAAATATTTTTAGGAGCAGGATACAAATGTGAGAGAGCAGGCGGAGGGTGGGGCGGAGAAACAATTCCCTGCTGAGTTCTGGGACTCAGCTTCTGAATTTAATGTTCATAGCATTGCAGCCTGGTTCTCCTCTTATACACCCTCAACTCCTTCAGCTGAATTCATTAGAGCTTACTTCTGACACTTGTCCAGCAGGCCGAGGCAAAGAGGCAGTCCCAAAACCAGCCAAATCAGGGAGCTGGACAGGGGACAGATTGTATTCGTCTTCAGTGTGGAAGAGACTGTCACTCTCGAATTGGCCTTCTCAGCCACACTAGACGCTGTTCCAAGTCCTCGATACAGAGCATGTTACCATAGTCTCTCGAGAATGAAAGATGCCTACACTTCTGAGTGTACCTACATTTCTAATAATCAGTAATTTAAATAATAATACTAAATTATGATGCTGATGCTGATGATGAACTCATTTTGTATCAAATTTATGGAATTAATGTTTAAAACAATGCCACAAATGTTAGTGAACTTTCTCTATAGCTGTAATAATCTTCTGGAATATTGGTGAAAGAAGGATTTGGTTACTTCAAAGTGCAGGACACGCAACAATGGGCTCAAGTTAAAGAAAGCCAGATTTCGGTTGAATATCAGGAAAACTTCCTAACTGTTAGAGCAGTACAATAGTGGAACTAGTTACCTCGGTGAGTGCTCCAGCACTGGAGGCATTCAAGAAAAACTTAGATAATCACCTGGCAGATATGCTTTGTTTGTATTCCTGCATTGAGCAGAGAGTTGATGGCCTTGTTGGCCCCTTTCAACTTCACTTTTCTATGATTCTGTGATTCTAGAGACCTGTCATTATGTTGGCCTCTGACAGATAAGGCCTTCTTCTTGTAGGTTCTTATAAAAGATCATATCACCACAGCAGGAAACTAACTTCTTGTGAGAGCTGCATAATGTGCTGCTCGTTAACAAGAATAGATCAAAGTTCACTGTGAATAAGACTCAACTGTTATCTCCCTTCACAACAATAATTAAAGTCATGCCTTCACAGATTCTTGATTATAAAAATGAGCTGGTTATTAAATAATCAGGGGCCTTAAGTTATACAAGGGCTTCTCAAGCCTTTTCAACAAAGATCTTCTTCTCTCTGCTTAGAGGGGAAAACCTACCACAAATTCGTTTCCCTATAATGTTTTTCATCTCAAAATATCCAAGGCTGCAACTACACAGCAAAGAAAATGCAGTTTGATCCGCTGTGATTTGCAGTTAATTTAATTGGATTTCCCTGGGTGAAATCACTGTAGCTATCTGGATGACAATTTGCAGGAGTCAGCAGGGGCAAAGAAAGATATCTCATTTTGCATGGAGCTTAAACAGCAGAAGGTGCCTTAAGGTGCTAATAAGGTGCTAACTGCTGGTTCCCATCTCTCTCTTTTAAAAAATTCACCCCCTAAGTGCCCTAGTGATATTATGTTCCAGTGCTGAGTTGAAACCGTTTTTCTTTAAAGAAATGGCTTGGAGACCAAAGATACTTGGTTGAGGGGAAGTGACACTCAGAGAAGTCAATCACACTAACAGAAAAGGGGGGGGGGGAAGCAAAGTATGCTGCTTATACACCGCCCCATAGCACTTAAAGCCCTCTGTAGGTAGTTTACAATTTAACTATGCAGGCTACACATAATTAATTATGGAGGCTGAGTATTCATTTTACCGACCGTGGACGGCTGAGTGAAACTTGAGCTGGCTACCTGGGATTGAACCCCTGGTTTGTGAGCACAGTGTTGGTGGCACTCAGCAGTTTAACCACTGTGCAACAAGAAAGCGGACAAAAGCAATGTCAAACCATTTGTAACAAATTTGAACCACTCCTGTTGGCTGAATAAAAAATATATACTGTATCTATATAATTCCTCACTCAAAAGAAGCAGTTCTTCAATGCGCTTCCCTTCACTGAGCTTTAGGTTCAGTAGTCACTGAGTTTTAATTTTAATTAATCAGTGCCCAATCTGATTACAGAGTAAATGGCTAATATAGTCATACTCTGTGGAGGGAAGAAAGGGATGGTTTGGATTCTCAGATATTATTTGGACTAAATAAACAAAATGAATCGTACTTCCCCTAAAACAGACGGAAAGGGGAAATAATTTATTGGGATTCTAACCACCAAATGGTTTACACATCATTCCGTGGTTTCCTTACCTCAAAGTTCCTCTGAAGTCTATAGGGTTGTCCCGGTTGTAAACTTAAATTTCTGTCCTGGCTATTACGCCCTTGGGCTGTGTTAACTGATGTACTGCCAGGTGAGAGGACCTGGCTTTTGTTACATTCACCTTCTTAACCCCCCGCTGGGTTAAATGAGGATTACAGGTAATTATCGGCTTGCCCATCTTTATATTAGCTGAATGGAGTGTGGCTTCTTTGTCTCACTTCCCTGGCTGACAGAAAATATCTAGCTCTAAGAAGGGAGCCGGGCAGTTGATTTCATGCAAGTAGTAATTTCCCACAAATCGCAAAGAGGCCCTGTTGAAAGAGACTTAGCTCTAAGTTAGCGTGAGAGCTGGGGATTTCTGTTTCTTGTGTGCAAACTGCATGCACCATTTTAATGTTCCTGGACTTTTCTGCAGTCTTTCTCTTAATGCTGTCTTTTAAAATGTTTCCTTTTAAATACGGTAAACGTTATTAAACTTCCAAACCTGGTCTGCAAGTTGAGGGGGTTCTATTATTCAGTTCCTTGCCATTTGTCATTCTACTGGAAATATATTTTTCTTGGTAAAGGTAAAGGTAAAGGTTCCCCTTGACAATTTTTGTCCAGTCGTGTTCAACTCTAGGGGGCGGTGCTCATCCCCATTTCCAAGCCATAGAGTCAGTGTTTGTCTGAAGACAATCTTCCATGGTCACATGGCCAGTGGTCCTTATTTATCTACTTGCATTTACATGCTTTCGAACCGCTAGCTGAAGATCAAGACCTTACAGCACAGAGGCTTCTGCGGTTTAACCCCGCAGCGCCACCATGTCCATTTTTCTTGAGCATTCTGCAATTTGGAATGGTGGCAGCATATATTGAAGAGGCAATTTTAGAGCAGTCAGAAACCTGTACTTGCTTTTGGCGCATGATAGTTAGGCAGTGAATCCAGACTGTGGCAGAGGGTCTGGGAAGCACTACATTCTCCTAGATATTTAAACTACAAGTGGTGCCTCATTTAGCGATGTTAATCCGTGCAGAAAAAAATGTCGCTAAATGATTTAATCGCTAAGTGATTTAAAAGAGCCCATAGGAACACATTAAAATGCGTTTAATGCGTTCCTATGGGCTAAAAACTTACCTGTAAGTGAAAATCCTCCATAGCAGCAGCCATCTTGGGTGCCTCTAAAGCGAAACAAAACAGCGGTCGCCATTTTGTTTTTCCGGTGGCCATTTTGGAAATGCCAATCAGCTGTTAAAAAATGGGCGCTTTGCCATGATCGCGTCCCAGCGATCATGGCAAAGCGATTTTTACCCATAGGGGCCATCGCTAAGTGATCGCTAAGCGATTTCGCTGTAAAATCTGGCAGATTAAGATTCTAAGGGCCATGAGCTCATTAAAATCAAATGAAACTAAAAGTAATGGAATAAAATTTTTCTATAAATATTCCAAATAAAAAATATATTATTAAAAATGTCTTGATTTTTTTGGTATCAAATTCTTATTATGTTTTACAAAAAGAATATTCTTGGTGTTTCAATTAAATTCTTGAGATTCCATGTTTAAACATATTAAATTATTGTACTGAGATATAAGGTCAAGTGCATTTGACTAGTTGTAGGATATACCTAGAGATGGGTATTTATCATGGTTTGGTGGGCCTGCGGATGTTGTGCAAGCGCCTCGGATTCCCTGCCCCGCCTCCTCCTCTGAGTGGGTGCCTGTGGGAGGAGGAGGGGCACAGTCTTTGGGGTCCCCATGCAACCCTTGTGGGTCTGATCCTCTGTACTGCTCCAAATCACAGTAAGGGCCCATCACTAAATATAACTTTAAATTAGGAAGACCCAACCCTTCTACATTTTAAGATTTATACCATCTCTTATTAATCCTTGCTTTTTAAAATCTCTAGTGGCAGGGTTCAAGAACTTACCAGGAAATCTGAACTAAAATATAGAGAATTTATTAAGAAAAAAACAAGTTACGATAAAAGATTGGTTAGAAAAGAGCAAATGAAAGAACTACTAGAAATGGAGATGAGATCTTCGTTTAATCTTATTTAGTTGGAGCAATTGTTTAAAGACTGGTTAAAAATATGGTAAATGTAGGGAAAAATTATATTATAGAAGGAAAATGTAGATAAAAAATATGTAATGAAAGGAAAATAATTAGCATTTATAAAATATTAATAAAAGCAGAGCACCAAGAAGATTTTCTTAAAATATTATGGGAACATGGTTTGAGAGAAGAAATAAGTAACATGGTTTGGAATAATATATGGGATACAAGAATATTGAAACCTGTGTCCATAAGGATAAACGAGAAATTTATATGTTACTTTGGAAATGATATTTCATTCCAGTGAAATTAAATCAGATCAATAGCACTTATTCTAAGTTGTGCTGGAGACAATGTCACAAAACAGATATTTATTTTCACACATGGTGGGAATGTGAGAATATATTTAAATTTTGGCAGATGGTTTTCATGTTATTTCATTTCAAGTATATGAAATAATTAAGTAAAATCTAGAAGTACCATAGTCTCTCAAAATTGAAGGATGCCTAAAGAATGTCCTGAAGTAGTGCTTTTATTAATATTTGACAAGGAGCAACAGAACTGGACAACAAATGAATTAATTTCACATTTATTAACAATGGCAGGAGTAATGGCAGCAAGAAATTGGAAAACAAAGTATGCTTTTCAGTTAAATGATTGGTACAAAGAAGTCTGAGATATAACTACAGTGGTGCCTTGCAAGATGAATGTAATTTGTTCCGCAAGTAGCGCTGTCTTGCGAAATTTTCGTCTTGCGAAAAGTGGTTTCCCATAGGACTACATTGCAATGTAGTCCTATGGGAACCTCGCAAGACGAATGAATTTTTTTCATCTTGTGAGGCATCGGTTCTTGAAAAAAAAAATCATCTTGCGATGCACAGCCATAGAAGAAGCCGTCTTGCGAGGCACCACAGCGATCGCAAAAACCATTCATCTTGCAAGTTTTTTGTCCCGTGAGGCGTTAGTCTTGGGAGGCACCACTGTATTCGTGTTAAATTAACATATAACATAAATATTTCATAGATATTTGGGGATAATGTATTGATTTTGTATTAAAAAACGGGAAGGACTGTGCACCTTTGCAAGAAACAATGCAATTTTGGAAGGGGAATGGGGATCAGCAAAGAAAGGAAACATTGGTTATATAGCCAAATGGTCCAAGAGCCTGGAGTGTGGGTGGGCATGATTTGTTTTATTGTTTTATGTGTTTTTGTGTTACTAAGTTTTTTGCATATGTATGGTACTGTATATTACTATTTTAATATCTGCTTAAGGTTTTTATTAAAATTTAAGAAAATCAAATGAAACAAACACAAAACAAACAAACAACAAACAAATAAGACAAATAAAAACTGAGGGCAGTGGTGGAACGATAGAAGCTATTCCAGCCTCTTGTGCTGGGAGCCTTTTGCTGTAGGCCTGATTAGACCTATGGCCGGAAGTTGCCTCTTCTCTCTTTAAAGTAGGACAATACTGACCTCGTGACTGTCAGTGACTTGATGGAAACAAGTTATCCTGCAAAATAAAGACGACGGCTGTTCAAAGAGCAGGTCCTCTGGCCTTTTTTCCCACCTGATCCTTCTAGTCAACAGTCAAGAGGTAGCCCTGGGTCCCTGTCTTGTGAAGCAGCAGCTGACTTCTCTGGGGCAAGGATTCCTGAATTCCTAGACCATTTCCCCATTGGAGAGATTTGAAATGAAAACAATTATTTAAAAAAAAAGAAGGGGAAAAGGGGGGATAGTAAATGCATCACCAAACAAGAGAGTACGGACTGACATGAAATGTGTGTATGCTGACACATATACAAATACAGAAATGTTATTGTTTAGTCGTTTAGTCGTGTCCGACAAATCATGACCCCATGGACCAGAGCATGCCAGGCCCTCCTATCTTCCACTGCCTCCTGGAGTTGGGTCAAATTCATGTTGGTTGTTTCGATGACACTGTCCAACCATCTCATTCTCTGTCGTCCCCTTCTCCTCTTGCCTTCACACTTTCCTAACATCAGCGTCTTTTCCAGGGAGTCTTTTCTTCTCATGAGATGGCCAAAGTATTGGAGCCTCAACTTCAGGATCTGTCCTTCCAGTCAGCACTCAGGGTTGATTTCCTTCAGAATGGAGAGGTTTGTTCTCCTTTAAGTCCAGGGGACTCTCAAGAGCACCACAATTCAAAAGCATCAATTCTTTGGCGGTCAGCCTTCTTTATGATCCAGCTCTCACTTGCACACATTGCTACTGGAAAAACTGTAGCTTTGATTATGTGGACCTTTGTCAGCAAGGTGATGTCTCTGCTTTTTAAGATGCTGTCTAGGTTTGTCATCACTTTCTTCCCAAGAAGCAGGCATCTTTTAATTTTGGGGCTGCTGTCTCCATCTGCAGTGATCATGGAGCCCAAGAAAGTAAAATCAGTCACTGCCTCCATATCCTCCCCTTCTATTTCCCAGGAAGGAACAAATTTGGGCAGGCTCTAAAATAGAGGAGTCCTTTAGAGAGTGGACTTCTAAAAGTCAGTATTGTCTGGTATAAAGGAAGGCATAGGGCTACCTCACAATCTAGGAAAGACAAAATTGGTGGTGGTGGAAGGAATGCAGAAAAATTAAGAATGTACTCATTGTTTTTAGCTTTAAATATTGTCTTTTAATGATGTCAGCTGCCATGGTATACTCATTGTTTTCATCTGGTAAATATTACCAAAGCCCGCCAATCATGAGTCATGCCAGTGACAGCAGGCATATGCCACACACGAAGCAAACCCACACAGGCCACAGCAGCCCCAGACTCGGTCAAAGGGAGCCCTATGAGGTTTTTTTTTTTTTTTTAAATACACTTGGGAGACTGTTCGTTTGAATCCTTCCACTGGTAAAATATTTTCTCTCCCCTATCTTACTAGCTTCAGTATCCCTAAGAATCCCCTTGAAGAAGCAATGAGCCAGAAAAATTTGGATGCAGTTACACTGAGGGAAAAATGTGAACGAAGTTCACTGTCAAGTTGCTTTCACAGGGAGGGGGGAGGGCAATAGGCAATTGGCCTTTTCCATTCTAGGTACCCTAGTGCAACCATGCTGGCACAGAAACTCTTTGTTGTCATTTTTGTTTTTAAAGAAACAGTATCATTAGCCAGCATTTGAGGGGAACTGACATTCGGAAGCTGCTGGAACTTAGTGCTTTGCAACCCAGGCAGTTGGAGAACTGCTGGGGAGGAGTTATGGGCCAAAACATCAAGAAGGTTAAATTCTCCCCATCCTGGGATAAAATAATTGATTACCTGCTATTGTACTATAAATGTGTCTAGGTTTTTGGACTTTAGTGTGCAATCAGTAGGGAGTTGGGTTGCATTTAGGAGTGATGACAGCATGTTCTGGTTGGCTGCATTTCCTGGCAACCAGACAATGTACTGCAGACTGAGAACCAGCTCAACGCTGCTCCATCTCCTGTCCAAACTTTTTTTGGTCAAACAGCAGGGCTGCCTCCTCTCCTCTCCTCTCCTCTCCTCTCCTCTCCTCTCCTCTCCTCTCCTCTCCTCTCCTCTCCTCTCTTTTTTCTTTTTCTTTTTTGGAGTGGGCTGGTGTGATCAAGATGAGATGGAAGGGTCCCTTTGAAGACTGCAGCTTGGAAGCTCCCCTTTCCAATGTGGTCCAGTGTGATCTTTATGCCCTTGTCTGATTGTACTGTACGTTCTTGTGAGAGTTGCATAATAGGCTGTTTATTAAAATAAAGTAGACCAAAGTTCACTGTGAATAAGAGTCAATTCTAACCTCCCACCATAAAAATTGTTACTGTCACATTTGTTATAAAAATGATCTTGCTATTAAATAACCAAGTGATGAATGTGATGGCTTATCTGGCTATTTCAACAACTGCCTTCTTTTCTTTGAAAATCAAACCACAAATCGCTTTCTCTGAGATGTTCCTCATTTTGAAACATCCTAGCTGGTTAAACTACAAGTGAAATTTCATTAGGTAACTTAGTGTTGCTGCTGCTTCTGTGAGAGGCAATGTGGCATGAGGCCTATTTCTGTACAAGTTTTGCTTTAAGAAAAGGTGGAACTTAGTTTGTTTTTTCCAAAATAGAGTTCCCAAAATCTGCTCTACTATCTGAAAAAGTAATTTTCTAAACTTTAGTGGAAAGTTTCCTGATTAATTATTGCGGATTTTAAAAAAAAACCCATCAGAAATAAACACAGGGGTGTGTGGGGAAAGTCAAATAAGACTGTCAGCTCTCAGGCATAAACAAACAGGTCAGATCATGTACAGAAACGTTGGAACTGCAGAAGTACATGTCTACAGAAGTTGTAACTTCAAGATAAACACTCTGTGATCACAACTTTAATTAGGCAAGCATTGGCCTATGAGGAAGAGATGGAATTGAAAAGCTGGAATTGAATGGAACAGGCTTCTTAATAAAATTTGATACCAAAAACAGTGGGATGCAATGGACAAACATCAGACCTCAAACTCTTTCATCAACCCTTTATTGTCCCCAAACTCATCAGAATGGAACACAATGACCCAGAACAGCTACTTCCAAATAAGAAAATCAATCCAAATTCAAGACTAGGTGAGACAGATGCAGCAGACCATAAATCATCCTCAGGAACAATGTTACAGTACCTGTAAAATAAAAATCAGTATCGCAGAAAACATCCCAGAACAGTGACTTCCATATATGGCAGTCCAAACAAATTCAAACTTCTCATCTGACTAGAGGGGACTGATCCAACAAGTCTCAAAAACAAAAACAAACAAACAAACAAAAACCCAGGAACAACGTTCCACTAACCATTCTGTGTAGAAAATCAACATTGTGAAAAACAGCCCGGATTGGTGACTTCCATATAGGGGAGTTCAGTGAAATTTACCCTTCTCATCCACAAGAGGGGATTGATGCAACCAGCCCCAAAATATCAGTGGGAACAGTCTAGTATTCTGGGCTACAAAGACTTTTACCTTATATGGAGTAAGAAATGCCTGGTATTCAAGCTGGATTCCGAAAAAGAAGAGGCATTCATGTTGCAAATATTTGCTGGCCATTGGAGTGCAGTCCAACATTCTCTCTAATTTTCTAGAGTGCTGGGGGGTGGCGACTGGAAGCAAATGGGTGGCAACACTGGCTTGGTTGTGCACCCCAATGCAGCGCTGTGTGGATGTTTGCCTGTATGGCTTAGAGGGAATGTTGGAGTGCACCAAAGAATTTCAGAAGATCACCTTATGCTTTATAGACTACAGCAAAGTATTGCACTGTGTTGTTATTGTTACATTATTATTGCAGTGGTGCCTCGCACAACGGGCGACTCGTAGAGTGATGAATTCGCTCTACGAGGCCGTTTTTGCGATTGCAGATGCGATCGCAAAACGGTGCCCATATAGGCGGGAAATCGCAGAACGAAGGTCGGTAAGCTGCTCGCTTACCGACCTTCGCTTTGCAACCCGACAATCGGCTGTTCCACGGCTTCAAAATGGCCGCCGGAACAGCCGAAAGGGGCCGGGGTGCAGCGTTTTCGCGCCCTTGGTAAGCAAGGGGAGCGCGCGAAAACGCTGTGGAAGCTCCGAAATGGCTGCGCGCAACCATTTCGGGGCTTCCGGCAGCGTTTTCGTGCGCTCCCCTTGCTTACCAAGGGCGCGAAAACGCTGCACCCCGGCCCCTTTTGGCTGTTCCGGTGGCCATTTTGGACCCGCCGGACAGCTGATGGCAGCCATTTTGGCGCCCTCGTTGTGCGAGGGGAGGGTGCGAAAATGGCTGTCGGCCCCTGGGAAACATCGCACAACGGTGAGTATTCTATGGCATTGGAACGCATTAAACGCTGTTTAATGCGTTCCAATGCCTTTTTGTGTTCCGTAGTGCAATGTTTCCCACAGCGAAGGTTAATCCGGGACTGATTAACCTCGCTGTGCGGGGCACCACTGTATTGTGTTTTGCGGCATTATGCTAACCTTTTAACTATGAAGCTACAGACTGTTCTAAAAGTTCCTCAGCACTTGATTGTCCTGATGTGTAACCTGTATTGTGGGCAAGAACCTATAATGGAGAGACATGGTAGGCCTATAGGAAGCCATTCTGTATGGAGAGGCAGAACGGTTTCCTATAGGCAAATGTAATGTTGACAATGAAGAAATTGAAATAGAGTATAGTTTAGTCCACCAAAAGGGACGTGGTGGCACTGCGGGTTAAACTGAAGAAGCCTCTGTGCTGCAAGGTCAGAAGACCAGCAGTTGTAAGATCGAATCCACGGGACGGAGTGAGCTCCTGTCGCTTGTCCTAGCTCCTGCCAACCTAGCAGTTTGAAAGCATTTAAAAATGTGAGTAGATAAATAGGTACCACCTTGGTGGGAAGGTGACAGCGTTCCATGTCTAGTCGCGCTGGCCACGTGACCACAGTAACAGTCTTTGGACAAATACTGGCTCTATGGCTTGGAGAGGGGGATGAGCACCGTGCCCTAGAGTTGGACATCACTGGACTAAATGTCAAGAGGAACCTTTACCTTTATAGCTTAGTCCAATCAACAATTCAAATAGAGATGGCGTCCAAGAAATCAGAAGAAAACAGAGTCTTGGAAGAGCAGCAATGAAGTAATTAGAAAAGTGTAAATAAGTGTCACTGAAGATGAAAAACAAGCACTCACACAATTGTATTCCCTATTACAGGTGTGAAAGCTGGACAGTGAAGAGAGCTGACAGAAAGAAAATTTTTTCATTTGAAATATGATGTTTTGTGGATACCCTGGACTGTCAGAAAGACTGCCACAAACAAGTGAGTCCCAGATTAAATCAAGCCTGAACTTTGTATGGAGGCAAAAATGATGAAACTGAGGTTATCCTACTTTGGCACAATATAAGAAGGAGAAATTCTTTGGAAAAAACAATAATGCAAGGAAAGGCTGAAGGCAGCAGGAAAAGACGAAGACCAAGTATGAGGCTTCAGTTTGCAAGAGCTGAGCAGGGCTGTTGCGGGCAGGATATTTTGGAGATTGCCAATTCATAGGGTTACCATAAATTGGAGGTGACATGATGGCACATAACAACAACCTATATACAAACATACATAACACCCTGTGAAGTGGGTGAGGTTGAATGTGTGACTGGCCCGAGATTACCCAGGGAGTTTCAAGGTGAAGTAGAGTTTTGAACCCAGATCTTCCATGTCCCAATCCAGCAGTTTATCCTTTAGGCTCCACTTCTCCTTGGTTGTGTCTTTCCACTTCTGCACAATGAGAGGGACTTTTCTTTTTAGGAAAGAGTGTTAACTTCATGGAAAGGTGTTACTATCATTGTGCTTTGTGGCATGATGCTAACCTTTAAACCACGAAATACGTTTCACTGCTCTTGCCTTCTATTTTTCAAAATTGTCCTTAAACATTTTTTATGAAGGCATATAGACAGTTCATTCATGGTCCAGTCAATTTTCACTCTTTGGTTTCTTTCATCTGCTGTTCCCGAGCAGGGATATAAACGGCAGGAGCTCCTGGGAGCCATTATTGCTCAAAGGTTATCATAGATAATAACCTTAGGACTGCAGAGCAGGAAGGGGACCCTCTGGACCCTCCAGGCCAAACCCCGCAACTCTCCTGGCTCTGCATCCAGATCCCCCGACCACGGAGCGATCCAGGCACTAAACATAAACACTGAGAGCCAGCAAGAGTGAAACTGTGTTTTTTCTGTGGGCAATGCAGACACGATGTCGTGCAACAGTACCGGGCAATTTCCTGGCTTTTTGAATCCTGGGTACAGAAGCACAACACCCCACATTCCTAAACCGGAGGGGTTATTTTATTTATTTACTTATTTTTAAGAATCGAATTAATTCCTAGGGTTGCATTTTTGTCAGAAAAAAAAAAACTTGACAGCACACAACCCCTCAGGTACTGTCCTGTCATATTCGGCTTTATGCAAGGCAGCGCATCCCCACGTCTCCCGAGAGCGAGGCCAGGAGGAGGTCTCCCGCTCTTCGGTCCAGCGCAGGCAGGATGATGTAGCGCAGTGCAAACCGTCTCATTGGCACGAGGCTGCCTTGTGGGAGGAGGCAGGAAAGGTCGAGCTTTTTCACCAACCCTCCTCTTTTTTTTTTTCTTTTTCTGTCGGCGGATGAGGAATCACGCGTGATCCTCGCCTTTAAGGTCCAGGAGAGAAGCGGCGGGGTGTGTGTGTGTGTGTGTGTGTGTGTGTGAGGGAGGGAGGGAGGGAGGGAGGAAAGGAGGGCAAAGCCGGGCGAGCTGGCGGCGTGGCTCGTTCGGGGGCTGGAGCCCCGCGGCAGCTGAAGCAGGTGCAACGAGCCGAGGTACCGCAGCTCCCAGCCGGGGGGGGGGCAGGGGGAAAGGGAGCGGGGCAAGGCCTGTCCCGGAGGCCCCGCTCTGCCGGGCGGCTTGGGAAGCGCGGGGGGCGCCGGGGGGGGGGGAAGCCGGGGAAGAGCCGGGCTCGGGAATGAATGGGTCGCCGAGCGGAGCGAAAGGCGGGCAAGGCCGGCGGAGAGCGCCGCGGCATCCTCGGCGCCTGGCGGGGCCGGGAGGTCCGGCGATCCCCGTCCGGGGGCAGCGGTGGCGCATCGGGAAGGGGTGGAGGGGGAGCGACGGTGCGGTCGCCGGCGGAGGAGGGCCCGGCGCGGTCGGTCTCTCTCTCTCTCTCTCTCTTCGGCGAAGGCATCTCTGTCTCGGATGTTGTCCCGTGATAGGAAGGGCAGCCAAGATGGTGGGATGAGGAGCCCTCTCCGCTCGAATGAATACCCGGGTCCTTTGTCCCTCTTTCCCCCCTCCCCCCAGCCCGCTTCTCACGGTCACCCGGAGTCAGCTGCGTTCCGGGCAATTGCTTTGCCCGAATCCACTTCGGCGTTTGGCTGCGTAAGCCCCGCCTATGGAGTGTCCTCGGCGGATAACGGGAATGATGGGGAGGGATGCATTCTGGCACATTCACACGATCACTGAACAGAGAGGTGTGAATTGCAGCCCTGGGCACCCTTTGCTGGGAATTCCCCCCCCCCGGTGAGGTTTTCTTCCCGGTAAACACGCATGGCTTGCATCGGGGTCCGCGGCTGCAAACGAGCCTGCGCGTTCTTGCGAGTAAAAACCGGCGAGATTTGCCCGTAAGGAGAGAAAGGATGCCGTCGCATGTTGACGGGTTGACATCTATTCATGCTTCTGCAGCTCCGTCGTCAAGCAAGGCGAGGGGGGGGGGTTGCCGAGCGCAGCCTTGTCGCTCTTCTGGGCGTATTTATGTGCGGAGTGGTAAATCCAATCTGCTTTGGTGGAAAGAATCAGGGGCAGATAATAATCAGCTATTCAGGATTAAATCAGGGTAGGTGTGTTTGATCTCGTGGGGCATCTCTGGGATTTTCTTATGGTTTTTCGTTCATTAAATTGTGTTTTTCTCATGCCCATAATGCCAAGAGCAAATCACAGTCTGTGAATTATTCTGTTTTTCAAAACGACTCTCTCCTGCATCCTTATTCTTTGTTAATAATCCTGTGGCACACAAAGAACATATCAAGACACTCTCTACGTTGCGTGTGAAAAGCTTTGACTTTTTTTTTTAATGGACAGCTGACCCAAAGGGGCCGTAGCATCTGGTTTGTGTCATTTTCTCTGTAACTACAGATTGGGGATAGTCTGGCTACGGAGAAATGGATGAATGAGGCCCTAAGAATTTGATTTTATTTCCCATGCCGTATAGGCAACGTTCCTATGAAGAAATTCAAAGCTAGAATGCATTTTTATATGAATAAGTCTTTAGAAACGCACATAGCTATGGTAGAGAGGCCTAGACAAGATTGGGAGGTGGGACTGTGGTGAAGAGAAATGGCAAATGTGTTTTATTTATTTATTTATTTATTTATTTATTTATTTATTTATTTATATCCCACCTATCTGGTCAATCGACCACTCTAGGCGGCTACCAACATAAATAACCATATATAAAATATCCTGACAGGTGTTTGCACTGGGAAGAATTTGCCATATGGTACTAACACTCACTGCCTGCCAGATATTATTGGACTGAAGCATTTATTATCCATCACCGCCAGCTGTGCTTGCCAGGGCTGATGGGAGTTGTAGCCTAAAACCACCTGGAAGGCCACAACTTGTTGACTCCATCATGTATATTCCCCCCCCCCCCATTGTCAAATTGTTGGCTGGATAGCTCAGTGGTATTACTTAGATATCTGGCTATGGAACCAGAGGTTGAGAGTTCATCCCAGAAGAGCCAGCCTGGGTGGCCTTGGGCAAGCTGCACAGTCTCAAGGCTGCCCCAGAAGGAGGGAATGGAAAACCGCTTCTGTGTATTCTGTATCTAGAAAACCCTCAAAAGGATCACCAGAAGTCAGAACTGATTTGTTGGCACACTTCTTCTTCTTCTTCTTCTTCTTCTTCTTCTTCTTCTTCTTCTTCTTCTTCTTCTTCTTCTTCTTCTTCTTCTTCTTCTTCTTCTTCTTCTTCTTCTTCTAGCTATGTTTGCTTACATTTTTTAAATAAAAGGAAATAGATGCTTATACTGTTCAATTTCCTGCCACAGTGTTGTCTTGTACTTTCCATCTCTTTCTTTTAAAATCAGAGCTGCTTCTTACTCTGTACAAAGTTCATCTTTGCCAGGATGCTGATTTTTCCCACAGCAGGCGTGGCAAGAGTGACTTAGCATGGCTAGATCAAGCTGTGACTCGCCCTCTGAGTACGTGAAA
Source organism: Pogona vitticeps (assembly GCF_051106095.1). Lineage (NCBI taxonomy): Eukaryota > Metazoa > Chordata > Lepidosauria > Squamata > Agamidae > Pogona > Pogona vitticeps. Next base: position 64,900,403 of record NC_135784.1, on the reverse strand, counting down.
TTGAGCTGGAAAGGGTCAAAACATTCTGTGTCGCCCAGAAGCAGGACACTCCGTTCACCAACTCTAGCAAATAAATGCATGTTCTTTCAACAAGCAGAAAATCAGGAAGGTGAGCCAGAATTATTGCAGAGCAAATCAAGAGGGGTCCAACCAATGAGCCATGCCATGTGCTCCAGACCAGTGGTCCCAAGCCTTGGGTAATCCAGGTGTTCGTGGACTGCTGTTCTCAGAAGCCTTCACCACCAGCTGTGCTGGCTGTGGTTTCTGGGAACTGCAGTCCAAGAACACCTGAGTTATCTAAAGTTGGGAATCACTGCTCTAAACTGTCACTCCCATCAGTTCCTAACACAATTGGCTATGTTGGCTGAGTTGATGGCTGTTGTAATTCAGTAATCTGGAGGGAGCCAGGTTACCTCAGACTGTTCTATCTGAATGAGAGGAGGAACCTTTCGAGGTCATCAACCAATTGAAGACACACAAAGAGTCCTTGATGCATATTATATATTATGTGGATTTGTATGCATGACCAGCTTGAGCAGCAGCAGATATGACTACACAGGCTTTTATCTTAGAGAAAGTCACGGCATCAACCCAGCTTTCTATTAGGAAGGCCATTAAAATAATTAACTGTTATTGCAATTCCCCCCTTTTTTAAAAAAGCAGGAAAAACATGCTCTTTCAAACACTGGAGGGCAGGAAGCTCTTGCTGCTTGATAATTTTAGGCTTTAATGAAGGACAAGGCCAGATTGGAGATACAGTACCAGAGGAAATTTTTGTTGCAGCCAAGAAAGCTAAGATGTCAGGGAAGATTAGTTATACATTGCTCACCATGATGTGTCAAGACCATGATGTACAGCACTAGTTCATTAAAAGGAAGAAAGATAACTGTTCTTTCTTTCTTTCTTTCTTTCTTTCTTTCTTTCTTTCTTTCTTCATATTAGAGCGTTGCACAATTTAAAATTATGGACATGTATAAAATATAGGTAAAATTAAGAATAAATCACAGTATGAAGATAATTAAACTATATTTTGACCAGAAGTGGGGTCTTCAATACTGTTATCTTGGCCATTTGCTAGATCTCCTTTTATTTATTTATTTATTTATTTATTTATTTATTTATTTATTTATTTATTTATTTATTTATTTATTTATTTATATGCCGCCCATCTAGACATGGTCTTGTAATGGTGGTAGGGTATAAATTGTGTGCACATAAATGCTGCATTGATTGAATTTCTCCAGTCACGAAAAATTTGTCCTGTATCCAAGTAACCCCACTTTACTTGGTTATTTTTTGATCTTCCTACTTTGCTTCAAAGTCTATTAAGTGATTTCTAGGTGGTCCAACTAGAGTCTTATCCAGCATTTATCCATTTGGCAAAGTGTGTAGTTTTTGTTTTCCATAGGTTTAGCTTAGCCTCTGTGATTTAATATTTAGAGCTTGAGATGTGTGCAGAAAACTTTTCGTCCATTTTAACCATTGTCTAGAGGTGTTGGTGTCCATGAAGTGGACACATTTGATGTATTTCATTCATTATTTCATTCACCATTTGCTAGCATCTGTTAACGTACTTCTGTAGGGCAATGTCACCCAAATAAACTGTTTGATGGGGTAGGTTTCAGGCAGCCAGTAATAATCTTGCATGATTCATTAAGAGCTATAGGCGTATGCCTCAGTTTACGTATGCCTCAGTTTACGTAATTTTTGGTTTATGAACCAAAATCTGTAAGAAATAATACCTCACTTTACATTTTTTATGGGGTCTTCTTTTGTTGTCGAAAAGGACGCATTGCGCCTCGAAGTTTCTAGCATTCCCCTCGTTGCTATGGCAAACCGTGTTCCGATTTACATAATTTCCGCATTATGTAATGTCCTGGATGACGGATTAATTTTGTAAACCGTGGTACTACTGTACATCCATATATTTGACATGAGCTGATTTATACCACACAGCACTAGCATATTCTGCCGAGGGATAAAGCTGTTATTCTTATTGTTTGCGGGTATGCACCCCAGTCTGACCCAGCGAGTTTCCTAAGTATGTTATTTCTGGTGGCAACTTTCTGTTTGGTGTTCAGACAATGTTTTCCTAGTGTTTGATCCAGAGTGACAACCAAATACTTTGAGGTAGGACAATGTTCCAAAACCACACTTTCCCTGCTAACTCAGAGCTTCCTCTATGCTTCTCTGTTCCCTGTTTGGAATCAACTGGTTGTTTTTATAATACTGTATAAAGAAAGATCTTCAAATGCAGAGATTAGATGGTGCTCCATGGCCTCAAAAGTTCCCCCCTGTATTGTCAAGACAATTGTTAATCAGATAGGTGACAAACCAAGAGATGCTTAATTAACTTTTCGAGCAAGTAATAGGATCCTCTTTTGTGGCACTGACCTCTTTTTGTTGAATCAGTTTATAAAAATTATACACTTTAGTTATCTTTGTTTTAAATAACATATTGGGACAGAAAGTGCCTGAAGATCTAATTGTACCTTGATCTTCTAATAATTGCAGTCCAGTGTACCTTTACATGGAGTGTAAACCACACCAAACATATGATGCTATCTTACTAGACTTAGTGAAACGTGACCCGGATTGGTGGGCTTCAGTACTTGCCCCCTGTTTTCTGCTGTTGACAATATTGGGTCAATTCCTAAACCCTGGACCAATGGCATTGTGGCCCCAATTTGTAAAAAGGGGGATCCGTGCGTCCCAGAAAATTATAAGCCAATTAGCTTACTATCAGTGATTGGGAAATTATATGCAAAATACCTATTAAACAAACTCACCTCCCGGACTGACAATCAATCTGTTCTTGGCTCTGAGCAAGCTGGTTTTAGGAAAGTCCACAATTGCTTGATACTCTCGCACCTTATTAATAAAACATTAAAATATGCTAATGCCAAGCTGTATGTGGCCTTCCTTGATTTAAAGGGAACTTTTCATTCATAGATAGACAACTATTATGGGACAAACTGGAAAATTTGGGAATTGATAAAAGACTTCTCCTCCTCATAAAAGGTTTATAATCTGCTACAACATGCCAAATTCAACTTTCTCGAAGAGGGGAAGTAACCAACCAGGTCCCAATTAATAAGGGAGTGAAACAAGGCTGCTTCCTGGCTCCCTTACTGTTTAACCTTTTTATGAACGATCTTGCTCCCTTTTTGACAAACTTCGATGGCCACCCACTCAAATTGGGAACTCGTCCCATCCCAATATTACTTTATGCGGATGATGCAGTCATCATTTCCCACACTCGTCCAGGCCTAAAACACCTGATTAATGGATGTGCAGAGTATCTGAGCAAAAATAAAATGCAATTCAATTATCATGTTTTCCCGAAAATGAGACAGGGTCTTATATTAATTTTTGCTCAAAAAACGCATTAGGGCTTATTTTCAGGGAATGTTTTATTTTACAGTCCTGTCATCTTCTTCTGGTTGCTGCGCAATGGTGGATGGCAGGGTTTCACTTAACTAGGTCTTATTTTTGGGGTAGGGCTTATATTTCGAGCATCCTGAAAAATCATACAAGGGCTTATTTTCAGGTTAAGTCTTATTTTCGGAGAAAAGGGGTATAATAAAGAAACAATACTGGTTTTTGCCAAAACATGGAAACAATTTCATTGGAACCTAAATGGAATGACCAGATAGGTGGGGTACAAATAAAATAAAATAAAATAAAATAAAATAAAATAAAATAAATAAATAAATAAATAAATAAATAAATAAATAAATAAATAAATAAATGGAAATCACATAGAATAGGTTGAACAGTATAAATATTTAGGTGTTCTTTTTCATTATAAACACTCTTGGGTCCCCCATTGAAAAATGGCTATAAACGCAGCTAGGATCATTATTCAATCTATTCTGCGTTTTTACTATAATTCAGGAAATTGGTTTGTCCCAGCAGCATTATAAGTTTCCACAATTATTCCACAAGCCCTCTACGGTTTCCCAATTGGGGCAGGTGCTATGGATTGATCGACTGAACAGCTATAATCCTCCTTACGCAAAGTGTTAGATGTGTGCCCTACTTGGTGCTCTGTCTGGTGTCCAAAGTATCTTTAATACAGACTGTAGCTTGTATGAGATTTTTCAAATTTTGGTTAAGTATCTATTACAATTCAAACATGGACAGCTTATTATATCATTTTCTGCAGTACTCTGTCCTGCCTTTTGGGTCAACAGTCCTCTTGAAAAAATTGAAATCAATTGGTATAGATTGTGACTACCTTGGAGCTCTAAGTGAAGAGCTAGCGTTCCAAATTATTAAAAGAAGAATTTTGGATATTGAATTCCAGGACCTTCGTAGTGCTGCCAATAAATTCTGTTCACCATTGTTTTTCCATATTTCTCCAAAAATGGGTAAACCTGCTGCCTACCTTTCCTTGCTCAAATGTCCCCCAAAATATAGGGCCTTTTCCTTGGCCAGATGAAATGTCATGCCTGCTGCTATATTATATGGCAGATTTAATGCAGTTTCCTATTCTGAAAGGCACTGTCCATGTGACCAGGGGGTGTTGGAAACCCTTGTTCATATGTTTTTTGCACTGCCCACTTCACTTCATTGGCCGATGAAAGTTGATAGCCTCAATCTATCTATCTATCTAATGCCAGGATCTGATCATTTGAACCTGCCTTTCCCAGATACATTAGAATACACATAGAGAATAATGCACCATAGCCATGCTGGTGGGATCATATTTGTGTAATACATCGAGAGAGCAAGATTTGGGAATCCAGTGCTGGAAGCACTCAAGTAAGTACAGTATAGAAGTCTAGGATTGGGCAGTTACAGTGCTATCATAAGGACCTACAGTATATTTGGGAGAGTAACTCTTATTGAATTCAGTGGAATTTAGGATGAACAAATATGGATACTTAACAAAGAAGTAACATCCATTAAATCAACCTGATTTGCTGGGTAAATGTATAGGCCATCTCATGAGAAGAGAAGACTTCCTGGAAAAGACCCCGATGTTAGGAAAGTGTGAAGGAAAGAGAAGGGGACAACAGAGGATGAGATGGTTGGACAGTGTCACCGAAGCTACCAACATTCGGTTGACCCAACTCCGGGAGGCAGTTTAAGACAGGAGGGCCTGGCGTGCTCTGGTCCGTGGGATCACGAAGAGTCAGACACAACTAAACAACAACAACAAAATGTATAGGGAGGGCACATTTCAGTAGGGGAGCAGCTCATATATCTTATCCCTGAAGTCTCTCTCTGTTTCAGAATATCTCACATAGAATACATGTGGCTTTAATAAAAGTCTACCCAAAGCTTATGGACTTGTAGCTGTAAACATAAGTCTTGAGTTAAAAACATGAGATTTCCGGCTAGCATTTCATCTGAGATGAGTTGTGATCTTCTTTGTCATATCCATCGTTTCTAGGTTAAATGGCCACTGTGCACTAACTTAACCTAGAATTTCAAGTGTCGTAATCTACGGAACATCTATCATTGCGGATTCCATGAAATGTTTAGATATATTGATAACATCTTCAGGTGAAGAAAGATATCAAAGGCAAAGAGCTTTTTTGGTTGTTCTGTCCAGCATAATTTAAACCATTTAAAGTAGTTATGCTAGCATAGCTCCTGCCAGGCTCTTGGAAAGAGTTAATCCGTTGCTTCTGTAGTTTTTGTGTAAGGAGCCCCAGAAAAACAAGGAGCAGAAATGGCAGCACTGCGATCCAGTTCCACACTTACGGTACCTCTTGCCTTATTTGAATTAATGTCTGATTCCTTAACCACACATATTTTCAGTGTGTAGAACTAAACTCCTGTCAGCCCAGCCAGCATATCTAGTGGCCATTATATCCGGGGATGATGAAGCTTGTAGTTCAGCTCATTGGAAGGGGGAAAGTTGGAGAGAGCTGGCTTTAGACTGGCTGCTTGCATGAGAAGCCATCTGTAAATAAAGGTTGGATGCTAGAAGATTGCATGCTTTAGTTCATCCGTCAGGATGAGATTATGAAGGTTAGCTGACAGTTTCTTGGGTAAGCAATTCATTACACTGTATCCCAAACAGATGAACAGATTGCAGCGTGTTAAAAGAGGGCATGTGGCTTTTGAAAGGTTCCAGGATGAAGCAGCCATCGGACTCCAGTTGCTCACAGAGCTCTGTTTCCAGGCTGAATTGCCAAGTGGCTTAGAGTGATGGGCATGGGAGAACAACGGGACCTGCCCTCTCCTCCACCTCTGATGGCTCTGAAAGCATCTTGAGCTTTCCAAGTCAGCAGGTGATTTTCACAGCCTGGAGATCAGCATTGTCACCTCTGAAGAGGAAATGATTGTTCAGGGCTGAAGCCCATGTTGTAGTTTCTTATGCCTTTCCCATCTATCATTGTGGATTAGCCTGGTCAATTTAGACTTGGCGTGGGAGTGTCATAGCCCAGTCATTTTTCAGGTGATGTGTCTCTGTTGGAATTAAGATGGACCAAAAAGGCTCAGTGATGGTCAGAAAAGATGACTCACCGGGATGGATTGCCTTTCCATTCATAGGTAATGACAGAGCTTGGAGACGTTATTTCTTTGATCTACAAGGTGTAGAATTCCTCAGCTAGAATGGCCGGTCTATATCCCACAGGAAGAATAAGGAAAGTCATAGTTGGAGCATAATTGCTCTGTATATCAAAGAGAGCATAGCACAAGCACTCAAGAAACCCCAAACGAGGCAAAATTACTATGGGTAATAATACATCTCCTTCCAGTAATTTAGTACTAGTGACATAGGACTGGTAATTTAGTACTGCTGACTAAAATGCTCAGGAGGATCTTTAGATGAAGGACTCAAAGAAGACACCCAAAGGATAAGTGTTGTAGCAACTGGGTGACCCAGTTACAATGGTCATGGAGACTGGTTAATACAAAATAAGGAAATGTGTTTTCCAGATGCCTTATGAGACTGTTCCAGGAAATCAGCTACTGTAGTGTGGAGACGATCTAGTCTGAGATAAGAGAATTGTTGAAAAAGCCGGAACCAGTAACTGTAATGGTGTCAAAGTCTGTTTACCTACGTATGTGAAGAATTGCCAGAGAGGTACAACCACACAGTCACGTTTGAATTCAAAAGAGGAAAGGTTTTTAAAATGAAGGAATTGTTAGACAAGAAGTTGAAAAAGAAAGCTAAACAGGTCAAGGAATGTTGGAATCACAATGGTAAGAGCTCACCTAGAGTGTATGTTTCAGGTGAGGAAAGGTACCACTAACTCCAAAAGGCCATTAGTGTGTTTAAGAAGCAGTGTCGGGGAAACTGTAATAGATTCAGAAAACCAAAAGCCTCATGTAGGCAGGAGGTGTTCATGTCTGTCCCTTGGACTTTTGATAAGCACCTGCTTGGCAGCAGTGGGAGAAGAAGGCAGAATAGGTTAAGCTATTGTGCTTTTTGCAAAGGTCTGTTACGATGTCTATGGCTGCATTTCAAGATTTTTCAAATTCTGACATATTGGCTCACATTCAGTAGTGAGCTAGGGTAGGCCCATTGACTCCATGGAACTTATAGAGCTGACTCACTGAATCTCCACTGATTCAGTGGGTCTACTTTAGCTTGACTTACAACTGCATCTGGGATATGCAGAAAAATATATGTTAATATATGCATTTTATATGTAAAAGATACTGATCTGTCTTGCCTTGTGTCTAGTCATCTGTAGTAATGTACTTGCCCATTGCTTGATTATAAGACTCTGGCTAGCCGGCCCTAAAAATAGAATGTGTGCAAAAAGTGTGGGCTTAGTTATAGATTCAGACTGTTTTGCAACTTCTTAGTTGCTTTTCATAGAACCAAAGAATAATTGAGTTGGAAGGAGCCTATAAATCCATTGAGTCGAACCCCCTGCTCAATGCAGGAATCCAAATAATAGCAGATGTTAGAGATGGTTGCCTGGTTTTCTCTTGAATGCCTCTAGATTTGGAGCACTCAATACCGCTTGAGGTAATTGGTTCCATTGTTGTACTGCTCTAACAGTTAAGAAGTTTTTTTCCCCTGATATTTAGCCTAAATCTTGCTTCCTGTAGCTTGAGCCCATTATTACGTGTCCTGCTCCCTGGGATGGTCAAGAGCAGATCCTACCCCTTCTCCGTAGGACTATATTTCCAGTTTTTAAAAAGTGTTACCATATCTCCCCTCAGTTTTCTTAAGGCTAAATACTCAAAGCCAACAGTCAGGGAAAACAATCTCCACTGGACCAAAACAAACCAACAAACCCACAATTGTTAAAAAAAAGAGAGAGAGGTTTGAATCCTTCAGATTCAGAACTTTTCATCAGGTTGGGGCTTTTGAGTAATTGGCCAGGATCCTATTATGAATTTATGTTACCGAAATTGAGGAGATTGTGCTAGTGAATTAGGGTTAATGAATATGTTTCCTTTTACATTCTCGGCTGCACAACTGGCAGAGAGTTAGGAATGGCAGTGGCAACTCATTGATCAGTGGCAATTTGCCACTGCAATTTATGAAATTGTACTAATGCCGATTTAAATTATCTGCCAATTATTTCTAGAGCTTGGGAGAAGCTGAAGTTTGTGTTATATAGGATATATGAAAAAGAAAACTTAGCTGTGTGTTCCATGACTAAAGTGCAAATTCAAAAGTGGGTGATACTTTTATCGCAGGGAATGTGCTGGTAATAACACTTTTCACCATTTGTAATCAGTTTTCCTTTTTTGGGGACAGGGCATCTGATTTGTTAAATAGGCTGGCACCCTCTTAGCAGATGTTTCATGGTGCCGACAGGTTTTCAATTACAAGCAAAATTGAGCAAAAATAAAATTGTTGGGCGAAATTGTCACTTGGCAAACGGTCGGGGTCACCTCTGCACTGGACTAGCAAAAGGTTGCTAAAAAGGAGAGGGTTGGATATTTTAGATTCAGAACTCTTCGTCAGGTTGGGGCTTACAGAAGAAGCCTGGATGAAGGGGGGGGGGGAGTTCAAAAATTATCTTGGGCAGATGTTACAGCCATGGGCTCTCTAGTTATATAAGACCCAACATGGAGACTGCGGACTAGAACAGTGAATTTGAGGCACGGCATTACCAGTTTATATACTGGGGATCAAAAATTTTTTTGCCCATTTAGGTCTCTGCAGGTACAGGCTTCACTTTTCTGTCCCTGCTTTCCATACATAAATCTGAATATTAAGGGAAGTTACATGGAGTAACTAGAAAAAAAAATAATAATTCATAGTTGGCTTCTTCTCCTAGCATTTCTGGATATATCCCTTCTATCTTCAGTTTGCTCAATATCCCTTGAAGTAATTTGCTCTGTAGATTATATAATGCGTCCTAAGAGAGTCACTGGATGAGAATCTGCTGATAAGACTTGTGTGCTGGTTGACAGGAGTTGTGGAACTAGCGCTGTTACTCAGTGTCCATACACTGAGGCAAATATTAGAAGGAAAGGCAGAGGAACTATAATTGAGAAACAGTACAAGGGCATCAGGGTCCTTTGTGGGATCCTTGTATTTCCTTATATTGTATGTATAAAGGAATTTGAACTGAGCTTCTTTCCATCTCCATATACTATATGTGGCTCTTATTCCTCTTCCACATCATACTGTGCCATGCACTCCTCACCTTTGAGTAGGGAGATGGTCCATGGCAATGCTACAGATTGTCTATTTACCACTCGTGATAGGAGGGTTACAAATACAGTGGTACCTTGCAAGACAATGACCTCGCTAAATGGTGAATCCGTATAACGTTGACTTTTTGCGATCACTATAGCGATTCGCAAAACAATCATTCCATGGGGGATTTTTGCTGGATGTCGATTAGGTCCGTACTTCGCAAACCGTTTGTTCGCAAGACGACGATTTTTTCTGCTGAACGTTGGCTTTGCAAAATGGCTGCCCTGTGTTTTCTGGACCCATGCTTCGCAGGGCAACCATTTTTACAGCTGATCGGCACTCACAAAATGGCTTCCCTATGGATGATCTTTGCTGGACGACGAGGTATTTTCCCCATTGGAATGCATTAAACCGGGTTTCAATGCATTCCAATGGGGAAAGGGTTCTTGCATGACGTCGATTTCGCTAAAGAGCGATTTCAGTGGGATGGATTATCATCGTCATGCGGGGCACCACTGTAGAAGCAATTCTTGTGGAGATTCCTGTAGAATTCTGTGACTAAGGTAGGGCAGATGCACAACAAAAACTCAACTAAAGGTTAACCATCTGGTTCCATTGGTGTTCACCATGCCCAGCAAATTCTGCTTTAATTTGAGCTTGTTGACATCCACAGCAGTTTTCCAGGTGGCCATTCATGGTGAGAGTAGTGGCTAAATGTGTCTATGATGTGGGTTGACTGGTTGCTTACTGCCTCTTTTCTGGGGTTTCAGTGCAGAAAAGTCTTTCTGAGGGCCTGTCCAGATGAGTTTATAGATCAGTATCTGGATAGTTGTTGGTATGGTTTGGTTCAAATCAAATTGCATTGTCAGCCTGTATTTCTACTTAGATTGACCCATCCTGTCCCTTTAAGAGCTCTCCTGCTCTTTTCGGGTATAGAGCTAGGGGCTTTTGTTTTTTGGTATAATATGGACACTTCTAATTATCGTGTAGTCTGTCTGGATGGCTAGCTTGCACCCAAATAGAGCTGTGAATGGCATTATTAGAGGTGACAACCTTGTGACATAACAAGGTGGGTTGTAACAATAAAAGGGAGGATGAAGAAATCCCCTCCTCTATTTTCTTCTTCTTTTCTTATCTATTTCTCTAAATGATACAGCACAATTCCGATACCATGCGAGGTGGAAGAAATCAAATGCTGTAGACTATGTAACTGGAAGCAGGATGTGGAGAAGCTGTATTGTCTCTGTCAAAACAAGACCAGGAGTAGATTGTGGTACTGACCTATGATCTGTTAATATAAAAAAAAGCTGAAAAAGAATGCTAAAAGAATCATAGTGCCAAAATATATTTTAAACAACATTCCTGATGAATATAAAAGTGGAAGAAGTTTACTGAAGACCCATGCAGAAGAGAGAAAAGAATGATAGACTCATTTGAAGAGGTATCCTGTGATAGCTGCCTAGAGTGGTCCTGAGTTGGCTAGATAGGCGGGATATTAAATAAATAAATAAATAAATAAATAAATAAATAAATAAATAAATAAATAAATAAATAAATAAAAAAAAAAATAAAATAAAATAAAATAAAATAAAATAAAATAAAATAAAATAAAATAAAATAAAATAAAATAAAATAAAATAAAATAAATAAATAAAGGGCCTGCTGTTCTTGACAGTGAAAGCTGCTCTGAAAGCACTAGGAAAAAAAGAAGTCATTGGGGTAGATGGAATTCCAGTAGAACTATTTCAGGCCACAGAGACTGAATCTGTCAAAATCCTAACAAGAATATGCCAACTAATATGGAAAACAAAACAATGGTCTACAGACTGGCCAAGTTCAATAGATTTTCAAGTCCCCAGGAAAGGGAGTGTCAAGGTATACAGTAATTATAGGACCATGGCTTTAATTTCCCATAGAAGCAAAGTGATGCTTAAGGTGTTGCAACCTTATGTGAGTAAAACATGTCTGATGTTCAAGCTGTATTCTGAAAAGGAACAGTCAGTTGCAGTCATATTGCAAATATTTGCTGGTTACTAAAGTGCACCAAAGGTCTGCATAGTCAAAGCTATGGTTTTTCCAGTAGTGATGTACGGAAGTGAGAGCTGGACCATAAAGAAGGCTGACCGCAGAAGAAGTAATGCTTTTGAGTTGTGGTGCTGGAGGAGACTCTTGAGAGTCCCCTGGACTGCAAAGAGAGCAAACGTATCCACTTGGAAGGAAATCAACCCTGAGACAGATCCTGAAGCTGAGGCTCCAATACTTTGGCCATCTCATGAGAAGAGAAGACCCTGGAAAAGACCCTGGTGTTGGGAAACTGTGAGGGCAAGAGGAGAAGGGGATGACAGAGGATATGGTTGGACAGTGTCATCGAAGCGACCAACATGAATTTGACTCAAATCTGGGAGGCAGTGGAAGACAGGAGGGCCTGGCATGCTCTGGTCCATGGGGTCACAAAGAGTCGGACATGACTAAACAACAACATTATGATCAAGTTTTAACCAAAAACCTAAGTATCTGTTAAATATCAGCATGGCATGTATGCTGTTCCTAATATTGCATCATCATAATCAATCATCCTCATCATCCTCAATCCTAGAATTGCAAAGCTGGGAAGGGACCCTATGGTTCATCAAGTCCAGCCCCTGTCAAGGAAGCACAGTGGGAAACCAGACTCCCAGCCATTGGCTCCATAGCCAGATGCCTAAGCCACTGAGCTATCCAGCTGTTCTTTCTTTCTTTAAAATATTTTACTCCACCTTTCTCCTTAAAAGGACCCAAGCTTACATCATTAAAAAGACAGTATTTAAAAGCCAAAAATAGTAAGTGTACAAATATTTAAAAAGAATTAAACAAGTATTATATTAAAATGGTAAATAAAATCAGTACTAAATGCATTTAAAAGCAACAGAGCACAACAGTCCATTTAAAAACAGGTGCCATAGGGCCTAAGGTGGCACGCTGGGAGGAGTTCAACAGAATTTTGCGTCTGCTGCTTCACATGTATCTTGCGCATCTGTTCTTCCTTCTTTTCTGTCACAGGGCTTTGCATTTTATACAAATGGCTTAATATGAAAGAGATGTGATGACAAAGGAAAAAGGGGAGATGGGAAAGCAAATGTAAACACTGATCATTTCATTCATAATGAGCAGGTTGAGATTTTGGTTGTAGGAGGCCCTTGGGAGACCTTTGCTCAAGATGTTTGATCCCTGCTGAGCCGGCAGTGATGGGGCCTCGTTGTCTCCCCTCTTCTTGGACTGCAGTTGAGTGGAAAGAACAGAATAATATCGCAGATACAGTACTTGTGTTTCTGTGCCAGTGGAAGTCTTGGCTCTCCAAAGCTTCTTTTACAAAAAAAAAGAGAGATGAAAATGGCAGCTGAAATTATTCTGCAGCTCGGATTAAAATTGGAGACAGCAGAGAGCCCCCGCTCCGTTTGTCCCCAAAGCAAATTCCACTTCTCTCCACGCTCCTGTTCTGCTGATGGTGTGATGCAGGGGTGTGCTGACCTCATAATGAGCCTGAGGTCTCCCAGGCTTTCTTTTCTCTGATGCCTGCTGTGTCATAGCTGCTGAAAGTTCTCCTGCAAGCACCTGCCAGGGCCACATTCTTCCTTAATCGGTTCTGCATTTGGTCCTGGGACTTAACTGGAGACAATGAGCTTGAAACAGAGCCAGAGCATCCTCATGAGATCATTGGCAGGGCTGGTGGAACTTCTCGGTGCTTGAACAAGATCCCTTGTGTACGTGCCTTGATCCTTTTGTTTGTTCGTTATATTAATGCTTTCATGTGGCTCTTGTTTTATTCATGTAGGTGAGGTAGATCTGCGAAGAGGCCAAGATGGACCTGGATGTATTAAACATGTTTGTAATAGCAGGAGGCACGCTGGCTATCCCCATCCTGGCGTTTGTTGCATCCTTCCTTCTGTGGCCTTCAGCACTGATCAAAATATACTACTGGTAAGGCTTGGTTCCATTCTATATAAAAATCTCAGTTCCTATTTTATGTTGCCTTTGCAGAGGGCAGAGTCACTTTACATTTGCCTTAGAGTGAATGGTCAGCTTTTCTGTTGGTTTCAAAGGGTACCCTTGCTTTAATCCTATTACATCCCTCATATCATAGCTCCCTGGAAATAATAGGACCCATTTGGAGTGGTGTCCAGGACTGCATGATTAGCTCACAGTTGGTATGTATGTGTTTGGAAGGACCCTGATGTGCACACCGATGCTATTTGGGAGGGCTAGGGGTGGTTCGGGTTCCCACCTGTTCACTTAGCTTAGAATGTTTTAAAGGGCTAACTCAGAGTTTGGCTGAAAAAATTCCCATAAGCTGGTGTTCCTTCTGAAGTCTGGTTCATTTACTGATGTCAAGCAGTGATGTGGAACTTGGCCCTTCAGATATTATGGACTGCAACTCCCACAATCTCTTATCAATAGTCATGCTGGGTGGGGTTTCTGGGAACTGTAGGCCAAAGCATCATTCGGGAGGGTCCAAAGTGCAACATCTCCCACCTTGAAGGACGTCCTCTCTAGCCGTGGCAGGTAACTAGAAATGCAGTCTTAAGCTGCCTGCAACTTGACATGATTGGGCAGATGTGCCCATGTTTCTTTTGCTCCCGGCTGCCTTGTAGACCTTTGAACAGGAGGCATCAGGGATTGTTTTAGGGGAGTCTAGCAGCCCAGGAATTACTGTGATTAAGGTATATCAGTGGCTACTAGAACAAGAGCGTGATGTTTAATTAAACGATGGGTCTCTTCTGTAAAATGTAAAATAGTAATTGCCGATCATGTTTCATTAATATAAATGCTTCTGAGGGAATTCAGAATTATCATGTTACCAAGCCTTTGTTCGCGGTTGCTAGGCAGTGCTTTATTACCTTGGTTACTTTGCCTGACTAGGGAGATTAGCTGCCCAGGAGTATAGATGCCATTGACTCGTGTGTGTGGGGGGGGAAGGGGAGGACAAATTGCTTGAGGGGCAGCTTCATCAGTCAGAAAAGCGACCCTGAATGGCCAAGCAGGCGTATTGTTTCTGGCGGGACCGAGATTCGGCCCTTGTGGTTTTAGAAAGAGAAGGAAGACACTGGTGTACGGAAGGAGGAAGAGCAAGCGGGGGAGTGAAGGAGTGAGAAAAAGATGAAGACATTGTGATTGTGCTCTGAGCCAGGGAAGAACAACCTCGGGGGTAGGAAGTGGGGAAGCAGGGAGTTTGCCACTGGGAATTGGTTCCTTTTCTCCAACCGTGAATTACTGTCCTGATGGCGATGAGAACATCTGCTATGCCTTTCTCAGGTAGTCTTGCTTTCATCGAGCTGAGTAAATCTTGGTCATTTTGCGCAACTAGCTCTACATTTAAGCTTTTTACACAGTGGAGAATTTTTATGAAGAGTAACAAGAAGTAGAACAATTTTTGAAGGATGTATATCTTGCTCTTCATCTGGAAGGGCTTGCAGACTGGCTTACATGCCAGTGGGGGAAAAAAAGGTTCAGAAGGCCCTTGCATATCAGTAAAAGCATGAGGCAGAGTTTCAGTGACAGATGCTTTTCTGCTCCCATTTCTGCTTTTAATGCTCCCAGAAGCTCCGTCAGCCTTTCTTCTGAATGGGCGACCTGAATTAGACTTGTACTGTCAAATGGTAATCTGCAAATTGAGGCCAGATGCTCTAGTGTTGTGTGTCCTTTTGATTTTAGCATCATTCGCTGGAAGCTCAGTTGGATACACCCATAACAACATCTGGTGTCACCAGAAATGGTGAATTCTAGTAGGCAATGCTTGATTTCTGGAAACTGGAATAGCAACCGATCTAACAGGGTCCTGGAAACATGATTGGCATAAGGATAGTATACCCCTTACAGTGGTGCCTCGCATTACCACTCCTTAATTCATTCCAGCAAAATTGCTGTAGAACAAAAAGTCGTAATGCGAAAAGAAAAAACCCATTGAAAGGCATTAAAACCCGTTTAATGCGTTCCAAAGGGCTGTAAACTCACCGTCCAGCAAAGATCCTCCATAGGGCGGCCATTTTCGCTGCCTGTGCAGAGAGGAATCCGTCCCAGAAAACAGCGGGGGGCCATTTTGTTTACCCGGCGGCCATTTTTAAAAGGCCAATCAGCTGTTGGAAAATCGTCGTTTTGCGAAGAATAGGTTCCCGAAGCAGGGAACCAATCATAGCAAAGCAAAATTCCCCCTTAGGAAACATTGTTTTGCGATCGCAAAAGTGATTGCAAAAAGTTCATCATAATGCGGTTTCGTCGTTAAACGGAGCAATTGTAAAGCGAGGCACCACTGTATATGTAATGCGATGTTATATAAAAATGGCAACAGCAATTAACACCAGACTTCTATATGCTAATATTTGTCATGTGTGTATCATGTGGTGCTGAGTCAAAACTGATTTATACCAAACCTATCAGGTTTGAATTGTGGTGCTGGAGGAGGATTTTGAGAGTCCCCTGGACTGCAAGGAGAACAAACCTATCAATTCTAAAGGAAATCAACCCTGAGTGCTCACTGGAAGGACAGATCCTGAAGCTGAGGCTCCAATACTTTGGCCATCTCATGAGAAGAGAAGACTCCTTGGAAAAGACCTTGATGTTAGGAAAGTGTGAGGGCAAGAGGAGAAGGGGACGACAGAGGATGAGATGGTTGGACAGGGTCATCGAAGCGACTAACATGAATTTGACACAACTCTGGGATGCAGTGGAAGATAGGAGGTCCTGGCGTGCTCTGGTCCATTGGGTTACGAAGAGTTGGACACTACTAAATGACTAAACTAAACTAAACTATCAGGGTTTTCAAGATAAATGAGATATTCAAGGAGTGGTTTTATAAGTTTCACCATCTCTAAGTGAATTTACATGGCTGAGAGTAGATTCGAACCCAGGTGTCCTGAACCCTAATCTTTCATTCTATCCACTATGCCACACTGGGTATTCCCTAATATTTTGTTGGTGGTATAATAAATACAGTTGGGAAGCAGACATTGAATTCATTTTCTACAATATAAATCAAGAGTATGTGTTCTGTGCCTTAAAGTTGGAACCAACTTATAGCGATCTTAATAGGACTTTCAATGTAAGTGAGATACTTCATGTGTGGATTTACCAGTTCCATTCCCCCAGTCAATTTCCATAGCTAAGTGGGGATTAAAACCCTGTTCTCCAGAGTCCTAGTCCTTCATTCTACTCACTATAACACAATGAAAATCCCCAAAAGGAACCAACCTTATTTCAATGAGTTTGAGTCCTTTAAATTATTAGTTTAGCTATAAATGATTGCGACCATATATCCTTGGTTCTAAACATAACAAAAGTTAATACATGTGTACCAAACATAGACATGAATATTTTGCCCAACTATCACACTTAACTGTATAGAATATCTCCAAAAGACATTTAAAAAGCTACAAGGCAACATTGAGAATGAGCCAGATGTTGGGAATTACACGAGGAGATGAGATTCAAGTGATGAAACCAAAAGTCAGGGTTGAAAGCGAGAAGGGAACTGAAGGAAGAAACCAAGAGTCAGGACTGAACAACAATCCAGAAATGCAAGATAAAGTGATTCCACTGAAACTGGAATTCTTTGCCTCAACAAGTTAGGTCGTTAAGCTCTTTGTTAGCATCTCATCACAGAGTGGGGAGTTCCAGCATGACCAAAGGAGGCAACAGTGAGACTGCTGTCGAAAAAGCCCTCTTTGAGTCAAACTATGTATAGGTGATAGTTATCATCACCCAGTCTCCAATGCTCCATTTTTGGGCAAGATAGTGGAGCATGTGGCGACTTCTCAGGTCTAGCGGTACCTGGATGGAATGCCTGGATCGGTTTCAGTTCAACTTTAGGCCTGTTCATGGACTGGAGACAACTTTGGTCCACCATAGTATCCTTCTGGGCTGTCTCTCCTAATGGAACTTGGATGCACTGTTTGTGGCTCTGGTCCTTCTTTAAGGGGTGACCTTAGAAGGTGGTACTTAAGGACTCCTACATCTTGGCTCTTAGCCAAATCCCTTAGGGTTCCCCATGCTATTTAACGTTTACATGAAATTCCTGGGAGAAGTTGGGAGTGTCTGGAGTTCTATGTCACCAGTCAGCAAATGACACCCAACTCTTATTTTTCTGCTCTGCCTAACTCCAAGGAAGCTGTTCCTGTTGTAAACCAGTGTCTTTTGTCAGTAATGGACTGGATGAGGGTTAACAGAAAAAATCTAACCAAGGCAAGACAGAGGTGCTCCTAGTCAATCGAAAGGCAGATCAAAAAATAGGGATTCAAACTGTGTTGGATGGGGTTACACTCCCCCTGACAGCTTGAGCTCACAGCTTCAGTGGTGTAGTTATGAATTCACCCCTGAGCCTGGATGCTCAGGCCTTGGCAGTGGCCAGGAGTACATTAGAGCAGTTAAATCTGGTGTGCTGTTTCTGGAGATGTCTGGTTCGGCTACAGTCATGTATGGCTTACTTTCATCCCACTTGGATTACTGCTCTAGCTGCATCAAAATGCTGCCACCAGGTTGCTGACTGGGTTTAGTTTTGTTGTTGCCTCCCAGAGTTTGGTCAAATTCATGTTGGTAGCTTCGATGACACTGTCCAACCATCTTGTCCTCTGTCGTCCCCTTCTCCTCTTGCCTTCATACTTTCCAAACATCAGGGTCTTTTCCAGGAAGTCTTCTCTTCTCATGAAATGGCCAAAGTATTGGAGCCTCAGATTCAGGATCTGTCCTTCCCGTGAGCACTCAGGGTTGATTTCCTTTAGAATTGATAGGTTTGTTCTCCTTGCAGTCCAGGGGACTCTCAAGAGTCTCCTCCAGCACCACAATTCAAAAGCATCAATTCTTCAGCGGTCAGCTTTCTTTATGGTCCAGCTCTCACTTCCATACATCACTACTGGAAAAGCCATAGCTTTGACTATGCGGACCTTTGTTTGCAAGGTGATGTCTCTGCTTTTTAATATGCTGTCTAGGTTTGTCATCGCTTATTCCCAAGAAGCAGGCATCTTTTAATTTCGTGGCTGCTGTCGCCATCTACAGTGATCAAAGAGACGAAGAAAGTAAAATCTGTCACTGCCTCCATATCCTCCCCTTCTATTTGCCAGGAGGTGATGGGACCAGTGGCCATGAGCTTAGTGTTTTTTTTTTTTTTGATGTTTAGCTCCAGACCATTTTTTTTGTACTCTCCTCTTTCACCCTCATTAAGAGGTTCCTTAATTCCTCCTCACTTTCTGCCATCAGAGTGGTATCATATAGGTATGTGAGGTTGTTGATATTTCTTCCGGCAATATTAATTCCGGTTTGGGATTCCTCCAGCCCAGCCTTTCACATGATGTATTCTGCATATAAGTTAAATAAGCAAGGAAACAATATACAGCCTTGTCGTACTCCTTTCCTAATTTTGAGGGTTCTGATTTTAGGTGCTGCACATTCTTATGCTATCTCCATGTTAATGTGTTACTGAGGTATTTTTAATTCATTGTTTTAATACTTTTTTGGTGCAGCTGTTTTTAGTGCAATAACTTATTGTGTCTTTAACCATTTTGTGTGTGTGTGTGTGTGTTTTAGTAATTTGTGAGCTGCCTTGGGTCCCTCCACAGGGAGAAAGGTAGCATAAAAATGAAACAAAACAAAATCAAATTTTAAAAAAGCTATTTCAGTTCCTTGATTGCTGCTAGCCACCATGTATGATGTATGAAATACTCAGAAGGATGGGACAAATGTATTTCTAGAAGCAAAGGCATGACTGGAGAGCAACCATAGGACAGCAGTATTCCTTTAAAAGCCTCTCTGAAACAGGAAGCTGCTTCTTCTTCTTCCTGTCCCAGAAAATCGAGAGGGTGGCTGGGGTGAGTTAGCCTGGGACCTTAGTGCCCACCTAATTCCTGTGATCAGCAGGTTGGTGACTCATCATAGGAAGCTGCTTCACATGGATCCAGCTGTCCTGTCACAGAGACAATGAACCAGTCTTATAGAAATAATTACACAGCTAGTAATTAATACATTGAACCTTTTCACTTTACCAAAATATAATAACCCACCACGTTTTCAAAATACTGTAGATTAAATGTCTCATACATTTTTCAGTGGTAAAATCTCCCGACGAATACTCTGAAAGAAAGGGGTGTTATTCCAGTAGATAGTAAGGGGATTCCAGTTTATGTAACTCTAAAAATCTCAAATATTTGTGTTGCACTGCATTTCTTCTCATCTGTCCTGTTTTTGATGTTCCTAGGTACTGGCGTCGAGCGCTGGGCATGCAAGTTAGATATGTCAACTATGATGACTACCAGTTTTGCTACTCCTACCGAGGGAGACCTGGCCACCGACCTTCTATACTCATGTTGCATGGCTTCTCAGCCCATAAAGATATGTGGCTGTCTGTTGTTAAGGTATGCCTCGATGTTTCTGACAGTGAAACAGTTCCCATGTAGGGAATGGGCTCTGCTCTTTTGAGGAGTTATGACCAACTGTGGATTCTCATGTGATGTCAGCAGTGGGTTTAAAACTACAAAGCCCCTGTTCTGCAGCTGACCGGCAATGTGGTCAGTATGTTTTTTTTTCTTGCATGGGCTAAACCCAAGCTGGCAATCAGTCAGCAGAACAAAAGACAAAGCAGGGATGAAGTCTTGGAATGCTGAAACATGTTTAGTTGCATTCATCAGGCCTTTGTAGCCCACTGAAAAGCTTACTATGGGGGTCTTCCTTCGGTCAGAAAATAAAGCAGAAATACATTCAAAAACTGTATTTTTAATACTTTTCATTTACTATGAAATGTGTAATGCATAATATGAGTAATACATGATAATACATACATCTATATATATACACACACATACATGTAATGTTTGTTTCATATAAATTACTAGTTGGTGCTACTTACATTAGCATGGAAAATACTTGAACAATGTAATTTTTTCTCCTTATTTTGTGATGCAACACATAAAGACACACCCTTAGGTTGAGTGGTGGCGGCTTGTATTTCTGGATGGGGCTGCTGTTTGCCAACATTAGGATTAAATCTTAAGACATATGAAGATTGTACATTAAGATTTAAATATCATTGTTATATGATTTGGAAAAGGGCAGAGCTTGGGAAAAAGCAATTTTGTGGAACTAGCATTCCCACAGTTTTCCAGGCAGCACTGAAGCCAGCTTCTGCTTTTCCAAATGCTAGGAAACAGAGCATGCCATGTTGCTTATGTGGCTGTAGAATGTAGCTAATGTGCCTCCAAGTAGTATGAATACGCCCTGTGCTGAAACTCTTGAATTTTCAAAAAGCATGTAAGGACATGGGTATGACTCTTCCTATTGCAAAAGCTTACACTTAACTGTCTTTCTCAAGTTTACAATATTGGGAATAAGTATTTTACTTTTTTATTCATTCATTTATGTGGCATAGAGCCCACCTTGCTCGTGGCAACTTAGAATAAGCTTATGATAGATACAGAAACAATTATAAAGAATAGCAAACAGGAAGTTTTATGAAAATGCAATTGAACGATTGTAATATTAAAACTCTATTAAATAAAAAAACTTTATAACACATTTTGAGAAAACAGAAGTCCAATAATGTCGCAGAGAAAACTGTATTATTTATCTCTGCATTTATATTAATGGCAGTGACTCAAAGCTTGTTCAGATTTGCTTCGGGTAGTTTGTTTCGATGAAACACCTCCTCCAACTTAATCACCAAGTGCTTGTTCTCCGCAGTTCCTTCCAAAGAACCTGCACTTGATTTGTGTTGACTTGCCAGGTCATGAGGGAACCACTCGATCATCCCTTGACGACTACTCAATCTATGGGCAAGTGAAAAGGATACATCAGGTAAAGACTCCAGAAACAGTGCTCAGATTTCTTGTGATGCTCTTCTTAATGTCCAGTTGAACGAGGGGGGTCAGAATTCATCTAGAGGTCATTAATCTGGAATGATTGGGGGTTTTGTGGGGAAGGGTTTTGTTTGACTCTTATTTCTTTGAAGGCTGCATTATAACCGCCAGATGGCTGGATAGCTCAGTGGTTTATGTATCTGGCTGAGGAGCCAGAGGTTGGGAGTTTGATTCCTCTCCGGGCCTCTTTGACAGGGGCTGGACTCGATCCATAGGGTCCCTTCCAGCTCTGCAGTTCTATGGTTATTAAAGGTTATTAAAAGGAAGGATGAGATATTTTTATTTTATATCTGGAATAACCTTCCTCCAGTGATTCGTGCGGCCCCTACGCTGGGCATATTTAAGAATCAACTATGTTCAGGCCTTCCCTCCTGTCATTAATTAATTTACTTTCTCTTTCCATTTATTATTTGTTTTATTATATGGGGTGTTGTTTATTTGAAATTTTTTTTTAATGCTTCACTGTATACTTTCATGGAAGCCGCTCAGAGTGGTCAATTTGACCAGATGAGCAGGATATAAATCAAATAAATAAATAAATAAATAAATAAATATTTGTTTATTCATTAGATTTATTAGATTTATACCCCGCCAGTCTAGACTGAAGTCTACTCTGAGAGAGACACATTATAGCAAAACTGTGAAGTTTAATGCCAGTATCTGAATAGGGATGGTGTTTTCTCTGACCTCTGTGCTTGCCAAGAATTGACGGTCTCAAAGATTCTCTTGTCAGTGCTCTGAGTCTCAGGTCCTTAATCTTCTTAATCCTTTCTGTCCTTTGAAGACCTAAGTTCATCAGGGAGCAAGAAAAGTTACAGTGGGTTGGTTGACCTGTTTATACTTTGACTACTACGTATGGCCTCCTCTGGACTCAGTAGGGCTAGACTTTCCACACGTGTCCATTGTTCATAATATGTTGGTCTCCAGGAATATTCCAGAAATAGCATGTGAGAATCTCACCCTGCTTTCTGTCAGTGGTTCAGGTTTTTATAAATGACTTCCTTGTCAGAATGCAGCTTCTGCAGTAAGCTTTTCCATTAATGTAAGTGGCTTAAAATGTATTAAAAAAAATAATTTTTCAGCCAGTGTCCCAGAATCAAAGCACAGTCTTCAACCACATTGCTCACAAGCTTTTCTTTTTTCAGGATATATGTGTGTGTGTGTGATTATGAAATATGCTAGTTTTCCTATCTGTAAGTAATACTGAATGTTACTGCTCTGAAAACTCAGGAACAAAGTCTCCTCCTCTTTGATTGAGGGCTTTTACGGTCAGCAACCTTGAAGCACATTTACCACCCTCTTAAGTATCATTTGTTGGACATATTTATTAATTACTTTTCTACTCACTGAGGTACCTGAAGCAACATACAGAAGTGTTTATTTTTAAAAAAAATCAATAAAAGATTATGACTAATACTGTATTAGAAACCAGTTTCATAAGACTTGCCAGAGTAATACTGGAAACTCTAACTGGATGCAGCCAGTCTAACTTCCATGTGGGCCAATTCATATCCTAAATTTCTGCCCAGTTCTAGAACTTTAAATTGAGGTTTTAAGGAGTAAGTTGCTGTCCACTTTCTTACACAAAGGTTCATGTGCCCCATCAGATGGAAATGGAGTGCTGGGCAACGTTGGCAGTACTTTAGGCATCCTTCAGTCTTGAGAGACTATGGTAACATGCTCGGTATGGAGGACCTGGAACAGCGTTTAGTGTGGCTGAGAAGGCCAATTCAAGAGTGACAATCCCTTCCACACTGAAGACAAATACAATCTCTCCCCTGTCCAGCTCCCTGATTTTGCTGCTTTCGTAACTGCCTCTTTGCCTCGGCCTGCTGGACAAGGGTCTCTTCAAATTGGGAGAGGCCGTGATGCACTGCCTGCCTCCAGGCTGAACGCTGTCAGGGTTTCCCATCTGTTGAGATCCATTCCTAAGGCCTTCAGATCCCGCTTGCAGATGTCCTTGTATTGCAGCTGTGATCTCCCTGTGGGGCGATTTCCCTGCACTAATTCTCCATACAGGAGATCTTTTGGAATCCAACCATCAGCCATTCTCACAACATGTCCTCATTTCCTCTTTTTTCTTCCATTCATCACTATGGGAAATAAATTTCTTTTGAGCATTGGAGTGCATATTCCATCCTAAAAAAGAGGAGGACCCGTAAGTTTCTCTTTTGCCACCTTACTGCTTCTGCTACACGACTCTTCCTCCCTCCCAGTTATCTTTTTTTAAGCAGTCATGCTACTTTTGCGCAATAGCTTAAAAATTATGTGGAGTTTAGAAAATGGGAAGGGGCGTTACGGTGGAATATAAGTTTAACAGAATGGGAATGGATTTGGGAAAATGGCAACTCAAAATTAATCTCAATGGGTCTGAGAGAAAATTATTGTAAAATACTACTTCAGTAGTATCTTCCACCTCATAGATTAGCAATTACAAGTATGCTAGGTGGTAAAATAGTTGTCAAAGTGTTAAGCACTTGTTGATGTATCAGATATTAAACAGGTTTCAAGTCAACGTGTTGATACCAATGTGGCTACAGCAAGGAACTGTGGAAAAAACAGAGCCTCATCCCGTAAATGAGTGCTTAAATTCTTATCTGGATGGCCCTATTGACTAAATTGACATGTTATCAGAGAATGCAACAATATTGTTTGCACAGTAAAAATAAACTTTATGAGCAATGGGCAATATGTGTTGTCTACTCAAATGAAAAGGTGAGGAATGGAACATGCCTTTTGCTTTTCATGAATTGCTGTAGAAATTTTACGAATGAAATTTCATTTGTAAAACAACAACTATGCACTTTTTAGCAAGATCGGGCCAATGCCATTCTTATATTTATGAGGCACATTGCTTCCAAAATTGTTCTCTCTACACACTGTCACAATATTTGTTGTTCCCAGAAAGCAACAATAGGTTAAAATGGCATATTTCCCCTTCTCTTCAATGTTCAATTAAAGGAAAACGATATATGTTGCATTATATATGCTAGGGGTGGGCAATATGTGGCCCCAGGCCCATACATGCTCCCCACCCATTTTTGTGCTTCCTGTCTCTAAAGAAAAGAAAGACAAAATCCTGTTGCCCTTCTCTTTACTTAAAAGAAGCACACTCCTTGAAGCTCCTATGCACTAAGCAGGCTCTTAGTTTAACCAAAAGATACCACCTCTGCCTGAGGCAGCAATGTGAGTTTGAAGATGTACAAATATCTTTATAGAAAAATCTCCTAACTGCTTGGAATAGGAACAATGGGCTTTGTTTGTCATTAAACCTTTTGTAGTTTGTCCAAATGAATCTAATGGCATTACTTTGGTTTAAACTGGTCTTATCCAGCAGAATCAGAATTACCTGTTTTGCTGCTTCTGGGAAGAGGCAGTGCCTTGGTTTTGTGTATGTGTGTGTGTGTGTGTGTGTGTGTGTGTGTGTGTGTGTGTGTGTGTGTGTCTGTGACAATGGCTTCTTACACAAACTTGATCAATCCATGTGAGTTGTGTGCAGACTTGTTCTTTTAAAATGAAAGAAAGTAACCCATTCAGATACAGAGTCACTTCTGTAACAAAGCAGGCTTACATAATTCCTGATGATGTTTGTTTGTTTTTCTTCTTTGATTTTAAGCTTCTGCAAGTCTAGGTTTTTAAATTTGTTGTGCCTAGAGTGATTGGGTCTTAGCCCTGTCCCTTCCTCTGCTTCGCCAGGCCACTGAGTTTTGTACACCACAATGCTTCTTTCTTAATAGCAATATGGCAATACTGAAGAGTCACAAATCACTCTGTCCTGTGTTTCGTCCCTACACAGCCTGTCCTGGCATCGTCTCTAAATAAACATCTGAATCTATTTGCCTCTGTAATATAGGTCTTTCCAGAGTATGGAAAGTTTACTTTTTGGAACTTCAAGTTGTAGTCTCCCAAAGTAACTTTTCCAAGCTCTGCTCCTCTGTCAGCTCTAACAAAAAGGTTGCTCTCCTCTCCTGTGCCAATGTATTTTTGCCCTTTTGGTTTTGCAGTTTGTTGAGTGTGTCAATCTGAACAGAAAGCCCTTTCACCTGGTTGGAACCTCCATGGGTGGCAATGTTGCAGGCGTTTATGCTGCTCAGTACCCAGCGGACATCTGCAGCCTAACTCTTGTGTGTCCTGCAGGTGGGTGATATGCGTGAACTGCTGGCTCCCAAGGAAAGAGTAGATGGGTGCCCAAAGTCCAAGGAAGGAAATGCTGCGTGTTTGTACAGAAGGCCCTGGGAGGAAGCTGGGCTCCAATTAAGAGAACATTGAGCTCTTGCAACATCCCACAGTAATCAAGGGCAGGACTAGCATTTACAATAAAGGTGTGTCTGCCAGCAGAAATAGCCGCCCAGTTTTTAGATGCCCTCAAACCCATTCTGCTGGTAATATTGCTTATGGTTCCTTAGTGCTTCAGGCAATCTTTCTTTTTCAGCCTGGCCTACCTCCCAGGGTAGTTGGAAGGATAAGTGGGAAGCACAAGAGCCATGTAGGCTGTCTTGAGTTTACTGGAGGAAAGACGGGATATGAATGTTAATAATCACCAGCCACTAATCATGCACTCTGCAAACCCTTCTTCTTCTGCTAGCAGTGCTCTCTGGTGGGTGGGGAACGTACGACTTTAGGGTGTGGATGAATCTTCCTAGAACTATGGTGAACGGGAGACGCTTCAAGGCCTTGTAGCCCCTCTCTGTGGCTCCTGTGCCTTTAATTCCATACCATAGTTCTGCCCTTGCATGTTTTCTCTGGCAGGATCAGAGGAATTGGTATTCATTTTGGAACACAGTAAGCAGACATGCTTCTCCTTTCACTGCAGGGCTGCCACATGCCACAGAAAGTAAATTCGTCAAGCAGCTGCAGGAGCTGAAGGTGTCTGGGGTCAGCGATCGGATCCCTTTAATTCCAACCACTCCTGAGGAGATGGGAGACATGTTGAAGCTCTGCTCTTATGTTCGCTTTAAAGTGCCCCAGCAGGTAAGAAGATGGATGAACGATGGAGGGGGGCATGTCTTTAATCTTTAATTCAGGGTCTTCTTTAGCCCTCAAGATGTCCTAACTGGTGGGATGGGTGGTCTTTCACTAAACATGGGGTTAATGCTCAAGAGGGTTGTGCTTCTGGCAAATGCTGGCATAAAACTGGACAGCTTGTACTGAAGCCATGTCACTCTTAGTACAGTACCTGTATAGGTTATTTCTAGCCACTCGGTACTTTTTTGTTAACTGTCCAAAATAATCAAGAGACTTGAGTATTTCAAAGATATTGGAGTTTGAGGAAGCTAAATTTTTGGGCTAAAATTCCCAGAATCCCCTTGCAAAATGCCCGCAGGCTCTGCTGGATGAAGGATTCTGGGGGTTACAGTCTAACTCCCTGCACCGTCCAATCTCGGAAAGATACGCAGAGGACTTTCATCTTGCTTATTCCATCTCTCTCAGCTTAAAATACCATGAAACAACTCCTCAGTCACTTCAGACTGGGAGGCTTGCTAAGTTCATTCCTTTTGGAAGCCTTCCTTTCAGGTTTCTGGATATGATGTCTTATCTCCAGTTACTGTTTAAAATGATGGGTTCTTACCCAAGTGTCTGAAAGGAAAGCTGTTATTTCCTCAGTTTAACAAATTGAGTGTGTTACAAAAGTAAGCCAGGATGCTGTAATAACACTTAGAAAGATAATGAGTTGCTGCAGACCAAGGATGAAACTATACTCACTGGAAAAAACTTTCAGCGACTCCTGTCATAGCACACAATGCCGGGCCATACTGTGGTTCAAAATGGTGCCCAGTCTGGATCTTCTCTGCTCTGTTCCTTAAGGATACATTACAGTTTTGGGCGATACAGGACCACCCTTTTTTCCCTGCCAGTGTTTTGCCTGCGTCTTGCCCACCTGCCCTATTTGCCACCTTGCTTGCTTTCCCCTCCACAGCTGTCATGTGTTTGGATTCCCCTCACCACCACCTTTGTGCCTCTGTGCACTTGTGTGGGAGACGGATTCCTTTTTCCCCTCTGTTAGTTAAAATGGCATGTCCAAAGCCATCAACACCTATTTTCAGAGATGAACCAATGGAGAGTGGGAGTAGGGTACAACATTCCCATCAGATAATCTTGTACCCAGCCACTTACATACTCACAGAGACCACTGCATTAATCACAACAAACCACAGTGTGTTGGATTCAGACATAGAAAAAAGCACTGCAGCTTGGGTGTGTGTTACAAGGGGGGGTCATGCCTCTTTGCAGCTCACCCGTAGCAGATCCATTTCACTTGGTTTATTGCAACTGTGTTGTCCCAGCCTAAATAAAATGGCACAGTATTACAGTGGTGCCTCGCTAGACAGTTACCATGCATGACAGTTGACACTGACTTTTTGCGATCGCTATAGTGATTCACAAAACAGTGATTCCTATGGGGGAATTTTGCTGGACAATGTTTGGTCCCTGCTTCGCAAACCGATTTTCGCTAGATGACGATTTTGACAGCTCCCTCCGTTCTCGCAAAACAGGTGTTTTCAGGACCTAAGCTTCACAAGACAGAGATTTAAACAGCTGATCGGCGGTTTGCAAAGCGGCTTTCCTATGGCCAATCTTCGCTAGACAATGACGATTCTTCCCCATTGGAATGCATTAAACAGGTTTCAATGCATTCCAATGGGGAAATGCTTTTCGCTAGACAATGATTTCGCTAAACAGCGATTTCAGTGGAACGGATTATCATCATCTAGCGAGGCACCACTGTATATTCATCAGGCATGGAGTATGGTCATAGTGGGGAAGCCTGTGGCGGCAGGGGATCAGAATGAGTGATTCTAGTAGGTGACTCTAGGCCCACCTCCTCCTTCTAGCATGGGTGGGGAAAACTTCCTCTCCTCTGATCACTCGGAGATTAGACCTAATCAGAGGATTCCCTTAGGCACGGCTTTTCTTCCCAATCAAGTGGTGTTGCCTGCTGTGTGCCAGGATAGTTGAAAACTCTTTGTACCTTGTCCCCCTTTTCTAGACCACTGTTTGCAGGGACCAGCAGAGTCACAACGGGCAGGAGTAATACTGGGTTCTCAGCTCAGCCTGGCACTTGGACTGAGATCCCCAAAATATCTGGTGGATAACTACCTCCCCAATATCATCTGGCCTGCAGAGGACTGTGGGGTAGGGAGTCTCCTTCTTCCCACATGTTGCCCCACCACAGAGCTGCATTTTAGTGGTTGTGGCTTCCCAGAGTTTCAAACTGAGGCTTCTTTCCCTGCCCTTTCTGGGGATTTTCTGGATGAAACATAATGGCATTTTTTTTTTAAAAAAAAGTCTTCAAATGTGTGTACCTTATCTTTTGAAAGATTTTTAAATTTTATTTGAGATGGCAGCAACTTCCTTCTCGTCACCTTTAATTCCTTCCCCTTCTCAGTTGTGTCTGTCCTGAATACTAGTGGGCAGCTGTGTGAGTGTTTGGGCTGACAGCAGATAGCTCATTTTGCCATTTAGAAAAGAGAAAGAAAGGAGTGAGGGGGTGAATGTAATGCAACGGTACGTTCTTTGTTGAAGAGTTAGACCCTTCACTGTGTGGGTAACATGCAAACCTGACTGTCCTTGAGAAGTCTCAGATGTGGAGGCATGTTGAGGGCAGGTCAAATGCTAAACAGATGGATAACATGATCTTGAAAACAGAGGGAGGCTACATTCTTTTTTTTTAAACCCGGGGATTCCAGTTTTTCAGTATGGAAACTGATGTTGAAGTGTTTGTCTGAGCACAGGAGAGTTGTAAGTGGGGAAGGAGGCTGCCCTAAGCCCACCTGCTCAGCCCCTGATCTTCCCGTGTCAAGCAGGGAGGCCTGAAGAAGTGCTCTTGAGCCTGAGAGGCATGATTTGAATCCTGAGGAACCTTGCTTTGTGAAGGTCCCTGGTGGCTATGGAGCCTTCCGCTTGCGTTCGAGTGAACACAAGGAGATCCCACCCCCTCAGAGCTTGTTGCTCAGTCCAGTAGTGTAAAAGAGTGGAGGAACAGTATGCGTGGCTCTTGAGGAGCCCCTGTTGGTCTGGCACATATGTTTACCCCTTCCCTGGCATATAATTCTGCGGTGGCTTTCATTCTGTGGCAACACAGAACAGCTTTGCCTCCCAAACCTCCCTGCTGCAGCCTCTTGCTGGAATGTGTCTCTAAATAGATTTGCTCCTTAATTGCGTTACATTACACACAAACTAGACACTTAAGGGTCTGACTCTCCAGCAGGGATTCAACAATATATCCAGAAAGCTGCACCTTGTGTCCTCTCTTAGGAAGCAGATGAGAAGGGGGGGTGGCTGGTATGTTCTTCTTCTAAAACCTGGTTATGTGTTCATAGATCCTGCAGGGCCTCGTTGATGTCCGCATCCCACATAATGACTTTTATCGAAAACGTAAGTGTTTAAACGTTATTTTTTTCCCCCATGCCTTTGCTGAAGTCACTTCTAGGTGGCTCCGATTTTGAGAGGTTGCAGTGGATGTTTTCAACACACCAGCCATATCCACAACCGGCATCAGAGAGTTGCATGCTCCTTTTTGCTGCCATCGTTTGCTTCTAGGGCCAATGTGGCATCGGCTTTGAATGAATGCCCAGCTTGGAAGCCATGCTTCCAGTTGAAAACTTTAAAAATGAAGCTGTGGAGATCTTCAGCATTTGTGTATGAACAGCATGGCTGTGCACATCATACCAAAGAGTCGTCTAGTTTAGCATTTCTCTTTCCCAAAGTGATCACCTGTGTAATTTCAGGAGGCAAAAGATCCAGGGATACAGGTGTACCCCTGCAGTCTCTGGATGGAGGGGTTAACTAGGATTTTGGTACTGCAACATGAGACTGGTGGCGTAAGGATCTTGAAATCTAGAAGCTGTTGCTGACATGGATTCATTCATGCCCCTCCTGGGTAAACAGTATTTCTGGAACTTGTTTAATAATAGAAGCTTGAGGCCATGCCCACTTGTAAGGTAAAACTAGACATGACGGTCACACAGAGATATTGAGAAAATGATACTTACTTTCCGTGCTATTGAGTTTTGCCTTGCCTGTTAATTTTTAGGCAAACTTAGCAATATTATTTCCCCACAGCCTCATCACTGGTAAGGCAGTGTATGATGTGATGATGTCTCGATGCAAGTAAGTCTCTCTAAGTGGCATGCACAGGGAATGAGGAACATGAGTTGCAGATGTGAGTCTTGGTGGCAGATGTACATCAATGATTTCTGTGTATGACCTTGAACTCTGAAATTTTCATTGCTGCAGAGCAGGAGATAGATTTAAAAACAGAGGAATGTCTCCTCCTCAACTCCAGAATGCATCTTCCTTTGGGGTGGGAAGTTTTCTTTTTGTTATTACTTTCTGCTCTTAAGAGTACTGTTGTTGGTTTCCTTTGGAGAGAGGGGAAGAATGAATAAATACATTTGGCTCACAATAAGAGTTCGACTGATTGCTCCCTTCTTCTTTCTCTTCCTTGCCTGTAAAGTATTTTTAGAGATTGCAGGTGAAAAGTCAAGAAACTCCCTCTACGACAACATGAGCAAGATCAAAGCAGCCACACAGGTCGTCTGGGGGAAGCAAGACCAGGTATGTCAGTAACTTGGTTTCCCCTGAATAAGATCCCTGGTGTAAAGGTGCAATATAGGAATCAGAGGAAAATAAATGGATTTCAAGCAAAATACAATACAGTGATGAAATGTAAAGTATAATGCATATAACATGCAAAATTAGCAATAGTTAGCCTTTAACTTCACCAGTCCTCTTGGTGAAACATGCTGTGTTTCCAGCTGTTGGCAAGTCCTTGGCCTTCGGCTGGGTTGTTAAAGATAAGACATTTTGGAAGGCTGCTCATTCATAGGACTGCTGTAAGTTGGGTTTGACTTGTCAACATGTAACAATAACAAGACACACACAGACAGACACACAGTTTTGATTTTTGATTTATTTTTGCAATTCTGATCTTGCTGTTCCTCTCCTGTGGAGGAGGGGCAATTCTGGAACAGGGTCCAGGACTGTAATTTCTGCTTGTATTACTTTCACATCATGAATGTGACTTAAGTGCACATTTTGCACTGGTTGCCCCAGGCACCACAATTGCTAGTTACGGCTCTGAACAAGGAGAATGTGAAGCAATTAGCAGAGAGCTGGAGGAAATGATTATGTTCTGTACTAGTCCCAGAGGGCAGGGCCTGAATCAGAGAATACAAACCACAAGAAAGGATTCAAATTGCAAAACAAGAAGGGGGAAAAAACAACACGTCCTGATGATAACAGCTGTTTGACAAGGGGGGGAAAAGACAACCCTGGAAGATGATGGATTCTCCAGCTTCCGAGATTGGTAAATACAAGTTGGATGGCCATCTGCTGGGAATGGCTTAACTGTGGATTTCCTGTATTGTTAGTGGGTTGGACTATATGCTCCTTTGGGAACTCTTCCAACCCTGCCATTTTATGATTGTTTGTGAGCCAGCAGGAAGAAATGAGTTGAACAAAAATGAAATGAATTGGATGAACATGGACACAGATAATTTTAGTTCAAAGGATGTGTCAGGCAGTCAATTGGTAGCCCCCATTAGCTTTTATTAAAACCCTGCTTCCTTATTCCTCTTCCCATTCCATAGTTGATCTCTCCCCTTCCCACCCACCCCCATTCTCCCCTTCGTAAATAACCCTGCTTGCTCAACCACTGCAGTAATGCTTCAGCTGTCAGAAATCAGCCCTGCAAAACCTGAAATACAGCGTCAAGGAGATGGTGGGGCAGTTGGGGCCCCCTGTGAATATGCGTGATAAAACTACATCTTTGTCCTGTGCTTCTGTCACAGTGGCACTCTGTTCCCTTTCCTTGTGCTTATCATGTACACCGGCTTCTATGAGAACCGAAGTCGTTTTAAATGTCAAGCTTAGTATTTTACAAAGCCAACCTCAAGAGGATTGCAGTTGTGTGTCACAATGCCAGACTTATTGGATGTTTCTTTTGGCGAAACTTGACACCTGACCATGTCTGTGAATGCCACTGTTACGAAGAACTGAATGAAGCTTGGAAATAATTACTTCAGAAACATTCCTCCTTATCTGTTAACGTATTTTAAATCACATTTTAACATTCGCTAATTTTTGCTGCTAAACAAAATAACATTGACAGGTTTGAGTAATAATTAATATTCCATATTTATTATATTATTTTAGAGGAGTAATTGGACATGGATGGCTATTTTTAGCCATTTTAGTTGAATTTTAAAAACTGGGTGTTACTAATATGTTATTAGTGATTAATAGGACATACTAACTTTATTATTTTCACAAAAGAACTGTCTGCAAATTAACTGTTTTGTTTTAATGCTAACTTGTTAGTATACATGTAGCCATTTCTTAGTTCTGGAGCTGAGCTTCTACACTCTGAAGCTTGCCTCCTAAGATGACCCTCAGCATTTCCCCCCCGATTTGTTGATGATGCAGTACAGTGGTGCCTCGCATAACGGGTGCCCCGTTTAACGATGAATCCACATAGCGACAATGTTTTTGCGATCGCTTTTGCGATCGCATAATGATGTTTCCTATGGGGGGAAATCGCTTTGCGACGATCGGTAAGTTGTTTCGCTTACCGATTTTTGCATAACGATGTTTTTCCCCAGCTGATCGGCGGTTCCCAAATGGCCGCCGGGTAAAACAGGGACAGATTCCTCGCTTACCAGGCAGCTAAAATGGCCACCGTATGGAGGATTTTCGCTTAAAAGTTTTAAGCCCATAGGAACACATTCAAGGGGTTTCAATGCATTCCTATGGGCTTTTTAATTTCACATAGCGACGAGTCCGTATAGCGACGATTTTTGCTGCACGGATTATCATCGCTATGCGGGGCACCACTGTATTTTCCCTTTGGGACGCCTTTTCCCTCGTTGTGTTTTCAACTTTCTCCTCTCCTCTAGGTCCTGGATGTTTCTGGAGCTGACATTCTAGCAAAGTCGATTCCTAACTGTCAAGTACACATTCTGGAAAACTGTGGACACAGTGTTGTGGTCGAGCGGCCTAGAAAAACAGCAAAGCTCCTCCTTGAGTTTTTGGCTACAGTTCAGAATGGGGAGAACAATAAGAAACTGGCTTGAACATTCTCTGTCAAGTTGAACCTTTAAGCTAGATGTTTCAGTTGTGATGAAATACTGCTACTATAATAACTCCTCAGGAATCTTACTATACAGAACTTGGTGGCCGTGCCAAAATCCCTGAAGAAACCAGAATAATCGATACATTTAACTTGTAGGCCTATCAGTGCAACGACTTGCAGAGTCCTGAACTATCCACAGATGTGTGTTGTTGATAAAAGTTCGATAAAATCTGCATTATTATCCAATACTTTGGGAGAAATAAAAAGACCTGTTTGATAGATCTGTCATTTTGCTATCTTTTCCTTCAGGCATGATCTCTCTGTTTCTGCGATTTCCTCCACCACCACCCCTTTTTAAAAAATTGTCCGTCTGGGATAACGTGTGTGTTAGCTGGGTCGAAATGGAATCAGTCACGGGCCTGCTTCCCCTTAACCATGTGCCCATTTCCCAATTTGCCTTTGATAAGGCTTCCTTGGGTTATAAAGCCAGTCATGAGAGGAAAAGGTTGGAAGAAAGACAGATCTCTTCGGGACAGTTTCCAGCAGTGTGACCCAATCATGTGGAAAATGTGCACCCTGCCTATTGATTGGGGTTTGCCTATAGCATACAATAGTATAACATAAAAACTTAGAATATGACCTGAAATCAGACAGTTCTATCTCATGGAATGTACTGGCCACTTCTAGATTTCTGCCGCTTTTTAATGTGATTTAGCATAATATCCGGCTAATGGGAATGTTGATGTCAATGACATTAGTTTAAAATATATAGGTAATACAGTATGGAGCAAATCTTCATTGACCGAGAGCTAAGGTATGTTCGCGCCTCTTTATATGGCTTTGCATGAAAAGCAGTTGTTCCAAAAGAGCCTGATGATCCAGATATTTGCTAAAGTGCTGTTTATGTTACTCATTAACTTACGATTTCAGCAGAGAAGGAAGGCAACAAATGACATTTTAATGGTACAGAAATTTCACAGGCTGTGCAACTTTGCAATGTCTACACTGATTTATTATGGATGAGTTTCTATATCCCTTGATAGTTCTTATGTATGTATTGCCTTAATAGTCTGTAATGCTGAAATACTGGTATCATCTGGCCTAATTTAAATCATGATATATTCTGTAGCTGGTTATGGTAGTCAAACAATGTTGAAGTAACTGGCTTGGGGATTCAAGCTTAATGGGCAAGTCAGTGATCATATTGCGTGTGCATGTACGCATGTATGTACGCAGACACAAAGCGTTCTGAAGATGAACTCAGTGGGACCACATCTGATTTAAGTGGGTAGCAGATTCGCTGAAAAGTGATCTTTCTGTGCAGTTAATTAACCAAGTGGAGCCATTTTGAAGCCCTTCCTGGAGCCATTTTTTCCATCTAGATGGGGTTTGACCCAAGCAATAATATTGTATGTAGATAGATGCACAAGTGATCAAATTCAGGTTAGAGTTGGGATGAGCTGTTTTCTTGGCTCTTTTCTTAATTATATGTTCTGCTGAGTATTTTGATGTAAATTATTTTTGTTAATGAATTCTGTGAATTCTGTGAATGGCAGTGTCTTGGGCTGGGTGGGCGGGTGGGGACAAAGTGAAAAGGATGAAATGTGTAACATTGACACGTTATTAGGGTGCTCTAAAGGTTTGTTAGCCTACCAGAATCTTACCCCATGGATTATTCATCAGATGCAGCATAAAGCCTCGCAGAAAGCATTTTGGTTTTATTGGTATAGAGTGTAAAAAAAATGATGGTCTTTCTTTTTCTGAACATTTGTACTCACTCCTAATTGTTTATCTCTTTAGCTGAGTGACAATTCTGTATTAAAATTAGGAAAGCCAGGTTTGTTTCTTCCTAACAGCAGTTTTTTAAAATTATTATTTCTTTTCTGTTTTTTTAACCAACAGAGGACATTTTTGAAAATCCTACATACAGTCCTTTGGCACCATCAAGACTAACAAATTTATCACTGAACACCAGCCAAAAACCTATTTGTTATGCCTGCTGCTGCAATGCAGTTGGCAGAGGTGTTGGGCACCAGTTACTACTAGTTAAGCAGTCAGTATAGGCATTCATTTGGTGTTGCATGCCAAGTTGGTGCTCATCAACAAAGGCCTTCTTAATTCACAGCTATCCACCAATGAGATACTTGCCAATTTCATTACATTGGTATAAAAGTTCTATAGGATATTTGCTGCAGGAGCTAAATTGAGTAATAGTTTACAGAAATATGGGGTAATTATGCTGTAGCCCATTGCATACTGCAAAGTAGCCATCATGAATCAGTGGATTAGTTCTAAAATAAATGAATTACATTTTGCAGCTGAAATTTGTTGATGCTCCGGATGTACAACTGCTTTAATGAGGAACAATGGAATGCATGGGACATGATAATTTTAGACTTACAGTACTAGCTTTCTGTCCCAGTTGCAAGTACTGTACAGTATTTGAACAGGAATACAAGTGATCTCTTCTAATCTGTAAGGATTCAGCGTATTTGCAGTTTGCATTTATGACTGCTGTAGAAGTATCATGCAGCACTTTTCCAAATGCGATATATAACAAGATCCTCAAGTTTTAGAGCCATTGCTGGTCCTTCTTTTTCTTAAGCTGGGGAAGGAAAATGTACATCTTTTATTTGGGAATGTAAAAAAAAGTGTGTTTTGTCCAATAATAGCTTGATAAATGTTTCTGATACAAGTGCAGATAAAGATAAAAAAGATACCTTAATGGCATACAAAACCAGCAAAGGAGAGGAATGAGTTAGGATTTCTTACCTTTTGGTATAGTTTTCAAAAGTTATTGTATTGTATGCAGAAGGACTTAATTAAAACGTAATTGAAATAAAATGTACAAACCATGTATGAGATTTTTCTCTCCTCTTCTTGCCACTTCTCCCTTTTTTTTCTGATATTGAGACTCTTGAGTCCTCTTGCATATGTAGCTAAACTTGTGATGACTTCCCAGTGAGGAAGGTGTGACCTCATGATAGTGGAATAGAGTGGAGGGAGGAGGGAGGGATAGTGGAATAGAGTGGCTGGAATCTTGGAGTATATCTCTAGCACACACTTAACAGCAGTTTGAGCCTACTTAGCAACTATGCCTGCATCCTATAGAATCCTAGGGCTTTTAGTTTGTTGGGATAATTAGAATTCTCTGCTAGATAAATCTAGTCCACACCCTTGAACTACAGTAGGCAATTCAATACTGTACTCGCCAAACTAGAAAGCCCAGGATTCCACAGAACGGAACCATGACAAGAAAACAGGATCAAACTGCTATAACCGTGTAGTATAAATAACAGTCTTGGTCAAGAAATGCTCGCTCTGTAACATTTTGTTGCATGTCCTAGTTTTCTAATATCACAGCCGTGTGCTGTTGTTGCTATGTGCCTCCAACTTACCTCTGACTTAATGGTGACCCTATAAACGAGCAATCTCCAAAATGTCCTGTCACTAATTGCCTGCAAAGGTCTTGCAAATGCAAGGCCGTGGCTTTCTTTAAGGAGTCAATCTAGTTCAAATGTACTTTTCCTAATACACAGCAATTTAGTGTTGAGTAAATAAAAGCACCCATGCCAGTTTTTGAGGTCATGGCAGTGACATATGGTAACTGCTCTTTTTTCCTTGCTGCTCAGAGGGGACGAGTGAATAGTTAGCAAGAGCAAGGAGGTCTCAGCTGCATCAGGGGGTTTTAGAGATTGGTGGAGGAACTCCATAGGGCATGGACGTTAGTTAGATCACCAGCAGTGCCAATTCTTGAGGTAAAATAATACCTCAAACCCGAAGTAAGTAGCACTCCTGTTCTAGCCGAAGTGATTAGTCAGACATTTTACCTTCAGATTAACCAAGGAAAACTGTAGTTGATTAAAAAGCGAGACAAAATGGAGGAAAAGATCATGAGCACACAGTAAAGTGCTTGAAGTCCAGGAATAAAGAGCATTGTCTCCTAGTCTTTGTTGTAAAATGGTAGCCTGCCGTGTTTCGAAGATCTGTGGCTTTCATCTATGCTTGGGAAAAATGTCAGAAGATGCTCTTTCAGATCTGTCTGCAGAAATCGCTTCGGTGAAGTTTGGATATCTTCCTTTATCAAGATCTCTATGCAAAAGGAGTCAAAGGATTTAGGTCATGAAACGATTCATGCAACTTTTTTAATGGTCTCCCTCTAGGTTTAACTTCCTGTAGCTATGGTGCCATCTTAGCAGACCCAGTGGGGAAGTTGAGCTAAATGTGACATTAAATGGCATCACGTGCACACTCTATTGTAGGGCACAATGGAAATGATTTCTGCCTGTGATTCCTTATCTGCTTCATGCTCTCAAAGACTGGGCTTTTATAATTAAAGCAATTGCATTGCATTTAATCTTAAACTATTGTTATTCATACATTTGTAATGTGAGGTGCTTAATGAGTAGCTGGCTATTTCACAAGCAACAAGAAGATGGATTAATTTTGTGGATTAGAGAGCCTTTGACTGTGTGGATTGTAAGAAATTCTGGGTTACAGCCAGAGACTGCAGCCAAGAGATTAGGAGAAGACTGAGACTCAGAAGGGCAGCAATGAAGGAATTAGGAAAGATCATCCACGCTGTTGTATTCTCAGTCAGAGTGTACGGGTGTGAAAGCTGAACAGTAATGAAAGATAACCGGGGGAAAATTGATTCATTTGAAATATGGAGCTGGTCTTTGTCCATACGCTGGACTGCCAGAAAGATGAACAAGTGGGCCCTGGATCAAATCAAGTCTGAACCACCTCTGGAGGCAAACATTACAAAACAGAGGCGGTTCTACTTTGAACACAGCACGAGAAGGCAAGATTCACTAGGAAAAAAAATCAATAAGGCTGGGAAAGGTGGAAGGCAGCAGGAAAAGAGGAAGGTGCAATAAAAGATGGACTGTTTCCCTAAAGGAAGCCACAGGCTTGAGTTTATAAGAGCTGAAAAGGTCGACGACAAGGACATTTTGGAGATCAGTCATTCATAGGGCTGCCATAAGAGAGGACTTACCCTGTGCAGCAACAACAACAACAGCAACAACAACAAAGCATGTCACTGTTAAGGACCTGCCTTGTATTGTTGGTGTAAGCCTGATCTCTGTTTCATCTTTCTTGCTGTTCCAAATCTTAATACAGTACTGTTGTGTTAAGTTGTGACTTGTGTGTGCGTGTGTGCGTGTGAGCGCTTAGCATTCTTTGGTGTCACAGTGTGAGGATATTTCGAGGCTGCTTCAGCTCCCCTTTTTGTATCTTTCCTCCCCTTCCAGTCTATGGTCTTTGAAATGTTTCTGTCTGTGGAGAAGCAGGAAGGCTTCAGCAGCAATTCTGTGGTTTCTTTGAAAACACGATCTGTACTGGAAGTTTGAAGCGCTGCTTGCCTCCTCCAGGTCTTGGCTTCATGTCAGATTTTTCCTTCCTGGTTTCCAGCCGTGGGCACTTGGCAGATCACATATTAAGGGCAATGTATATTTATTTGCTGCTATTATGTTTTGCCCTTAAGCACCCTGTGTTTTGCCCTCAAAGCACCACACCTGAACAATTACAATTGCAAATAAAGTCTGTGTTTACATCCTGTCAGCTAAGTACAAAACAATAATGAACTGATTTGCAACAAGTGGAATGAAATGAACCAGAACGAACATAGTCCTTTCCCTTTTAAGAGAGCCCTGCTTCCAAATGACAGATTACCATTACTGCCCAGTTCTGCCCTCATAAGCTGGTATTAAAACTATTATTGTGTTATGCTGTGAGTATTGTCCTCTGTGAAAAAAGGACCTGTGTTTTATTCTTAATTAATTTTAATCAGTGATGCTTCGTTTAACATAGGTGTTATACCATATAGTACTTTGCTCCTGTGCAGTTGCACCTACACTTGTGGGTCTGGAATGATGGGTTAGATAGGCATTTGACCTTCTCAGGTCTTCTACATCCATGAAACCAACAGTGGTGATGGTAAAACTACAGATAAAACCATGGCATTATCTATGGTGATGGGATGGACCTTTGGCTCTCCAGATGTTTTAGCCTTCAACTCCCATCAGCTCTAATTATTTAGGGCAATAGAAGAATTTTGTAGGATTTGTAGTCCAAAGTATCTGACAGGCTGAAGACCTCCTAGTACTGATCTGTGGGAAGATGACAAAGCTGTTAACCTTTCTGTATATGGATATGTAAAACATGGTAGCATTCCATTCCCATGAGGGCAGGGAGCACAGCGCAAGTAAGCACTGTATTGTATATTAAAACCCCTACAGAAAAGGAGCTGAACATCAGTAACTAAAAGGCTCCAGCAGTATATGTAATCATTTTCATTGAGGTAGATTTGAAAAAAAAGAAAACAACTATAAAGGCACATCTACCATCGCATTCTGAAAAAGTAAAGCAATTAGCTTTCTTCAGCCTTTCGGTGGCAAATCTTTCTGCCCCTGTTGTAAAGGACTATTGTTTGTATCTGTTGTTTTATATGAATATGTCTTCTGCATATAAATATGGCCTGATTTAATTCTTGTGAGCTCTAAGGAGGAATGGCCACAGGCTGCCACAGAAAGTGCAGAAAGTGGGTGCTCGTCTAATCTTGTTTCCATGGAGCCTGTGAGGAGAATTGTGGAGGGTGGAAAGAAGCAGAATTCTTTGAGTGGAACTGCCTTATTAGTGGCCATGTTTCCCAGGTCTGTAAGGCTTGTAACAGCATTGAATTGAGAAACTTATGTGAGGTTCTTAACAGCTTTGCGATTCTCAGAAACTGTTTGATCAACAAGGATTATCAGTCATGATACCGTAGTGCTTCAGCTTGAAGCTTACTTAGTCCAGTTATTCCCTAACTTGGCCCCCGAATATAGTGGAATACAATTCCCAGAATCCCTAACCGGAGCCAAGCCTCTCCATTAGCTGACCGGCAGAGTATTGACGGTGGTATATGGCCCACTTCCTGCTGCCACACCAGGAGTGGCTCCCTCTGGGAGAGATGCCATTCTTAAAGAGTTCTCCAATACTTCTCCCACCCCATGTTATCAAGCCTTAAGGAAAAAGACATTCAACTTGGCCTGCATTGGAGGTGATGCTTTTGCACCCTCGCATGCTTCTGCTGGAGAACAAAGAAGCAGGCTGCTGACATGAGTTAGAGCTGGCATTTTTCCTTTCAATCCTTGCCTCCAAGAGGTCATCTTGAAGCCGAGAGAGATGGGAAGGATGTCCAGAGAAA
The DNA here is from genome assembly GCF_051106095.1 of Pogona vitticeps. Lineage (NCBI taxonomy): Eukaryota > Metazoa > Chordata > Lepidosauria > Squamata > Agamidae > Pogona > Pogona vitticeps. The sequence continues at coordinate 64,859,697 of NC_135784.1, read as the reverse complement.
TCACATGAAATAGAAGCACAGACTTTTTGTCTGGACATCCCTCCCATCTCCCTTGGTTCTGAAAGGATGCTTGGACCCAGGCAAAAATAAAATTAAAAAACCAAAAATGGCTGGTGCAAGCAAGAGATGATGGCCAGGCCAGCTGCCTGCCTGTTTTCCAGGGGCAGCTTGCAAGGAAGAGTGGGAAAGTGATACAGCCATTGGGGTTGGGATGTCCAGCGTCTTCATCTCTAGGGCTGGACAATGGAGTCAAAGAAGATGGGCTTGTGGAAGTTAGCAGACATTCACTTCCCATCTAAAGTGGTGGGAAAAATTGGGTGGCCTCTGTCCCTCTCTGTGTTGGCAGGGCATGATAGGATGAAAGGTTGGGACTTAATCCCCTTCCTCTCGTTTTAAAACCTTCCTTTAAGCAAGTGACGGCAGAGAGGATTTGGCAGGTTGTGGGATCAATGCAGTGAAAGAAACCAACCCTGGGTGCATTTGACTATTGGCAGCAGTAAATGCTTTCTTTTTAAAACACCATCAAACATTGGTGTCTGTTCCGTGCAATGCTGTCACCTGTGATGTTCAGCGAACCATGCTTAGTCGAAAAAAATGGGCATCTGGCACCCTTGGAAATCTGTATTATCGTAAGTATTTTCAACCGGGTAGGCAGTGGTTCTGGATAAAAGAGAGACACCGGTTTCCTGTGGAGAGCTACAACATGAGTCCAAACTGCAGCTGAGAAGTTAACTGTTTTGGTAATGATGTGTATTTGCATTTTGCACACTCTAAAATACACAGCCCAAGATAATATTTGCTCAACAGAATTTTCAAGGGAGAGAGTGCCATCTAGAGGCCAGATAAAGCCGCAATAAAGCTTCAAGTAATGGATTCAAAGATGAATCTTAAAGGTAAATGTGTATGGCCATTCAAGTTACTATATAGGTATGGTGGATATATTCTATATTATCACCCCAGAAAAATGAATAAGAGAGACTTACTTCATCCGAATGGACGATTATGTGTGGGAACTAAGGGATCTTTTTTACCCCCTCCCTTTCCCATTGGACTAGCTTGAGGAAAATACGCTTATGGTTCATCAGAATACTGTACCAATACCCTGGGTGGGTTGGTGGAGCAGAACTGTGAGTAATATACTATAGTATGTGGCAGCTCTGTTGCTTTGCCTTTTATATGGTGGCACTTGATTTTTTTCTCTCACACACACTTTCATTGTTCAGTAAAGAAAGACTTTGTTTTCTGAGCATTGTTGTTTATATGTCTCTACATTTCAAAAAGCAGAGAAATTCCCCAACGTTTGAAGGGAGGTTTGGTTTAAAGCAAAAATGTACTGTACGATTAAGGGGGAAAACAGAGACTGCAGATTAACCCCCCCCCCTCATTCCTCATTCAAAGCACACAGGATTCCTGCTCACAGCTTTCTCCACCACTGAGATTTTCCCCATTCAATTTTCAGTTTGAGCAAGTATTTCTAAAAAGTTGCATCTGTGCATATACATTAGCTTATGCTTTCAACTTTGACGCAGATCTGTGCCACTGATTGTCCACCCCCCCCTTTATATTTGGTCATGTGTAAGTAACCACCCTTCTTTGATGTCCCCTCTCTTCTTCCAGCAACTTTGGGACAGTGTCCCTCGGCCTGAGTTGCATGGCCCGAAGACACCTCTTGTCCTCGTATCCTATCTTGCAGCCATCTTGCCTGCAGCTTGGATGCCAGCTACCCCTCACAGTTGCCAAATGTTTCTTCTGTCCTACATTCTTTGTTCAAAGCCATCATTTCCTGGAAACCCACCATTTACGTAGCTGGCACATGATTTGCTGGCATCCAGTGTGACGGGTGCCATGTGTGAGAGAGTCAGTTTTGTTCCGGGTGCGGGGGGAAGACTATTGGGAAGTGTTGCCATTTGGATAAAAACTTGTGTAGCATGGTGAGGTTCTCCTCTATCTTACGTTTGGTTTTTCACCTTCCATTTTTTTAAGAAGGTGAACTATCATATGAGCCATTGTACTTTTTTTAAAAAAAAATCTGATTCCTATTTTCAAGCAGCTGTTTCCTCTCATTTCCAGGTTCTCCCTGTCTATTATGCTGTCTTTCATGTGTGTGAACATAGACACACATGCAGACAAATATATATGACAAATATATATCAAGGGGCTGATTTCTGCACTGCACGTAATGGTCTCATTCTAGGGTTTTCTCTCAAACCTGAACTCTCTCTAGAAGCAAAAAATGATGAACCTGAGGGTTTTGTACTTTGAGCACATCAACAGAGGAGAAGACTGACTAGGAAAAGCAATAATGCCGGGAAAAGTTGAAGGCAGCAGGAAAACAGGAAGACCAAGTATACTATTTGACTCTATAAAGGAGGTTTTCTACCGAGTGTGATCATCCAATTTGATGCATGGGGGTATTAGTTTCCCTCATCCTAAACCCTTTCTGTCCAAACAGTTCTTTTTTTTTAAAAAAAATGCTTTCAAGTAAGCACTGGGTCAGAGTGTTGCTAGGGCACATAATTAGAAATTGTCACCTTGTCAGCACCTTGTCAAAGGCAACTTTGATTGTCAGAGCTCTGGACAAACACAGCCTCTGCCCCTTCTGACTCTTTGGACAGCTACAGTAATTTCACCCACAAAAACTACAGGTCTCGGACAATTAAGAAACCATAGGGCACAGCAGTTAAACTGCAGCACTACAGTGAAGACTCTATTTACAATCTGTGTTTGATCATGGGATCAGGTAGTTGGCTTGAGGTTGACTCAGCCTTCCATTCTTCTGAGGTCGCTAAACTAAGTATCCAGAAAGTAAAGCACAGTTTTTAAAGATTTATAACAAACAAGCTAAATAGATTCAACTAGGCTATATTCAAGCTAGCCTGTGCTAGTGCAGATTAAGTTAAGCAAGACTAGGCCACCAAAACTCAAAGGCTAAGGTAATGTAATGTGAGTTTACGATTATTTGAATACTTTTCATAATAAAGGTAAAGGTTCCCCTTGACATTTAGTCCAGTCATGTTCGACTCTAGGGCGCGGTGCTCATCCCCATTTCCAAGCCGTAGAGCCAACATTTGTCTGTAGACAGTTTCTGAGACCACGTGGCCAGCAGGACTAGACATGGAATGCTGTTACCTTCCCATCGAGGTGGTACCTATTTATCTTCTCGCATTTGCATGCTTTCAAACTGCTAGATGGGAGCTCACTTCATCGCGCGGATTCAATATTTTCATAATAAACAACTGCAATTTAACACAAATTCACCCTTTTATTACTTTTTCATATATACTTGTACTATGTGGCCATAACTTATTTGCCATTGATAAAAAAACAATAGGCTGAGGCTAATCTAACATGATTTCACCTTTATTTCTTACCCTGTTTTCCTAAATACAACATTTATTTTTGAGTATGGGTAGTTAAAATCTGGTATCATTATGAAAACTTTGTTGAAAAAAGTTCTTGTCCAGATCACTGTCAAGAGTGTGCAACACAACTGCATTGCGACTGCCTTTTCAACAACTCCCATTTTTATTGTTACAGCATGTCATCTTCTGTTTGTACCTACCAAAGAAGATATTTTTATTACCTTTTAATTTTTTTAGTATATTGTAATTGGATATAGTTGCAATGATTCTTACTTATTGTCATACTATTATATGTTTAGCATATTTTAAGGTTTTATAAGATTATTTATGTAAATATAAAGTAACCAAAATGTTGTCCTTTATAGCAGGGGTCCCCAACCCCTGGTCTGTGACCTGGCAGAGGTCCATGACTTAGGTAGGACTGGGCTGCGGACATAGATCTCCTGCCCCCTGCGTGTGCCCCCCTGCTAGCGCCCCCATGAGCACGACACACCCCTGCAAGCGTGACACTCCCCCACATGAACGTGCCACACACCCCCAACTGGTCCACGGTTGGGAAAAGGTTGGGGACCACTGCTTTACAGTGACTGCAAGCAAAAGAAATATGCTTTCATTCTTTTTATTACATAATTTCATTCTTTTCATTAAATAATTTTAACAAAAGTTTTGATTTATGTCATAAATGTTAATAGTGTTTTAAATTATTTATAATTATTTTATATCAAATCTATTTAGAATGAAACATCCTTAATTTATATTTTTCCCCATTTATGGCTAGCGTACACAACACTTGTGTAGGAATTAAATACAAAATAACTGTTAAAATAAAAATTAAAAGGTTATTATTATCCCTCTCTCTTAAAAACCCCTGCTAATACAGTAGACCCACATTTTAAAGCAATATGGACTGAAGTTGCTTCTGAGGCCACTCTGGGTTTAGGGCCCCTGAAGTTTAAGCTTTATCAGTTTCATAGTAGATCCATTCCTGCCTCTGCTCCATTCAAAGTACTCTTTTTTTAAACCACACACCCACAAAGTTCTGTACTGCCATTGCATCTGAAGATTTCAAATGCTTTCAAAAAAATAAAAAATCCCCAATAATACAACAAAAAGCAGAAAAGTGCAAAAAGGACAACATCAAATGCAGCAGATCAAAGTACCATTGAGATGTTAGGAAGTTTAAGATATGCAAGGTATTTAAATACGTCAAGATGTTTATTAATGCTCAGTGCCTAGAGGATGACAACCCAATTTGCAACAGCCATACCGTCTTGGAGAGACAGCATTTGAGAGCTATTGCTGAAAAATGAATAGGGATCTCTCTCTCTCTCTCTCTCTCTCTCTCTCTCTCTCTGTCTCTCTCTCTCCCTCTCCCTCTCATAGTAATTTCCTCCCTGTTCAAACTATGGAATTCCACAAGCAGCAAATAATTGCTGACTTGGATTCCTGTATTTAGCAGAGGGTTGGACTTCCGACTTTGATTCAATGAATGGGCGATTATACACCTAGATAGCTTAAATGGGATGGTGATAGTTCCTATTCAAAGAGTGTGAGGACTATAAATGACTACTATTACTAGTACTGGGTGTATTATTTCCAGTAGTGAAGGCCACATACCTCTCGTTACCAACAGTGGGGAAGCACATGTGGGAAAGAGTGGTCAGGCTCATGCCCCACTTGGGGGCTCTCTAGAAGTCTCTGCCTGGCTGCTCTGGAAATAGGCGGCTGGACTAGACAGGACTTTTGATCTTGTGCAGCCGGTCTCTCCTGATGTTGGGCAAGCCTTCTCCTTTGGGATGGGAAGGCTGAAAGACTGAAGACCTGTTTGCAACAAGGAAGGAGCTGTTGATCCAAATATGTGGGGAGCTTAATAAGGGAGGAGAACTTGCCTCATAGCTCTTGCATCCTTCCCTTCAGAAGGTGGGTATTGACTCTGTTCACCTCCACAGGGCATGCCTCCAACTTATCAGTGAAACACTGTCCACAGCGTTGTTTGGGATGTGTGGGGATACTTTCTTTTTTGGGGGGAGGGTGTCTCTTGGGGGCCACCTCCAGCATTGGGTGGAAATAAGGGCATGAGATGAGCGAGGGCAGATGAAATTATAACCAACTTCGACATTTTCCCACCAAGATGACAAAATATTGTTTAATTCCATGCCTGCTTACTCAGGAATAAATCCCAGAGCAACAGCTTCAGGGCTAGACAGAAAGGCAATTAACCCAAGGAACACCAAAAGGAACTATGGAGAAACAGAGTGAAGATGACACGATTTCTTTCACGGGAGCAGTTTTGGTGGCAGAAATGTAACAACCAGAGCTTACAAATGTTGCTGTTTTGGGGACGACGACTTCCAGAATCCCCCAGCAAGTAACATTTGCAAGCTATGGTAACTATGAGGAGCAATGTCTTTCTGTTCTGGCATTGCTCCTTGGGCTAAAAGTGAAAGGATTTAAAAATACATAACATAAAACGTAACGATCCTTTGACTACAGCCCGTTTAAAGCTCTGGCATGGATGGTTCTGGTGTTTAGAGAATTTTAATACTAACAAATAGAAATGGGGATGAAGCACCAAAATGGCACTTCGTCTTGGTTTGAATTTGTCCCCTCATTGGCCTGAATTGCCCCCAGTGGGGCCTGATGAACCACAAATCAATTTCTTGGTTTGTCGGGTCATTTAAAAAAAAACACCATAGGGCTATTTTTTTTCAAAAAAAAAAAAAGATGCTCTGGCCCCCACAGCCTTCCTAAGTCATGTGGCATAAGAAGAGGAGAGAAGGAATCAAAGTGGGGTCAAAGTGATCCCCCAGCCCCGTTGCTTTTGTAAAGGCAGCAGGGCTGGGAGATCACTTAGATCAGGCTATTTTCCTCTTCCTATCCCTGCTGGGACATACGAAGAGGAGCAAAGCGGGAACCCAAGCGATCCCCCACCCCCACTGTCTTTACAAAAGCAGTGGGGATGGGGGATTGTTTTGATCCCTTCCCTCCTCTTCCTATGCCGCACGGGCATAGGAAGAGGAGGGAAGGGGAACCCAAGCCTTCCCGCAGCCCCAGGGATGGGATTCCTTTTGGGCAGGCTTTAGCAAGCTGCCTGAAGGGAAAACCTCTGTCTGCTTATGCCCCCCCCCCCCGAGGAACAGCTGATCTGCGGGGGCATAGACAGATGGGGAATGAAGAGACGAATATAAAAGGGCTATATTCGTTGCTTTGTATTTTTTAGGGATCTCTAGATCCCAAGAATACAAAGCAATGAATATCTGATGAATCATTGACATTCGTTGAATATCCTGATTCGTTTTTATATTTGTCCCCATGTCTACTACTAACAGATACCGTAGCAGGTTCCGCACCTAGCCTATGAGGGTGCCAGTTTCAAACATTGGCAGCAGGTGGCACTGTTGCCTCCTTTTAAAGATTTGTTCTGTCCAATGGCTTTATTTTACTGAGAAGAAAGGTTGTCATATCATATTCTTTAAAAAACAAAGGTGTCTCCATGATGTAAACAGACAATTTTGCCAGGGAAACATGTTTTCAGATTGGATGTAAAGCAATGTAAAATACTCACCTGACATATATCCTTTGATTTGTATTCCTGCCTTGAGCAGGGGTTTGGACTCTATGGCCTTGTAGGCCCCTCCCAACGTCATGATTCTATGATTCCACCTGAGGGTCCTTTGTTTTAGCACATACAATACCCAATTTGTTTCAATTGTTTCTGCGTAGGTAAACTCCTCTTTTGCTGCAAATTACACCTTTGGGTCACCAGTGGTGGTTGTGGAAGAGGGAGCAGCAGCAAGAGTCACAGCTGGGGAAAGAGGAAGGATGTGGCTGGTCCTTCTCTCACACCCAGTGCTGCAGGCTGTCCCTTTAAGGATTGCTCCTGACCTGGTGAGTGGCTGGCATGAGGACAGCGCAAGTGGGCACAGGACAAAGCCTCAGATGCAATGATTCTAAAAGCTTTTAAATGGATTAGAAGCAGAGATGGGGGAGTATTCATATTCATATAGGAATCTCCCCGCACAGGTGGCGTTAATGACGGTCCAGCCCCATGGGGCTGGACAGTCCATTCACCGATCTGCCGCAGATGTGGATGGCGCTTGCCACTCTTCAACCTTGCAGTGAGGCTTCTCCTCCTGCCTCCAGCAAGCGGATTGCGTGCTGCAGAGCCATTTGTAGAATTGCGCTGTCCGCGGCGGATCGGTGAGTGGGGCTGGCTCCTCGTTAACGCCACCTGTGGAGGGATATTCGTATTCGTATACGAATACTCCCATCTCTAATTAAAAGTTGTTCCTAAGAGGATGCACACACTGACCCAAACACCATGTGGCTATGCTGTGATTTCTAAACCGATTCCATTTAGAATGGATCTTGTTGTGAGGCAAAGATAATTGTAAACAAGCCCAAAGGCTGCTGACGTTTTTATACCTTCACTTGCAACACTGTGACTGAAATGCTGTTGCTTATCTTAAGGCACAACTAAGGGCCTGTCCGGACAGGTATATAGATCATTGGATCACTCTTGGTGTGGTTTGGTTTGAACCAAATTGTGGCATCCAGATTTGCGTCTACTTTAGATCAATCCATTCTGCTCTTACGATTCACCCCGCTTCTTTCTCCACGGGCTCCGCTCCCCACAAGGCAACACCGTCCCAGCACAGCCCTTGTGAGAAAAGGGGGTGGATTACCTACCCTCCATCTCCTCAACCTTCACCCCAAGATTTTCCCCATTGTCCTCAGTTGCTATTGCTGCTGACTCCTTACTCATAAGTAAATCAGGTAAACTTACATGATTTACTGGGTAAACTGGGGATCCAAAGACCTGTGTAGACCCTTCTCATGGGAGAATAAACATCTCCAGTGTGAACGGAAGGATCGCTCATGTGTGTGAGATAAAATAGATCACACTGAAGATCAGAACCTTTGAAGCATGAACCAGGCAGCTCTAAAGTCATTGATCTGGACAAGCCCCAAGATCAACAGATCTTACTGAGAGCCAATACATCAAATCTCCACTGGTTCAATGCTCCTGTTCTAGCTATGGCTGAGCAGATTACACTAAGCAACAGGATATCAGCCAATATTTATTTTTCTTTCTTTCGGAAATGCTTGCCTCTTGGGTTTTAAATCCTGGCCCCTAGCCTTCAACTCTTGTATGAATAACCCCAGGGAAAGCCCTTCCCAAAATGTACGGAGAGCAAGTGAACCGTTTGTTGGGTCTTAATGAAGTTGCACAATTTTTGCCTGGTGAACCAAACACTGAGACGCTGATACAGGCATACAAAGGCCCAGCTTCTGCTGCCCTGAATTCATTGGGGGGTGGGGAGGAAATGTACATCTCTGCAACTTAATTCTTTTGCTTACTTTGGCCTGTGGCTGGTGTTGGGGCACAGAAACAAGACGCTGCCTTCAAGCTAAAAAGCCAAGGGCTCTTGACTTCGATTCCGGTAAACCAGATGATCAAAGTAAGAGTAGGGGGAGGGCACCATATGCAACCAGAGGCAACCTCCTCACCATTTTTGTGCCTCTCACCACCCTGGGACTGTTGACAGAAATGTGCCTTTGAAATCTGATACCATCCCAAAAGGCAAAAACAAAACTGAAATGAAACAATTTAGCAGACGAAAACATTGTGGCACCTCATTGCTATATTTTTATGCAAGCTTTCATGGACAAGTCCACTTCTTCAGGCACCCCAGAAGGGATGAATTTCTTCCTTTGATTCTAGAAGCTCCTGCTCTCCTGTTGTGTACAGTAATCACAGAATTTCCATGGCAATGACAGTCGTGACAATTGTAGCAGTGGCTGCTGTGCTGGTTTTCCATGGAGTGGGGGATGTGACTTCCCCCCAGTAGGTTGCGGGTTAGTTAACAGTGCTTCCTACACGCTATGAAGTTCATCCCTGCTGAAGAGCAAGCCCTGTGATTTTCTTAAGAGCTATCTAATGTGACTAAAGATTAGCTGAGCATCTCCCAATGTGGGTTTACTCAGAAGAAAGTTGTGTTGTGTCCAACAGGGCTTGCTTCTTCACAGATGACTGTTGAAGGCAAGAGTCAAATTCACGTCTGCTGCAAGTGTACCTGGGTTACTGAATTAAGATCAGTAATTGAAGTACAGAACAAAAGGCAGGGAAGCTCTTAATGAAAGCCCATCACTCCCCACCCCAACCCCATTTTAGTTAAATCATCCCCCCCACAGCCTTATGGAAACTGTAGCAATGGGGGGGGCAATGAGACAGGAAGAGAGAGGCAGGATGAACCATGTCAGCTCCATAATTGGAACAGTAATTGAGATATGTCTTAATTAAATCTGAAAAGCTGACAATTCCTTTTTTGGCCTGTTCAAACCCAGTTGTATTGTTAATATTGTAGGTATAGTAAAGAGGAAAAGTAATAATTATTTCATTTTTTTCTTCTCTTTTGCCAATCCACATACAGTTTTTGCTAATCCCTGTTTGTTGAATTGTTTTGAACACTCAGTAGAAAAAATGTTTTGAAAAACCAAATGCACTTGATGATAGTCTGGGACCAACTTCATTTTTATTGGGTCTTTTCCTTTTTTTTACTATGACATTTGCCCAATGAGAGACAGGTGCAAAAAAGCAGCTTGGAAGACAGACGTACACTTCGGATTTAAAATATATATCCTCAGGTCAGGAGTTGGGTTTCAAAAGAGGGTGCACCACTATGTCTTACAGAAATCTACCCGTTTTGCTTCCAAGCTTTCTTCAGGAGAGTTAGCTGTATTCAAAGGGAGATGATGAAGTTGTTGTTGCTGCTGCTGAATAATTTGGAGTTGCAAATACTATCTATTTATACCAATATGTTCCCCTCAAAAGGAAGATGAAGATAGCAAACATCCTGTAAAGTGTTGTATTGGGCTAATGTGAATTAGATACATGGCAAGATTCAGTGGCTCTCTCCCTCAAAATACTCAGAAAAGTGACCGGAAGTTCCATTTTCTAATGGCAGAGTGAAGAATTCACCTGCCATTATCAAGCTGTTGTTGGTCACTCTTTTTCTCTGAGGACACATGAGAAGTTGAAGTTATTATCTTAACAGGTATGTATCCTGTCCTGTGGAGGTTTTACGACACAGCGCATTCTAGATCTGCAGAATAGCTACTGCAGCACAAAGTCAAGTGTGAGTCAACTATGTGCCGTGTAAGTTGTGTTGGTACTAGCTGGTCTTCTGAGGTCTTTCAGAGCTGGCAGTTTTTAAGATTAATGCCTCTTAGTCCATAAAAAGTCTAGACGTGTAAGTGTAATGGTGAGTCAGCTGCAAAAAGAACCCTCTAAGATTTTAGGCCCCTGAATCGAATCCTTCCAAGTCGTGGGTAGCTCTATCTTGACTTTAATCTTGGCATTCAGTTCTGTTTTTTCCGCTGCTCCATGGAAACATATTAAGGAGGTGACAGAAGAAAGATCCCATAAGAGGAAACAGTCCTGCCTACTAAATTCCAAGATTAGGAAAATCAAAATTCCTTTCTCTAGCGCAGACACGACAAACTATGAAATGGGTATGACTTGGAAAGGAAGTTCAACAAGTTGCCTTACCAAATTTCATACAAAGTGTGCTTCTCCACCATTTCATTTGTATACAAAAGAAGGTTATCATGTTGTAAGACAGATACTCAGTAGTTTCTTAAATATCACCGCTTTCTCTGGATATGCCGGATTGCTTTTACCTCCACAAATGCAACTTGAACAACACAATTTTCCTAAGAGAGCCTAATTTGCTGATAGAGGTGAGTTTATGTGTATTCCCCTAGGATTCCCCACCCAGAACTCTGAAGAGCTGTTCTTCCTGGTTGGAGTGTTCTGTTATGTGTCACTGCTTTAGGATTGTGATTATGACTGTAGTCTATTCAAGGGTTATTTGTAAGTGGGTTTGTGGTCATGACTGCAAGTCTATTCAGACATTATCTCTTTGTGTATATACTCTCACAAGGAGGAAAGCTCTCTAGCCACACCCTTGGCCATCATTTCCATTGTCTGTATGCATGTGGAGGGCATAGTAAAGACAGACCCCTCCACAGGAGTCAGGACTCTCAACAATCAGAGTCCCAACTCATCAAATGCATTCTGCTCCATATGCAAGGGTGTGATGAAACCAGGGACAGAAGGAATGGGACTAGGGTGCTGCTATCTACTTGCTATCTACCTGAACAAACCTTCTGTTACTTTTATTGCAAAGACCTGTTAGCAAAACATCAGGCCTGGGTGTTTGAGTTATGTTCAGCTGACTATCTGGACTCCAGATGTTCTTGCTTTCATTGACACTCTCCTGAGGTCTGAACAGCCCCATTCCTTCGTCCTCTTTTCGCCTCACTGTACCATTCCTGTATCTCAAGTTACCTTCAAACTTCCATCTTCTTCTTTGTCAGTTAAGTGTTTTTACTTGCTGTCTGCATTGTGGAATAAAACTAAAGATTTATTTTACCTCAGAGTTTGGTTGTATGCAAATTAAGGTGTCCAACCAGATACATGGCAAGCAGTATGTCTTGGGGCCAGGATAAGAGGAACTGAGGGCCAGTGTAGAGAAGGCCAGCAAATGGTATGCAGCGTCCAACTCAGTTTTGAAGTCCTCCTCTCTGTAGCCCAGGCTGCTGAATTTGCTGCTGAAGCAGCAGCAACAGCAGCACACAAATATATACATCTTCACTTTTCTTTAAAACAAGGTACACCAGAAGCATATGCTGTGTTTTCATGCCAAATCACATTTCGGGAAGCCTCTCAAAAGATGAGGTGGCTGGAGCTGTGGTTTTATCCTTTGCCTCAGGCAGCAAAATAGCTTGAAATGGCCCTGAGACTGAGCCATATTTAACCCTTTCTAGCTATTTTTCACCCACTGTCTCACTGTCTTATCCCATGTTCCCACAGTAAGGTGAAAAATTGGATATTTGTATCATACCTGGTTTCCCTAACTATCCGGTGAGTCTCACAGGAAGGGAGCATTTACACTGTAAAAACAGCACAGATGGAAGGGTTACATTCTGATCAGAAACAGGACATTCAGTGGGTGCTTTAAAGTCTAAAGAGAAGTGCCAAAAAATCTAGTACTGAATTTCTTGCACCATGTGCATCGTGGCCTTAGGTGTAAAGTGCCACCGCTTGTTAAAACATGCCTGTTATCATGAACCAGAGCTCACTCCCTTTGCAAAACACTTCAGAGCATCTCTTGGGAATCGGCACCGTAGTCTTGCCCTTGCCAACAGGTTAACAAGAAAATAAACAACAATTATGCTGCTAAGAAGAAAAATACCTCCTATAAATATGTCCCTGAAGTTTGCATCCAGCATGTACACTCTCATTGACTCCTACATGCAGCGACTCAGAATGAGGGGAAATTGTTCAGGATTTCGGGAAGAGAACAGGAGACATTCATATAAGCTCAGATGCAAATTGAATGATACCTGATAATTGGAGTAATGTGCTAGAGAAATTATACCTAGCTTTCCTACATGATTTCAGAAGAAGCCTTTTGGTCTCCAAAGTATTAATTTAGATTTTCAATCTGGGTTTGGTAATAATTTGAGAAACAGATAATATGAGCAGTTAAATATCCCAGTCAGAACAAAGGGAAATTTTTTTATGTAGGATCATGGGAGAATGATGCCTGCATATGCCTTACAGCTGTGTTCTAAGCTGATTTTGTTTCTAGGCAAATTTCATGATTTTGGGTGAAGTGCCATAAAATAGAATACTTGGGGTTAGCTGCATAAGACACTTTGCTGACCTGTGCAATTGGAAAGATCTGGTTCTGTTCTTCCAATGTGCACAGGTATTGAGTTGGAGAATTGACAGGAAAGAATGGCTGCTTCTCTTGGAAGGGGTATAACTCTAGGATAGCCTTCTCTGGTGCCTTTCCAGATATTTTGACCTGTATTTCCCATCAGCTCATGGCCACGCTGGATGGTGTCTAAAACAGCTAGTGAGAACTGTCTTTGGGAAAACTACACTGGGAGATACACAGAGAGGGAGGCTGTGATACTCTCACCCCCCCCCCCCCACTTCTGCAGGCAGAAATACCGTGGGGTCACACTCCTTTCTTTTGGATATGGATTCCTTTGGAAAGCAACCAGTGGAGATGAAATGTATTCTATAATATTTGATCTTAGAAATGAACCAGTAGGACACGGATGAAGATGAACAGTTTCAGCACACCCACAAACCACAAATGCACTGCATCTTCTCAGATCTCCAGAGAGAGGCAGGCATGTTTCAGTAGGTGCCTTCAACTCAAAAGCTGTCTCTCTGCTTCTCTCTTGTTCTATCTCTTTCCCAGAAATGTTTGTACTTTCTCTCTCTCTCTCTCTCTCTCTCTCTCTCTCTCTCTCTCACACACACACACACACACACACACACACACACACACACACGTGCACGTGCACGTGCACGTGCTTGTGCTTATTTCCTCTCTGTATCTCTCTACTTTTCCCAAGCAAACTGGATGTGACAGGAATGTCATTTTATATTTGCCCTTCACATAAAAAGGAAGAAGAAGGAGTGGGGGAATTAGAATACAGTATGCTGAAACTCCCCACATGGCCACCCTACCTTCCCTTTCAGACCATTCCTCCATATACTTTTCTCCATTCTTGATTTTCTTCATTCTCAAGCAAGCAGAAAAATGACTGAATGTGCTCCCCTATGCTAAATAATTAATACTTGTGTGCCATCATGTCACTTCTGACTTGGGGCGACCCTTAATTTCAATAGCTGTATCCCTGGGTCCGGGCATGCCTGCTGGTGTAACTGGTCCTCCATTCTTAGCACTCCCTGTCATTCCAGTCAGCCTTCTGTGGTCTCAACCCTTCCTCTTCTCTGTCCTCTCTTTCCCTCCTGCTACTAACTTTCAACTTTGTCTTTTTGGCAGAATTATTTGTTTACATTTTTCACCAGGTCATCTTCTTCACACAGTTACATAAAAGTTGAAATGAGGATAATATACCACAGTTGTGTTTTTTTTTTCTAGCTAGCAGTAGGTGATTGTAGACTATGGGGGGCTTTATTTTCAAATAATCACTCTTTGGGCTCTCTTCCCCACATCTTTGGGAAAGCAACCAATTAGAAATTAGTATAAATTGTGGCCACCAGACCCACCATTGATGTGATCTGCACCAGGTCCTCTGAAGTGAAAAGCATTAATCTGCTCTATTCCCCTCATTGTTTTTCTTGGAACTGGGTTTTTCATTCCATTTACAACATCTTTGTGTGCTTTTTGGACAGCAAGGTAAGGAAACCACCATTTCTTGCTAGACTCACCTTGCTGCTCTTTCTCTAGATCAACCTCCCCAAACCGGGCATTGTTCAGATATGTTGGACTACAACCCTTACCACTGCCAGCCACCCAACAGCCATGCTGTTTGAGGTGATGGGAATTGTAGTCTGAGATACTTGTTGAGTAACAGCTCATTTAGAGTGTTGGTCTGTGACGTTTCACCCACTATTCCCTGTTTGTTTCCCACAAACACAGGTTCACCCTCTGGATACGTTTACTCTTTCTTTTGCTACCACCAGTGGATCTCTCATCCACACTGCACCATATATGCTTCAGACACGAGCTGCCAATATGACTTGTGTATTTATCTTTTGGTTGTTAAATCACAGATGTTCTTTTATTATTGTTTAGGATCACTCATTAAACTTCCTATATTTGATTGCATGTTTGCTTATTCAGGTGTTATATTTACTTATTCACATTAACCAACTCATTAATATTCTCTGACTGTTTAGCTTTACTATTTCATTTATCTCCTTCCCATTCTCTCCAACTTTCCAATTCTCTCCTCTTATATCTCCAATTCTCCTCTCTAACTCTCCAATTCTCTTCTGGCCTCTGTATCCCTTTGACTCCGCCCCTCCTGTCTTCTCATAGGCTCCTGCACTTCAGCTTCAGCTATGATAGACAGGGGTGACGTGGGCATTCCGCCACAGTCATGATAGCTGCTTTTCCTCATGGATAGCCAAAGAGACATTTCAAGAAGGAGATATAATCCTTCTAAAAATGGTAAAGGTTTCCTTTTGGGAATACAGTCTTCCATATACATTCTGGGAGTTGTAGTTAAAACCGGTTACTATTCCTAAATCTCCTGACATATAATTTTTCTATGTGCAGGGGTATTATTTTTAGTTGCTCTATTAAAGAGCATTTTATCATGTGAGCCTCCACCACCAGCTGAAGTAGTACAGTCCAGACACAGATGGAAAGACATCCGCCAACCAGAAGGAGGGGCGGGGAAAATAGATGCTGAGAAGTGGTGCTGGAGTTACTAGGTCTTTGGATTCTGCTTCTCCCCCCTCCAGTTCTCAGGGTGGGAATGTGCATCTGGAGCAGGGGAATGTTGATTTTTGTGAGATAGCTTTAAAGCTTCGCCTTTTACTAGATAACAGTGAGGCTGTGGGTCAGCGTGAACGTTTTTGTGCGTATGTTGCACATATGCAGTGTTGGCATACTGAAGTGCCAGGAGTGCTGGGAGGAGGCTGGAGAGGCAGCCGGTGGGGGCATGCACTTGGGCCCATAGTGCCGTTTGGAAGAAGATAGTGGAGCACCAGTACCAAGACTCATACACCTTATTGCACAAGTTCAGTGCAGCTCTGGGGGAGGGGAAAGCTTCCTCATATATAATGAATGTTGTGGGTAAAACTGCAGAATGTAAACCCTATTAAAAATGAGAGAAGCTGTTGCTATTGCTGTAGTATTTTGTCACCTGCCCACACACCAAAAGTTGTAGTTCTGGCCTGTTGTATTATGTTTAGGTATCTGGCTGAAGAACCAGAGGTTGGGATTCCTCCCTGTGCCTCCTTGACAAAAGCTGGAGTTTCACAGGGTCCCTTCCAGCTCTGCAGTTCTAAGATTATAAAGTTCTGCAGTTCTATTTTATAAAGAAAATAAAGTAGTTATGAGAGTTTTACTTGGATGCTGGATCCCTTTACCAGGATTCCCCTTTTGTCCATTTCCACAGTCAGTTGGTTTAGAGGTGGTCCCAACGCCTCCCAAACTTGTCTCTGTGACACGAGGGGGACCCACCCATCCGTTGACCAGTTTTGATCCTAAAATCTTAGGGAACAGAAAGCTATTGATCTGAGAACCCAATGTGAGACTCAGACCCTTCCAGAAGACCTTAAGAATTGTTCCCACCCGAAAATTGCCGGTCTCAGTGGGAGAATGGTCCTCCAAGAATGAAGCACCTTCTGCGAAAGCAACTTGGTGAGCTTAGGAGGAGTGCCTGAAGGTATGCATTTTAAGGGATGCTAGAAGTTGTACTGGTAAAAATGTGAAGTTTCCAAGCTCTGGAAAATATACTTGGAAAAGAGACAATAATTCTGCCTCAAGTAGAAAGCCGAGTTTTTCCTTCAGCAATCACAGCCACAGAAAGAAGGCACCTGTTTTCCTCACCTATGTGTCCTTTGCAGTGTTTACAATTAGACTGGCCACCTCCCCAGTTTGAACATGAACAGGACAGGCATGTGAAAAGCCATGCAGATGCCACCATCTCATTTTGCTTGCTGGATTGTTGGTTGTGTGATTCAGCCATGTCTTTAAAAAGGAATATGCGTTGCAGATCTTTCCTTCCTATAACAGTTGGATTAGGGAGCCAAAATGTTCTTACTGTTCAATACATTTCCTGAGTAAACACTTTCTTTGCAGATGGGTCTGTCTCTGGAGAGCGATAAGGAAAGTGCATTTTGAAAGGGAGGAGATGCCCTGGCACAAATACAATCTCAGACTGCAACCTCAGTTATGTCAGTGGGGAGAAGGCTGCTTTTATGGTAGTTGGTGGAATTTGCTTCCAAGACAAGAGTACGGAACTGAAACACTTTATGGTCCTTTGGGCTAACATGTATAATCCTTGGCTCAGTCTGTCACATGTGGTTGTTGTTTTTGCCCCGGGGTGGGTCATATGTTACCTGTAGGCTGCATGCATCATCTCCAGAGTCCATGGTCCACCTTAATGGGGGGAGGGGACACTTAACGTGTCATATTCCTATCTTTGTTCCAAACTTTCTGCACAAAGACGATTATCCTACAAGAGAGGAAGGGAATGAGTGGCCCTCTCAAAGTGGGTGAGCTGCAACTTCCATGAACTCTCACCAACACAGCCAATGGTGAATGATTCCCTAAGTTACAGTCCCAAAACACGTGCTGTTTCTCCCTCTCTATCATAGAAGACAGTGGTGCTTCTGTAAAAGATCACTGGGGATGTGAATATATCATTAAGCAAGAATACTGTCTCTGATAGCTCTGTACATGCTTGTAGGTATGTGCGTGCACATGCTTTGTTTTGGCACACCAAGGGTTCTTCCCCTCATTAAGGTGCACAATGGACTCTGGAGAAGATGCGTGCAACCTACAGGTAACATCTTCTTAGGAGCATTCAAGGCATTCCTGAGAACATTCAAATACGTGCTGCTGTTAACAGACAGGCCATTTCCTAAGTTGAATAAATAACTTTCTCAAGGTCTGATCCAACTTTCCAGCTTGAAATAACTGCTCGGTCTCAAGAACAAGTGAGATGGCCATGGAGATGTGAGCTCCTCCTAAGACCTAATCCCACCAAGTAGTCAGAAACAAGAGAGGTTAACTGATTCACCTTCCCAGTTATTCTCTTTTCATCTGAAGAAGTGTGTTTGGACTCACAAAATCTTTTATGATTTTTTTTTATTTAAAAAAACTAGTTTGGTTTACAGCTGCTTCACGACTTCTGATTTCTCTTCTGGCACCACAAGTTTTTGAGAGAATCTGTTTCCATTATCCTAGGACAGCCTTTTCCCACATGGTGTTCCCTCCACATGTGTTGACTACAATCCCCATCATCCTCAACCAGAAAGACCACTTGGTGTGTGGAGATGGGAGCTGGAGTCCAATACAACTGGAGAGCCCCAGCTTGTGGAAAGTGCCCTTACAATCTCAGAATCTAGTAGGAGTGCCAGCCAGTTCTATAGAGCTCGAACGGAGAGAGAAAGAGAAGAAAAATCTGTCTGAGGGCAGTTCCTTCATCACAGACTGTTTGTCCTTTGACCTCGGCATTAGGAAAACATGTGAAGCAGCACTCCCTGGGTCAAATTAACCAGGCAGGCTGGGATTTAGAAGGGTGAGGAGAGGTCAGCACATCTACCCTCCCTTAAAAGGTAAACGCCGCAAGTTCTAATTACTTTTTGCCTTTGCGTGGTGTGAAGCCAGGCAATTATTTACCAGCTTGGTAAGCATCTTTAGGATAAAGTATCAAGAAAGAAGATGTGACTATGATAAAAATTAGGGTGTGGAAGAAAAATAGTATGAAATCAGTTTCCACTGTAACAGTACACAGAGCAAAGTTCGTGAGATGTTTCACAGGTTATGTTAGGAATGCAGATCATGTCATTTTGTCAAATGGTGCATGCCCTCATAGACTAGTGGCTAACAGAGAATGCTGGGGGGGGGGGGGAGAAATAACTTTGCATGCTTCTCTTTCAACACTGCATATAAGTGGAGAGCATACCCTGTACCTGGTAGTTGTTCAGCTACAGAGTTCTTTCCTACTCCTCTGAGTCCTTCCAGATCGTTCTTGGTTAGCTGTCTTTCCACTCTTATTTCTCTACTCCATTTTCTGCTCACCAAAGAAAACAGACATGTGGAAATGAAGCTCCAGAGTGACTGGATTTTTCTGTAAGGATAACACTGTGCATCTCCTACCTTCATAGCTGCTGCTAGACATATCAACAACACAAACCTGATGCTGGAGCCCTGAGGAGCAGCTTCTAGGGTGTTTCTTGGTTGAAGGAAACAAAAACATTTGCTTGCAATACTCTCCTTCTATAAAGCGGCTGGAATCCTCTTAGTTAAGGATAGCATGAAATCTCCTGATCCCTTCCTTTAACATTCAAATGTTAAAACTACACATGTAGAGGAGTATGGCATTCAGACGAGGACCTATCTCTCGTTCCAGCCCAGGAGATGGGGGGGAGGCATGGAGTTGTGGCAGCAGCAGAGTATGAGTTATGAAGCACAGATCGCACCTTTGTCCTTTAGTCCGTAGGTGGTTCAACAATGTTCTCAGACGTGCTGAACTGCACTTTCAGACCTATCAGACTTGTTTGTTCCACCTCTAAGAATGCTGAGCCTGTGCTTCTTTCCCTTTTTCTCCTTCTTTTGTTATCTGTGATTGAACACAAATCCTCAGTTGCCCTCTGTCCTGGGTCAGACATGGTACAGTGCAGTCTAAAGGCCTCACACACCCAGGTTCGGTGTGATGATTTCTGGTGACTTTGCTGTTTGTTCTGTAACTTCAGAATGAGTGAACTAGTTTTCTGATCTCCAGCAGGGTAGCTCTTCTGAAGGCCCTGAAGGCTATGTGTCAGTGGTCACACACAGTGGTTCCACCACAAAATACTGCTTGCAGAAGGGAGCTTGTCTGTGTGCTTCCACAGCAGGTGAGAGTAAATGCTTTTCTGAGCCTGGGTCTTGATTAGTAGTCAACGTTTGGCACAGGCATACTGTACCAAGCCAGCTCTAAAGCATGGCTAGTGAGCACTATCTTCAGATTGTTACTTGCCAAAACTTGGGTGGCTTTTATATCACCCAGATTTCTTTGAATTTGGCTGAACCCCTGATTCTGATTCCAGAATAGACTTTGGTATAGAAACTCTTCTCCACTTCACGGAGTTACTGAATATACTTTAAGGCAAGGCTTGGGCAACCTGGTGCCTTCCAATGTTTAGGGCAATACTTACCATAAACCAGGGGCCATGGATTTTGGTAGCTGAATTCCAAAACCAGAGCTTGGATTAAAGCTCCCAGAATCCCTCTGCTAGCTGCTGGCTGGGGATTTCGGGAGCTACAGTCCAAAGATAATGTTCCTTGGCTCTGTCCACAGCAGCTGCTGGATTGTCCCTCCCTTGAAGTTTGTAGGGCCAAGACAAACCTAAGGAACCCACCCATTCCAGAATTGCCAAGCTCTCCACTACACTCTGCACTGAATTCCTGGGAGCATCAAATGCCATTTTACAGGAGCACTCAGAATGCAGCTGATCCACATCTACAGTACTTCTCATTTTCCCTGGATGCCATAGTCCCTATCCAGAGAAAAGGTTCTCAGGGCTTCTTTCCTCTAGAAAGAATATGGCCAATATAACTCATATTAAAATGGATATTTAGTATAATCTGTGGTCTGACTTGGAGAAACAGAAATATATCTCCTCAGACTATATTTATGAAACATATTGTATGTTTCCCAATTTGAAGAGACCCTTGCCCAGCAGGCCGAGGCAAAGAGGAAGTCACAAAAGCAGCAAAACCAGGGAGCCAGACAGGGGACAGACTGGATTTGTCTTCAGTGTGGAAGGGACTGTCACTCTCGAATTGGCCTTCTCAGCCACACTAGGCGCTGTTCCAAGCCCTCCATACAGAGCACGCTACCATAGTCTTTCGAGACTGAAGGATGCCTAACTGCTGTAAAAGACCAACAGTATGGCTTCAGTAAGGGCTGCCTTAGGTGGATGCGATTTGCATCTATTTTGCTTGCTAATTGCACAATATTCACAGGAGGCATGTTGACTGAAGTACTTCTGAGGCTAAGAAAATTATGTAAAAATTGTGAAAAAACGCTGATGGGAAGAGCCAGAGAGACTGCCGTGCTGTTCCCAGGAGACTTATTCCATGAACTTTTGTTTTGATGGGCACAAGATATCTCTGCAGGAGGAAGCGTTCTGCTTTACAGGAAATATTTGATAGTGTTTTCCCCCTGTGGCTTATGCATCTGTCCCTAGAACAGACAATGTCAGCATTCTTGAAAGGTTGCATTATTTACTATCACTTCTCAGTATTGAAATAACCTTAGGCAAAATCCAACACATAATTGAGCTTATGCCCATTGTTTTCAGAAGCCTTAAGCACACTTAACTCTCTGCTGGACTGCAGCTTCTGTGTTACTATTGTATAGTGGCTTGAACCTCAAGGAACCACATCAGCAAATATTAAGGGAAGCTCTGGGCTTCCCTTAATATTTGCTGATGTGGCCAGTCCTTAGCATGCCTCCTGCTGAAACAAGATAAGTTTAAATCTTGGATTGGCCATGCTAGTTGGGGAGATTCTGGGATGTTAGAGGCTCCCTGCACCAAGCAATTTTTCTAAGCTAAGGTATTTTCTTTTCAGTACCACTGGAGATAGTAGAGATCAGAATGGCTAATTCTCCATACCTTGAAGCAGACAAATCTGACTTTGCTTGAACTTCTGCCAGATTGTGGATTTCAGTAACTTTTACTGGCTGTTTAAGTTGGACAGACATTGGGAGAATCTTGTGGAGTTTTAAATTGAAAGGGTTAAATTAAACAAAAATGTGTTCCCTCCCCTTGCCTTATTTACTGCAGAAGATGGGTGGCAAAGGGCAACTACAGGGCCTCATTCACCCCCACAGGACATTATTGGCTCACTGGATACCCCTCCTCCAAACAGGTCTCCCCAATTAAAAAAAAAGAATGAGTGTGTAGGTAGATAGTCAAGTTATCCCCGGCTGGACCAAGCTAAATAGGGCTGCTTGGAAGTGCAGTCTTTCATGAGATTTAGAAGGATCCTTTTATCTACATGGAACCGTCAGGTGGTTTCAATACAGGCAGGTACATCACACCTGAAAGCAAACTCATTTTACCATTCCTCCCTCTGAGCCTCCCTAACCCCCATCCTCCATCCTGGATTTTAAAAATGTTACAGGTAAGTGAGATGTCACTGCAT
Source organism: Pogona vitticeps (assembly GCF_051106095.1). Lineage (NCBI taxonomy): Eukaryota > Metazoa > Chordata > Lepidosauria > Squamata > Agamidae > Pogona > Pogona vitticeps. The sequence goes on along the minus strand of NC_135784.1, from coordinate 64,837,628 downwards.
CAGTTTGCCACTGAAGTGAAATAGCACTAGATTATAAAGAAGAAGAAAAATAAAGAAAAAACCAATGCCTCTCTGCCCCCACTTCTGTCTCCCTCACAATGTGGAGCAGGGAAAACTGGATTTTTAAAAATTGATAAGTACCATGTCACTGTACCCGTTTGCCACCAAAGTGAAGAAAAATGCTGGATTGTAAAGTAATCGCCCTCCATGTCTTCTCCCATCACCCTTTCTGCAGGGAGTAGGAGAAAACTGTGGGTTTTCTGTTTGTTCCATTTATTGGTCAGAGACATATCACTTCATTGGTCTGTCACCCAAGAGACCTAGCATTGAATTGTTGGGGGAAACCCCTCCCAGTGCTCCTTTGGTTCAATATCAGCAATCAAACATGCCGGAAACCAAATTAAAATGCAGCAATCTTACCCACACCCAAAAACCCAGTAGCCCCTGTCAAGGAGCCAAAAAGGCATGGATCATGGTTGGGCTGGTTCGCAATTGCCTGCACACCATGTGATCACTAGAAACAGCAGTGAACCAGCCTGTCCCCGAATTGGAGCAAATCAAAGGACACATCTCTGTCTGATTGCACCCTGCCATTCCTAGAAGCTTCAAGCAGTTTAACGTTGCAAGCTTTCTCTCCCAGTGTTTTAACAGCAAAAATATCCACTTTTGAATCCATAGCCTGACTTCCAGTTTTTCTTTTTTTAGGGTTGTCTTGCACCTTTGGTAGTCTATGCTATCCCTAGGCCAACCCTATAGCACTAGAGTAAATGCAGGGGCGCAGCTACAGACATTACAGAGAGACTTCTGATTATTTTCATTCCACAAGTGGTTTTAACTATCCAGCAGAAAGAAGCAAGGTGGTTAGAGTGTGGGTGTGTACTGCTTCCCCATTTGGGCAGATCTGATGTTCCTCCATGCATCACTCCCACCACTGAATTTGAGAGAAGCATCTAGGTTAGGCTCTTCAGACTTTCTGTTTTGTCCCTCATGACTTGACGTTTAACCCCTGAGATACCGAGGGGGTTCATCTAGGAAAAACAAAGAAATACTCTTCAGCAACCCTGTCTGTTAACACAGGGAGACATGGAGGAAAAAGAGAGCTGAGAAGTCTTGCTATTCCAGGCCATCCAAGGTTTGATGGAAAAGCACTTTGAGCCAAATCCACAAGTAATCACAAAGAATAATAGAGCACACAAGACCTTGCCTTCTCAGCCTTGCCTTGTCACATTGTGTTCTCATGGCAAGTTCAGTACAAACATTATTAGAAGTCACAGTTTCTTCCTTGGTGAGCTCACAGCAAACAAAGCAAACGGCAGAGAGAAAGAAAGCAGAGGACAAATAGCTTCGGTCGGCTCTCAGCTTCTCTGACCATTCAAAAATATATAGATTCTCGGTGGAATGATAATTTGCCCCTGTCACTCTCACAATGCATAGCAGAGAACATGACACATAGTGAGTAACTTGTGGGCGCCTGTTACGGAGAGACTCAGCAAGAACTGATTAAGGTATGTTCTCACCTAGCAACTAGAAAAAGTCAAAATCCAAAGCCCCTCTTTACTGGGATGTAAGTGCCACTTCCTTCAGTTGAATAAGCATGCCTAGTCTAGTGCCACACATCACATATCAGACTCCAGTCCTAAACATACTTTGGAATTCCCACAGCAGAAACAATGGGACTTTGATCTGAGTAAGCAGGCTTAGAAAAAGGAGGGAGGAGATGGTGCATGAAGTGTAATGGCCAAACTGAGAATGAACCCACTCTGTGGCTGTGTAGACAGAGTTTAGAAATACTGTAGGTATTTAGTGCATTACAATTCTCAGAAGGTTCTGAATGATATAGTGGGGAAAAAAGTAACTTTTCCAAGTTGCATATATATATTGCTTTATTAATGATCGCGTTTCTGTCTTTTTCTTTTTTTAAAAAAAATCCTGGGAAGGGTTGTCCAGGGGACAGTCTTCTATATGAGGGCATCTTCTGTTTGAAGAGCTGCTCCATCCAGATCTATTAAAAAGCACAATGTGAGATGGAGAACGTGCCCAAGTAGGAGCCTTGAAGTTGCCCAGCACCTGGACAGCATAGACAGGTACGCAACTTACTTAGTCAAAGGCTCTTCCCTTCTGCAGGGATATCTTCTTTTTAAAATACAATAATGGCATCTAAGCTGGCTGGATAACTCAGTGGTTTAGGTCTCTGGCTATGGAGCCAGAGGTTGGAAATACACTTCCCCACTATTCCTCCCATGAGAAGAGCCAACCTGTGTGGCCCTCTGCGCTCTACCTGGTCAGAATTGACTTGATGGCTCCTCCTCCTCCTCCTCCTCCTCCTCCTCCTCCTCTTCTTCTTCTTCTTCTTCTTCTTCTTCTTCTTCTTCTTCTTCTTCTTCTTCTTCTTCTTCTTCTTCTTCTTCTTCTTCTTCTTCTTCTTCTTCTTCTTCACCAGGAACAGTCAATACTATAAAGACACTGACTGGTATTATATAACAGATACAAGTTTTAAACAAAAACCTAAGTATCTGTTAAATATCAGCACAGTATGTATGCTGTACACCTAGTGCCATTTTCCTGCTTTGATGGTGTGATTTCTGAGATCTGCAACTGCTTATAGTACTGTGTGAAGTTTCTTGATATTGTTCCCAAAGCCCCAATGACTACGGGGACCGCTGAAGTGTGTTTCGTCCAGAGACAAGATGTTTTGATTGCCAGGTCTCTGTACAGTACTTTGTTAGTTTTTCCAATTCTTTATTTTCAATTCTGGCATCCCTCAGAATTGCAATGTCAATGATCCAGACATTTCTTCGTTCTATTCTATATATTGAGCCTTTGTTTCTGTTGTTTTCAAAAGTATTCTCTATTTTCACTGCTTTAAGTAATTTTTCTCTGCTTGTACTGATATAATCATCTAGGCTTCTTTTTTCCTCCTCTACTACATGCTGTATTGGCAGTAATTCTCGGCCTCCAATTTTTCAGGGTAAATATAATCTGTCCACATCACCTTTGGAATGTAATGTGTGATGCGTGTTCATTAGTTTCTGTGTTTTCCAATCCAATTCTTCTAATTCGTTTTGAGTTCAATCTATTATTGCAGCTGGGTATCTAATTACTGGAACTGCCCATGTGTTTATGGCTTTGATTGTATTTCCTCTGTTTAATTCTGATTTTAAAATTTTCTGCAGTCTTTCAATATATTCCCTTTGTCATTTCTTTACCTTTTGTGTGCATGATGTTATCTGCTTTCTAATCATCATCATCATCATCATCATCATCATCATCATCATCATCATCATCATCATCATCATCATCATCATCATCATCTTTCATCTTCTTCCTGGGCCAGGCCTTTCCCCTCTCTTTCTTGGCAATGCCTAAATGGCCACCCTATAGGAAAGATATTTCTTTCAGATTCTTTTCTTTTGGTTGGTCAGACATTTTTATGGGCTCAGGGATTGTTTCAGACATAACTGAGATGCTTTGACCAAATGTTGTTTGAATTTAGTCCCTCAATGCAGCTGTCTGGTTTGAAGTGGTTGTTTGAGCCTGGTTTATTTAAAACCTGATGTGTGCTAGAGTGTGTGCGGTTGAGAAGGAGGTGGGGCTCCTGTGGGTCCTTAACGGATAGGAAGTCCAGCCTGCTGAAGTATCAACAGCATAGACAGCTGATATTTCCCAGAGCAAGCCTTTGCTTAGAAACAGAATTCCAGGGAAACAACAGGTTTACTAACAAAAGATAAAAGGAATAAAGTTGCAGCCACAGTTTGTATCTCCCAATCTGGAGCTCTCTAGATGGTCTACAATTCCCATCATCTCCAGGTGGGCTGATGGGATTTGTAGTCCAACACTTTTGGGTGAGGGACCTTCACTTCTCTGGTTGAAAAACTGGCTTACACCACATTTTCTAGTGAGTAAAACTATGTGCTTGTTGTATTTAAATTCTTCATTGTATTTTCAAAAAACACGCAACATTGCCATATTAAGAGTTCAGTTTGATCACCTAGTATTATAATATTTTAGGCTTATAGGTTTGCTTTTTTTAAAAACAACATTTTAAAAAATAACATTTAAAAACAAGCAACTTGCTAGGTCTTTAGAAGTGGATGAAGAGGACATGTATAACAAACTAGTGTATATTGCATACCCTGATTTAGGAACTCACTCTCCATTTGGGTATGATAAAACATCTACCCTGATGGTTTTTCTGCATGTTTTGATAATATGCCTTTCTAATTGAGCAACTGCTGATTTTACTATGTACAGTAATATACTGTGACTTTTTTTCTGGTCATACTATTGACTACTGAATCAGTAGTTTAACACTACCTTTAGACTTGTTAATGAAAAGTGCTATAGACATATTTTAAACCAACAGTGGAACTCCATCCCCTCCATACAGTTGCAGCCGAGTGCCAGTGATGGCATGACTGGTGATGTGATGAAAGGCTCACCATCCAACCCCCAAAAATACTACAGTAGGAGAAAAAAGATTTGGATGTACTTCCTGGGATGAACAGAGGAGTACGTACAAAACCACACACACACACACATTTTGAAAGGCAGCAGTGTAGGTGTTGGGAACCCATCCTTGCTGCGTAAGAAACTAGTGAGGATATATGTTGTTATAGGAGGAACCACAACTGACAAGGAATGCCAATGAAACATCCAACATGGGAATCTCTGGCTGTAACTCCCGCCTCGTCTGTTTGTGCTCTGATCCATACTTCATGCCATCATTTTACACATTATGATTCCACCTCACTCTGCATTAAAATGGACAATGTCAGGTTTTCTTATGATTCCACCTCACTCTGCATTAAAATGGACAATGTCAGGTTTTCTTATTTCAGATCAAATGCGGATTGTGGCCCTCCAGATGTTGCTGGGGTGCAACTCTCATGAGCCCGAGGCAGTTTAGCCATTATGTAATCAGTTAATACATGCTCACACCATCTTTCCATATAGAATAATATTCAAGGCAGCTTACAAAGACAATAAAAAAGATTAGACACAGCAAAGTCAGCCACGAGATCATGAAAATCAGCTGTCTATAGTCAGATAGTTTAGAGTGACACATGTTGCACTTCAGCAACATCTGGAAAGTAAAAAGTTGCCCACACTGCATTACTCAGCAAGCTCTACCCTCCTCCATCATATCTTGAAACACTTGCATGATTCAGTGATTTCTGTGATTTTCAAGAGCTTGTCATGTCATCAGTATAAAGACGCTTTTAAACTGAGGGATCCTAATGCAAAAGGAGCCTCATGGCAGTCATTAAACTGCTGTACTGTAGCCAAAACTGTGCTCACGACCTGGGGTTCAATCCCAGGTAGCTGGCTCAAGGTTCACTCAGCCTTCTGTCCTTCCGAAGTCAGTAAAATGAGTATCCAGCTTGCTGGGGGGCGGAGCGGGCAATGTGTAGCCTGTATAATTCACTTGTAAATTGCCCAGAGAGTGCTTGAAGCGCTTTGGGGTGGTATATAAGCAGCATGCTTTTCTTCTTCTTCTTCTTTGCAGTGCTTGCAGACAGATGCTTCATGTTGTGACTCTATCTTTTCTTTTTGCCTGAACTGATTTTTTTTTAATGGTAGGAACAAAAACTGAAAAAGTGACAAGAAAGCACCTGGGCCTGTAAGAGCAAATGTTAGGCGACATCTGAATTTCCTCTAAAATTCTAAGAATGGACCAGGTGGCATAGCTGCACATTAAAATCCTTGTTTGGAAGCAGGAATAATGAGATTTTCCAAGCTGTGATGATCAACCACATATGCTATGTGTCAGATTTTAGTAAGCTGCCATACTTAGATAAAGACGTGATAAAAAGTAAACATCCACTAGCAGCTCTGTAACTTTCCCCGTTTCTATTAGCAAACAACCAGTCAAAATCTCTGACGTATGAACGAGTGAGGTGTATATGTGGGTGTACCCCAGAGTGATGGGTGTGTCTTTCTATGAAACTGGATGACTGTAGCAGTGAGTCAGAAAAAGCCTCTGAGCACTTCCTGGGTACGTGCTTTAAAACATGATGTAGCAGTTATCATCACACCTTTGCTATCTTAAGGACGTTTCAAGGCCTAGAAGAAGAGGGGGCTGTTTTCTGGACAGCGCTTTCTAAACCCAGTGTTAGTTCCATTTAGAGCAGGTCCACAGAAATTAAAGGGGCCTGCTTGTCATCACTTACAGAATTCCCATTGATTTCAATTAGTCTACTCTAACTCTGGCTTTTAGCCCTATGTACTTGATTCTCCCAATGAGCTAGTGGCCTCTAGATGTATTGGACTTCGTTGCATCCTTCCCAGACATTGTGGCCCCTGCCCATGGAATGGTGTCAAAGCATCAAAAGGGAATCACGTTGAGCAAGGCTGAGTTTGATCCCTTGCCTTCTCCTGGTCCCAGGAAAATAGAGCCTTAGTTGTACCAGTGTGAGAAAGGAATTGGTAAGGAAAACAATATTGATAAGGAAAACAATATTCTAGTCAAGGAGCGTTTTAGATCATGGAGAGGGAAGCTGTGGTTCCCCAATTATTGCTGAGTTAAAACTCCCATCATGCCTGACCATTGGCTGCATTGGCTAGGATAAAGGGGACTAACTGAAGCAAAGGAACATGTGGACATTTACATAGTTCCCAGCCTTCGATCTGGATGGTTTTATGTCAGGCCCTCTGCTGGATTCCTTTTCTTTCAATGCACCAACAGAAGGGCAAGAAAAAGATATTACTGTACAGTTGTAAACAGTGGACTGGAGAGCCCCATCTGCTCTTTGGCCAGGGGTTCCCCTTTCAGCTAGACTGCTGATCAAAGCAACACAAAGCAGTTCTATCACATAAATCAAATTAAGATGTCCCGTGAGGCATTCATGGGACCGAAAGGAAGTCTGGAGGTATGGGGCGGGGACCTCATCCAAAATGTTTGCACAAGACACACCTTTCTTGACCGTTGTCCTGCCATCACTTCCTCCCTTGACCCTTGTCCAGCCTGGCTAAACAAAGCAGACAGGCCTGTAACAACCGCAATAATTATTTTGTCTCTCTGGGAGGAGACACTCATTAGGCTCATTAGGAAGAAAACAAGTTTGGTGGTGGACAACATTGGCAATTATAGGCCTGTCGCCAATGTTTCTTTCCTCAGCAAAGTGGTAGAGAAGGTGGTGGCTGACCAGCTCCAGGCCCTTTTGGATGAAACCAACACTCTGGATCCATTTCAGTTGGGCTTCAGGCCATGCCACTGTACGGAAATGGCATTGGTTGCCCTGTTTGATGACCTGCTGAGGGAGACCGACAGGGGCAAAAATGTCTCTGTTGGTCCTTCTCTATATTTCAGCCACCTTCAATACCGTTGACCACGGTATCCTCCTGGGGAGGCTCTCCAAACTGGGAATTCGTGGTCTGGCGCTAGCCTGGCTCCAATCCTTCTTGGAGGACTGTCCCCAGAGAGTACAGCTTGGGGAGAGTGTATCAGCTCTGTGGAATCTTAATTGTGGGGTTCCGCAGGGCTTGATTATCTCCCTAATGCTGTATAATAGCTACATGAAGTCACTGGTTCAGGACATCAGGGGTGTGGGGCTTCGTGTCATCAGTACGCTGATGACACCCAGCTCTACATCTCCTTTTCTCCAACAACAGTGGATGCCGTTTAGTCCCTTCAGCACTGTCCAGAGGTCTTATTGAAATGGATGCAGGTGAACGGTCTGAGGTTGATCCCAGACAAGATGGAGGTCCTGAGGGTGCGTGGCCCCGATGTCATTGGTTTGAGGAACTCCCTCTCTTTTGGGGGGGATGACTCTCACCACAAAGAATTTAGTTCACAGTCTGGAGGTCCATCTTGATCTGGCATTTGCCATGGAGACCTAGGTAGTGGTCTGTACCACATATTTCCATCTTTGGTGGATTGCCCAGCTGCGTTCCTATCTTGACGTGGGGATGCCTTACCACTCTGGTCCATGCACTTGTAGTCTTGAGATTAGACTACTATAAGGCGCCCTACATGAGGCTAACTTTGAGATTGATGCAGAAGCTTCAAAAGGTGCAGAACACGGCAGCCAGACTTCTTACTGGGGTGAGAAAACATCAACTTATCTCCCCTACTCTGGCAGCCCTGCATTGGCTGCCCATTCGTTTCTGCATTTCAAAGTACTAATGACATATAAAGCCCTAAACGGTTTAGGACCTCAATAACTGAGGTAAGTGGCAGAATGCCTCCTCCCACCTAGATCTATCCGAATCAGTTGTTCTAGCCAGGAAAGGCAGCTGAGGGGCCTAGCGCTGAGTGAGGACTGGAGAGAAAGAACAAGAAACTAGGCCTCTTGGCAGTGGCCCCTCACCTCTGGAACAATCTCCGCCCAGAAATCTGCCTGGCTCCCTCGTTGGGTGTTTTAAAGAGCCAATTCAAGACCTGGCTCTTTAGGCAGGCCTTCCCTCTTGTCAATATCTAATTTATTTGCTATCTTCAATTGTATTAATGTTGTTTTTTTCATTTTATTATTCTTGTTGTTAGCCACCCAGAGTAGACTTCGTTCTAGATGGACAGGATATAAATATAAATAAATTCTTGACTCGTTAACTGCCAGAGGTTTGAACTGGGTATCATTTAGAGTGTGAAGACAACAGGCTGTACAGTTGCTTACCCAGATGTACAGCTCTGCTAAAATCTTTGGAGCATGTCTGGATTTCCTACACTCAGGATGCTTCTAGAGGATATAAATCACAGCTAGCTTATGACCAAATGGGGTGGGTCCACCTTCACTTGGGCTACAAGTCACCTGTTACAGCAAGGATCCCTCCACACACACTTTTTTTTGTTCACGCTACTAAGTGATTATCCCATCATAGGATTTTTAAGGTAAGAAATATTCTAGAAGGAAAGTCAACCAGCCATACCCTGTGCTAGAGTGCTCACCACAGCGATGTCTGCTTCTGCTGTGTCCCATGGGTTGCCAGGAGATGGGGGAAGACTATTGGCCCATCCTTACCTCCAGTTATTTTCAGTTACTTTTTCTGATACAACACTGTTTGCCTACCAAGATGATGACAACTCTATGAAGAGAAGGGGGTGGGAGCAAAAGTGAAATTCACAAGAAATATGTCACATACAACTGTTACTTACATGCTAGAAAAAGGAAGAAAATCTTATCAGTTTAACTCTCCACCACCACCAGCTAAAGCAGACTACCAGTGTAGTTGAAACCTAGTGGTAAGTGACAATTAGAGTAGGCGCTGCTGAACCAATAAAACCTACCTAAGTGGTGTCTCAACAAATCCCCACTAATTCAACTATGTAAACTACTTTGGGTCGTTTTGAAGCAGAAAGGTGGGGGTGTGTACAAAATATTTTAAATAAATATTAGGTTTCAGCCTATGCATTTTAATTGTAACATTGGCAAGTTCTCCATTCTCTTCAGGGCTGCAGCCTCTGGACAACACTGAAATGAAAGCGACCAACCTATCATTTCTAACCCTCTTGCTTTAGGAACTCATTACAATTTCACCTCCAGAGCTGAGGAAGCATAGTTTACAACAGTGGTCCCCAACGTTTTTGACACCGGTTGGGGATTGTGGGTCAGTGTGTGGAGGGACTGCATGCGGGGGGGGGAGTGCATGTGGGGGGTGGAAGATCTGTGTCCATGGCCCAGTTCGGCCAAGGCCACAAACCGGCACTAGGCTGCAGACCGGAGGTTGGGGACCCCGGTTTACAACATGCAATGTGGGAGCTACACCCTGACCAGGTAGTTCTGCATTACCAACACCAATCAGCAAAAAAGCTTGGGAAATTCCGGAATCCCCTGGGGGTTTAAAAAGTAACATTTCCAAGCCTTGAGCCAGCTATCTCAACAATTTCAACAATTCAAATGCTATATTTGTAATAAAAACTTTGTTGTTCATGTTGCTACTGTCCAGCATTCAAAAAGCACACACACCAGGAAAATTGAGGTAGAAAAAAGTGAAAGTCAGTGGTTGGAGAGAAACAGGGCTCTACTTTCCCTTAAAAGCTGTTCCTTCCAATCTACCCGGGAATATGTTATCTATCCTGGCCCAGACTCTTGGCTTAGTTTCACTTCCCTCCTCTGTATTCAAAATAACATCTTCTCCGGATAGCTTGGTTCTGCCACCCCCCTCTCCCTCCCCCTGACCTTTTAATAGCTGCTCAAGCTATTGTTAACACAGCCTAGAAGCCATCTTGGCTGCTGCGTTATGTTCCTCGTGCCTCTTTCCATTCCCCTTTGCGTCTTTTGTGTGTGTGAATGCTCCTCTTTACACACAATGCTGCCAGCCACCCTGCACAGAACCTTTTCTCACGTGGCTGAATACAAGCAGTTCACCCTCACCCTCGGTCTCTCCTTTCTAGCAAGGACTCTTATTCACAAGCGAAGGGGGACATTGTATACATAACACAGTATCTCCAGAATAGGAAAAGCGTGTGTGTGTGTGTGTGTGTGTGTGTGTGTGTGTGTGTGTGTGTGTGTGTGTGTGTGTGTGTGTGTGTGTGTGTGTGTGTGTGTGTGTGTGTGTGTGTGTGTGTGTGTGTGTGTGTGTGTGTGTGTGTGTGTGTGTGTGTCTCTCTCTCGATGGCTACTCAGTCTTGGATGCAACAAGGACACGTTCGCCCTTGCCACCACTCTGTTCCACCTGAGGGTACGTGTGCAGCTGCTGGGACAGGTTCTCTGCGATTTCTCTGCCAAACATCTCCCTTGACGTCACTTTGAAATGTACTCTCCTTTGTACTTATTTGCTGTGCCTCTTCCTTTTTGAGTCAAAGGGATCTGGGTTTACATTCCTCTGGATCTATTACTGTAGTAATAATATTATCGCTTCATATAACTACATGCAGGAAAACTGGCTGCCATTTAAATTTTCTTCTCCACAAACCTGATGCCTGGTCTCCCTTCCTCTTCCCCCCCCCTTCTCTGTTTTCCTTTAAAGGCTTGCCAATCTAATGTTAGGGCAACTGGGTGACCAAAGAACGAAAAGAATGAGATATTGGCAGAGAGAGAGAGAGAGAGAGAGAGGGAGAGAGGAGGAAATTATCAATCAATCAGACTTGTTTCCATTTGTTAAGGTAGCTTTGCTCTGACCATGCCTCCTGCAACCTTGGTTGGCCAGAGCACAGTAGAGGTACCTTAACAAGCAGCAAACAAGGCTTTTGATTACCACTTTCCTCCCATTTCTCTGCTGACTCCTGTGTGGTAGGCTGAAGAGAATTAACTTGGGGAAATATGGCTTCCCAGATGTGACCTCATGACAGATCCAGTCACATTTTTCCTGCTGTGTAATCACACCAATCCAATTAGAAGTTACACCTGCAGCGAGACAAATTGCTTTCCCCCCCTTTCTTTTTGAAAAGCACTTCTGGAATAGAACTGAAGAACAATATAATACTTATGTAATGATAACAAGAGCAAGAATCACTATTGCTAAGAGGTCAGGGTTGCCAGTGGGTACCCTGCATCCAGTTCTACAGTCCAATCTGGTAGCTACACTCTTTCTGTAAAGATGAGTAAATGAATAAATACTGGATGCATTTCTGAATCACTTCTTACCACTCATTGAGGGATAAAGCTGACACAATCAAGCTATGAAATCAATAAAACACAATTCAAAACAATAACAACACAAATAATAATATGCATTGCAATAAAAGAGCAGGATCTTCAAAATACAAAGAATACTATTACAGTACTCACTAAAAAAACCTTACCAGTTGCAAGAAACCAATAATGAAGGATCTATCCTAACCTTTTTGGGTGGTGCAATGCAAAAGCCTCTGTTTTTGATCTCTCATCAACCTCCATTCTCTGGATGCAGGACAGATAACAAGGCTTTGGGTGATGATGAATATAGGTTTGAGGCAGATTTAAATGGGATAAAATTAAATCACCTGCATCCTATCAATCAGTTGCTTGGGAAGAATACTTGTTTGGGGTGTGGTTGGATGCTGTATTCAGTGACTTCTATCTTTTTTATTGCTGCACAACTGATATGGATACAATTTTGTGGAATTTTTCCCCAGTTACGCAAATATAGCTGCTGACTGTGCGCTCTTTTGAATGTGACCCCTTAACTTTATCTGGGGGAAGCCCTTGATTCCTGAACAGAACAAAAACTTCTAAGGGATGTTCTGTTATAGATTCGTGTCTAAAAATACAACACACAAGGACCTTTTTAAAAAAGCGGAGGACTATATTTCAAAGATGCAGACTCAACAGGTTATCCAAGGATACACTAATTGCAACAGAGAGGCTGTGTATTCTGAGACACCAACAAAGGCAATGTTCACATAAGCTTAAGTCTGTCTGGAGACAAGTTGGCCCTCGGAAATTCTAGGAATCTGAAGCCATATGTTTGCTTCAGGATTGTGGGATGCAGAAGGCATACTCTTTCTCTTCCTTTGCCATTCATCTTTGAAAAACTGGAGCAACTGTGAGTAGGAAATAGTCTTCTACAAATAGCATTTAACCTTGTTGGACATGTGATGCACCACAATTTCTCCCCACATATGTTACATGAAACATATATGCATAAACACAGGTTCCAAAACCGGAGGTGAAATGATGACATTCTAGCATGCTTAAGTGCCCAGCAATCTGAACACCTGGGATACAAGAGGGTTCATTCTGTCTCCAAGGTCGTCCTCACACTGTGGGTGTGATCAGATGGCAGGAAAGGTGCACATCTGATCACCCTGGAAAGGATCACTTTGCAGGGAGTGATCTCCTTAAAGTGATCCTTCCATCTCTCAGGAAATTGCTCCAACCCAGCTCCAAAAATCCAACCGAGCTCCAAAAAGTAGTCATCCCAGCAGCTGGACCAAAGGTAGAGATCAGGGCTGGGCTAGACTGCAATTCCTCATATGGTCTGTTTGCTGAGAAAAAGATCACACTGGACCTCCACAAGCAGTGAAAAAAGTGATCTACCCCTTATGTGATTAAATCCTGTGCTTTTATTGCTGATTGGCTCTGCTATACTTGCTCACATTTTATCTGCCTGATGCCAAAACATCCTTTCCCCACATTTCCTCCCTTCATTTTTATTCAGACTTTAGAAGTACAGACTTATTTAAATGTTTTATATTATTATATGCTGCATTTCTCCATATAGGGGATCCAAGATGATTCACAACAATTAAAAACCATACAACAATAACATGTTTAAAATACCATAAAAACTATATATTAGAAGACAATTAATCATTGTTCAAGTTTTTTTTACAAAAATAATAATTTAAAAAACCCACAAATTTGAAATATCTAAATTTCAAAACTTAAAGTGTTTCCTAAAGCCCCAATTATTTCTTGAAACCCTGGGATCCGCCACTGAGAGGTCCCTCTTTCTTGTCCCAAGCTTGGAAAGGTTGTGGAACCAAGAGAAAGACTTCCTCAGAAGATCTTAAAAGCCTAGTAGGATCATATGGAGAAATATGATTCTTCAAACAGCCTGACTCCAAGCTGTTTAGGGCTGTATAGATAATAACCAGCACTCTGAACTGAGCCCAGAAACACACTGGCAGCCAGTGAAGGTATTACAGTGAAGGAGTTACAAGCTCCTTGCAACCAGCACTAGTCAGCAGTCTGGCTTCCGCATTTTGAACCAGCTCAAATTTGCGAACACTCTTCAAAGGCAGCCCTATGTACAGCACATTGCAGTAATTCAGATGAGATGCAATTAAGGCATGTGTCACCATGACTAGATCAGACATCTCCAGGAAGGGCCACAGTTGGCACACCAGCTTTAATGGTGCAAAGGAATTCCTGGCCACCACAGAGACTTGTACATCTAAACTCAGGGTTGAGTCAAGGAGCACACCCAAGCTGCAAATCTGACTTTTGGAGGGAAAATGTAACCCCATCCAGTACAGGCTAGATTCCAATTCCCTGATTTGCCTTATGACTGACACTTTTGTCCTATCTGGATTAAGTTTCAAATTGTTACTCTTTATCCAGTCCATTACGGAAAGCAGGCATTGGTCTAGGCATAGAATAGTTTCCTTGGAATAAGACGGCAAGGAGAGAAAGGGTGTCATCAGTATACGGATGGCACCAAATTCTGGACAATCTCTCCTAGTGGTTTCATGTAGATGTTGAATAATATGGGGGACAGAACAAAACCCTGGGGGACATCACAGGCCAACGGCCAAGATGTTAGACAGGATTCCCCCAACACCACTTTCTGAGTTCAGACATCCAGGAAGGATTGGAACCACTGTATCTCCAAGACCCATCCCAGAAAGGTGCCCCATGGCTGATGGTATTGAAAGCCACTAAGAGGTCCAGCAGAGACAACAGGGACACACTCCCCCTGTCCAGTGCCTGGTGTAGGTCAACCACCAAGGCAACGTGAGCCCTCTCTGTTCCATAACCAGGCCTAAAGCCAGCCTGAAATGGTTGAAATTAGCACAACTGAATAATTAGCATAGATCTGTCGATGACCCATCATATAGTGTTTGATTATTTGGAGAATTTGTTATGATCTCTATGCTTCTAGTCATTATCTTTTCCCTGGGAACCAACTTTATCCCTTCCACCCTTTTGCGATCTTTCCAAATAACATTCCACTTAGGGACCAACTCTGTCCCTCTTCCTTGCTCTCTTCACATCTAGCTCCTCCCTGCAGCGAACAGGCAATCATTATGTAGTAGGTGCCTCAGCACAAGGAGATTGAAATCTGAGCTAGTGAAGAACCCGGGAGCCCTGATGGTGTACTTCAAGGGTTCCTGGAAGGTCACATGTTCCCCAACCTAGTTACTGTACAAGCAGAACTTAATTTTAGAGCACAAACCGAGTGAATGCTGGTAAGGGAGCAATGACAGCAGGTGGGCAAGGAAGAAGAGCCGCAACCTTCACTAAGTGTGCTAATCCCAATTGTTTTGTCACACTGGTTAATCTTTAAGAGCGCAGCCGTGAGGAGGGCCTCAACAATAAAAATCTGAGTTCTTCAAAAGCAAAACGCCCGCTTCTGACCCGAGCGAAGACGCATCTGCGGATAAAGGAAAACCTGCTGAGTCAGATGGCGCCGCAGGCTTTGGCCGCCCGTCTGCCTCAGTTTCCTCATGAGTAAAACCAGCAGGCACGGTCCGTCAGCCAGTCTCTCCTTTGCTACATCAGGAAGCGGTTTCTATGTCTTTGTTCCCAAGCTTGGAAACATCAAATCATGTTTACAGTCAATCTTGGCCGCTCCGCATTATATACCTCAGGATCACCGCGCGTTCCCTTGCCTTCCTTTTGGACAAACATGGAGATGGTGTGCGTGTGTGTGTGTGTGATATCTTACATGCACTATCTCGATGGAATCCCTTCCCCCTCCCCCCACACACACTAGGATAAAGAGCCTAAAAATAAAGCGACTTGAGTGCCTATCTCCTCTAAATCAGCTCATTCTATTAATAAATGATTAAGACAGCAAGCGGAAAACACTTAAAAGGAGCGGGAAACGCGCCACGCCGGCGACTGGCAGAGGCGACTCTCTTCGGGCCTTCGCTTCGTCCTCTGGGGCTCCGCGGGACACTAGGGGGCGCTGGGGTGCTACAGCTGCCTGCCTTTCCGCGGCGGGTCGTGCTGCGGGAAGCGTCGCTGGCGCGGTTGGCAAACACACGAAGGGGACGCGCCAGCCGCCTTGGCGGGAGAGCGCCTTCCTACGGCCCTGGGAGCGGCGTGTAGTTTTGCTCGTGGGCTCTTTGGCCCCGGAGGACGTGCTCCCGCGGCCCCATAGAGGACTGGCGGGCCGGAGGGGGGTGGCTTGCCTCGTTTCCCAGCGGGCAGTCGCGCTCAGGTGAAGGCTAGCGTCGAAGTGGCTAGTGGAGGGTCCAAAGGGCCATCGAAATGTAGAAGTCACAATAAGCTTTGTGGCGGCCTCCCCTTTCTGCACAATAGGGAGAGGAGATATAAAAGGTCGCCGTTTCTGGCTGAGAGATGTTTGCTGTTACACATGTGCCTTGGATCTGTGCCTCCTGGTAGCATTACTCCTTTTCCCTTTCCCTATCCTATCTTACTCTTTCCCTTTCCTTACACAGCATGTTGCTTAATGCAACGGGAGAGTTAAGGATCCAGCCTATAATGCAACGGGAGAGTTAAGGATCCGGCCTATAGGTTGTGCAACAAAGATTGCTTGTGCAGCCTTCAAATGGAGCACTGTTGTTTTAAACATTTTCCAGCTTTCATTTTCAGAATCACATATGCTGCCCTCATGACTGCGAAGAAAAGTTTAAAAATTGTGACCCTGGTATAAATTGGACCATGGAGAAATGATCTCCTGGGAAAAGTTACTTCTGGCTGAGGGATCTGGGGAGTTGTCATCCAGAAAGTGACATGCAGTTCTGAGCATGATAAAATTCAAACTCATTAAAATGAAGAAAAAAGTCATAATCATAATGCCCCTCAAATTGATTGTAGTGGGATTTTTGTCTCTTGTTTTTCATTATTTCATGTCAGCAGTGCAGGTGCTTTTGGCCATCTCAGCTGGTTGGAAGGCTCAGCTAGCCAGAAGGGGCTTGTCACAGTTCCCAGCATGCCGGAGATTATTTCCTGCAAATGAAACAAAAATGTGGCACAGAACCAAAGGGACATGGCTCAGTCTGAACAGAAACTGAGGAGCCTGAAGAAAGGTTGTCCTAGTTAAAGACGAGAGGCAAGTTTTCTCTCTGTAGACTGGTTTTAGCTGAGACCCCAGTTAATTAGAAATTACCTCCACATTTAGTATTCTAATGAAAACATTACTTAATTGTTAAATCTTCTAACTTACTTTGTCTCCAGAGACTGAGAACAGATAATAATGCTCACAGAAAATGGCAGGACAACGAAGATTTTGTAATGACTCAGCTTACGCAGTTCAGTTATATCTCCACAATCCCCTTAGGAAACAATTAAAGTATAAGGTTAGGACATTGCCAGCAGATCTGTTTTTATCTTGAGTCATGATGACTGTCTTCATTGTATGTGGTGTGTTATTGTGGAACACAATCTACTCTGGTGATTCTCAAAGCAATGTTAAGATGAAATCACAAAGTCAAAGAATACTTTATTCTCTGACTTGACTTGTGACTTCAACTAAACATTGCTATTTTATGGAAAGCCCCTTGAGCCCCATAAAAATTCTATATGTCAGAGATTAGAGCAGTATCTGCAGTAGGTAGTTATTAGAAGAAACCTCATGGTGGTAAAAAAACAAAACAAAATGTTGCAGATTAAATCCAGATTTAAGCACACCGGGTGGGGTTGACCTGGGTTAACTGTAATGCCTTCTACCCCACAGCAGTCTTTCTAGCCCTGTGGAAATACTACATGGAAGTTCAGAGCTGTGATGCACATGTTAAGTAAGTAAAATGGATTCATCCTAAATCCAACCAATTATAGTAAGAGGGGAGGGGGAGGGAGAATAGTAGTAGTTAATAGCTGAAACAAACTACAAGTATGCACACAATGAGCTGAGAAGATTTCCAACACAATGGTAAGATGAGGTAGGCACATTAGTCTTTAAGGCCCACTTGAAGGCCTACAGTGATGGAGTTTGGAGGAGATCCTTTAGAGTTCTGCTAATGGGGAGCCACTACCGAGATTGGCCTGTTCTCATAACAGCCAACTACATAGGGGCATGAACCACTGGTTCATGGGTTTGTGATAGTTTTATCACTGCAACACCTGGAGGAGGCGGGGGAGCAGGGAAACCAGGATGCTGCTTCCCAAGGGGGTCAGGGCAATGAACCATCAAACATCTGTTGCAATGGTAACTGATATAAACCACTGAACTAGTCGTCCATGCCCATCTCTACAGTACTTCCAACCAAATTGTTTGTATAGAACACACGTGCAGGGTCTCCAGTGCTGATCTCAGAAACTAGATGTTGATTCTACTGCAACATCACAGCAGCACACCATGATGATATTCAGAAATCGATGTATTGTAGTGTACAAACAGCTGAAAGGAGTTCTACATGGACTTGTTTTGATGGAATTTGCAGCCCATCTGTACCACAGATTTAGTTATTCTCTTCTGTGGGAGTTGTGGGAATCAATCAGCCAAAGACACGGTGATGGGATATCTCTTTTACCAGATTTGAATACTCACCAAATCCTTAGAAAGCAGTGTGACCTATTATCTAAAGATCTGAAGTGTGATCTTTAGAGTACAGAGTGGGCCTACAGAAGCAAGAGGTGGAAACTGTCCCTCTTTTATGTTTTCACCGTCAAACTTCTTAAAATGTGCTTTTCTTCCAGCGGGACACCATGAAGGAAGTTAATAGGACAGAGTTGGTTGTATGGAGGCAGGTGTGGCTAGGAGAAGGTCTCACTTTGTAGGGATGTAGCATGTCCATGTTGAATGACACCACCATCCCATCTACTTGGATACAGATATCTATATTGGAATTCTTCATAGGATTCCTCAAATTTGCTGCAGCATTGATCTGAAGTTGATAGATTAAGATGGTTGTGTACTATGAGAAGTTGCTTGGTGGTGGTGGTGGTCCTGTAAAACATAACAACATCCAGCATGAAAAGATGCTATGTTGGCTATGGTTGATGGAAGTTGTAGTCCAACCACATCTGGCTAGTAGTATGTTCTCTACCACTGATGTGCTTTAGAATGGTGTGACAGAAGAGTCAGCATGTGCACATGGTTAAATGCATGGAGTGTTTAACATTTGCAGATTTGAGAAACTACAGTAAAGGTCCAGGGAGAAATAGTACAAATGTATCATAACATGTGTTCCAGGAAGGAGTCAGGCCAGGAATTTGTGTCCACTTGCAAAAGTCTTTTGCTAAATATAATCTGTGGTATTGAAGTTGAGTACTTGTGACAAACAAAAAAGTCCAACAGAGGGGCTCTCAGTCTATGCCCTTTGAGACCTTTACATAATGAACCACATGAAATTCTTTTACCTTTCCCTCACATTCTGATTGTTCAACAGATCCGGGGGGTGGGGGGGGGGGAAGAGACCAAACCATTAACACTTTCAAAGTCTAAAAGGGTCACCCTCATAAACCTTTAATGAGAACAGCTACTTAACCTCTTTCTGCTTCATAATGAGGCTTTTGTGGATGGTCACCCTGTGATGTTCCCCATATTTTAGGGGAGGGAGGAATCCAGATAGTGTTGTCTTCTGTTTAGACCCCTTCCATATTTTCCCGTTTCTTTCCTCATATTTCTTCCTAACAAAAAACACTGGGTGAGGAAGGAAAGATGGAATAGCTTCCCAGTACCTGTTGAGTCCCTCCCCATCACTTATACCCTTTGTCTGGAAGCAAATGTTGGAAACCAGCAACTAGGACAAACATCTTATTTCTGTTATTGCTTTGAATCTAAAAGTGGCCTTCCAGGTATTGTTGATCTGCACCCACCCTCTCCCCTGACTGTTGATGGGAGTTGTAGTTGAACAACGTAAGAAGGGCCACAAGTTGCCCACCTTGTCAAAGACGAAGGATTTTTAATGCTACCACCTAAAAGGTATTGCACAGCTATTCTTTCTCTTCCTTCTCAATGGATCTTCTGTGGTAAGAAAAAGGCCCAGAAAAAGGCACAGGGATACACTGGAGGAATTACAAAAGGAGGATGTCAGCATTTGGACCTTCTCCCTTGGTAAAATCCTGGAAGCAACCCAGGCACCATCAGTCCTTCAATTCCTACAACTCAAGTCTATCCCTAGAGTGAAGAGAGATACTTATGGTTGTTGTTGTTTTGCTTCGTATGCCAAGCTAGCTTGTCTACCTTTAAGTACTATGTACTTTGGCTGGGAGGTGGGGTCATTTGCTGTTCCACCCCCCAGGAGCAAAATGTGTGGAGTTGGCTTTACTACACAGGCTTAGCTTCTGTTTCTGGGTCCTGCAGGCACCAGTGTCAGTGCCCTTCATGGATGGCAACCTTGTAAAAATAAATAAATGGCCACAAAAACTGCATCTCTCCTCTTGTACCTGCTAAAGCAGGAGCAGGAAGCCTTCCCATAAATGTGACAGTGAGAAATATGACTAGAATGATCATAATTTACCACATAATTTTCCCCATCCTGCCCCCTCAATGGAAGAATCACTCGCAAACTATGTAGTGGAAACAAGAGCAGGAAAAAGCCTGACTTGTCTGACAGCCCTCAAAAAATAGACCCTCGTAATAGGATCAGGAAATGGGCCGTTTCCTTGGCTCCTACTCTGCCCAATTTAGCTAAGAATAAGTACTCAGAAGTAATCCCACAATCCTGTTTCTTAATCATCTGGGCGCAAGAGAGGGAGCCAAGTTTCCAGATCTGTCAACTGGTTGACACCTCAGGAAACTCTAGAAATAGTCCCGCTAGTAGAACTAGGCCGACCCTGGCCCTGAACTTTCCCACAGTTCCGTGAGTTGATGGCAACATGTGACTTTGTTCGTCCTACTTTAAAAAAGCAGTAAGGAGTGATATTAATATGCTGACTAATGGATAACAATTCTTGTTAAACGTTTGACAGCTGTTTACAGTAAATGTAACTCGTTTGTCATCAAACAGTAGGTGAGTCAATCTTTTTCCAGGATGTCAGGTTGTTTCTAAGCGTTTAGCCTAGAAACCTAGTCTCTGTGTCCTGGGAGAAGGACATTAAGAAAAAAAGCAGAAGGGCTTATATAATACATATAACAAGATTTCTTTTACTGAGCCCATCTCCCAAGCTCCCCACACCACCTTCAGCTTAACAGGATGAAACCGGACAGGGCAGGCTTTTGATGTCCAGAAATACAACTGTGAATCTTTATATGAAATAGGTGGGAAATTGCTTCCTATGATGGGTTTCTGAACATGCATTGGGGTTTTTGGTGCTCCTATTTTTAAAAGCTTCCATGAAACCAGGAGCAAAAAGATTATTCAGTTGAATTGCCAAGCCTGAGGGGGTACAGCTTTTGCACAGATAGCAGGATTTGACCAAGTATAGCTCTTCTCACCATCACAGTAAATTGTAAGGAGAAGCTGTACTCGTGGGGATGCACGTTTCCTCTCTTCACAAACTTTGAAATGACCAGGCTCTATTTGCAGAACTGGACCGTACAACACTCATCACCCATCAGTGGCACCATGAATCAATTCTAGCCAGAACTGTAGCAAGGGTGTGACCACCAAGGGCTCTGACTCACGACACCAGAATTTAGAAAGTGCAACCATTTGCTGCTGGAAGGGTGTGAAGCTGCCCGGAGTGAGCAGAAGGAAATGCGAAACAGAGAGGCTCAGCATAGAACCTATATGGCTGTTGTGCATTCTGACTCCACGTTCTTCCCATTCCTCCTTCCTCTCCCTGCATATGCCAGTGTGGCCTCAGCTTAATCAATAGGGCAGTAAAGCCCCAGGTGCCGAAATAATTTGTAGCGGCTCCATTTCTAGCCCTGTCACCCCAAGACTTCTTGTAGCTCAGGAACGAAAAGAATTGACAGGGCATTGAGGGGAAGCTCAGAACTGGAACAGCTCAACAACAATGTAGGTTAGCCATTAACTTGCCCTGGAGATGCCAGGAAAGAGCTCTGTAGAGCAGCAATTCCAGTTTCTTCCTGGATTATGGGCAGTGACCTCATTCAGAGGGACTGGAATTGCTGCTCTTGCTATTTTAACCGGAGCTCTTCTGCAGTGACACATGTTTATTTGCAAACAAATAGATGGTAAGAGTGTTTTGTAATGTAATGCATTCCTGTCCTTGCAGTTTAAGAGGGATTTAGCACATACCAAAACATGAGACAGAAGTGATCTGCTGCTCAGAGTAGTGTGAAATGAGAGATGCATAGAGCCAGTATTTGCCATGACTCAAGGGAAGCACCACTGGGAAATGCCTGGGCAGTCAATATGCACCAACCAGATCAGGGGAAAAGCCCTCCAGGTATTGGACACACCTCTGGGTGTGCTGGGTAGGGGAATTGAACTTCAAGAACATCTGGAGGGCCACATGTTCCCCACCCCTGCTGTAAATATTTTATTTTGTTTAAAGAAAGATGAGTTTTAGCTCTTCAGATGTGCTAAAGCAGTGGTCCCAACCTTGGGCCTCCAGATGTTCTTGGACTACAACTCCCAGAAGCCTTCACCACCACCTCTGCTGATCAGGATTTCTAGGTGCTGAAGTCCAAGACCATCTGGAGGCCCAATGTTGGGGACCACTGTGCAAAAGGCAAAAGGGACAGAATGCAAGGGGGAAGTTAGTTTCGGTTGTGGCCAGACTCTTCATGGATTCATGCTGCATGAGTGAGTGAGCCCACCTATACAGCTGTCCATCTCTTACTCATGGGTGCATTCTCAGGATGAGTAAACGATTGGGCACTTGCTTGCATATTTGGTTATACACCAGAAGGCAAGTTGGGAGCGAAAAATCACTGTGCAATTACCCGCTTATGCAAGTGGTTTTCCCAAAAGGATTCCAGCCAATTTGTACAAGAGGAATGTGAACAGCACCCCTTCCCTGCCTATTGATAGAGTAATGGAGTAATGCTTAGCAACTGATTAATCAGAGCTTGGAAATGGTAATTTCTGCACTAGTGCTTTCAGAATCCCCCAGTCATCACTGACCATATTATTGGCACCAGAATGCTACCTTGAACACAAAGGGTGGTACATTAACTGATCAAGTTAGAACTATTAATGTAAACAGTATCTGCCTGTTTTATAATTTTATCCCAAAGCAGCAGCAGCAGCTGTTCCCAGGCTTATAGAACTGAGTGTCTTCCACCCACACAAGTTCCAGTTTGCCAGGCAGAATCAATTAAACACAATTTCTATGGTTGTTATTCTTCAAGCCTTCTCTTATCTTTGAGCCTGTTTATTCCAGGATTGATTTGATCAAACTGGTTTGTAAGAACAAATTTGAGAAAGCAAAAAACCATTTCATGCTATTCATAGAACAATCTGATTCAGTAATATATCCAGATAGGTTCAGTGGGACTTACTTGCAGTGCATAGATACAG
Organism: Pogona vitticeps; assembly: GCF_051106095.1. Lineage (NCBI taxonomy): Eukaryota > Metazoa > Chordata > Lepidosauria > Squamata > Agamidae > Pogona > Pogona vitticeps. The sequence continues at coordinate 64,814,761 of NC_135784.1, read as the reverse complement.
GATTGTAACTTACGGTAGCATATTTGTATTAAATAAAGCAATAAAGAGTTGGGGATACATTAAAGATGGAGTTATTTGGCACAGGACAACATCCTGGTCAACATTTACATGTGCTGGAAACTCCAAGTGCCAAAGCTGCTGTGGCAGTTTGGTGCCAGCTGTGTGTGACCAGGCACTCAATTGGTACCTTGTCAGATCAATGTGGAAATGTCCTCACTTGGAGTTCTGTGTGTGTAAATATTGAACAGGATACTAGTCAAAAGTGCTTGTGATCACTTTCTTTGCAGCTTACACCGTATACAACTTGTTGTTGGTCTTCAAAACCTGCACTTAGGCAGAAGAAACCAGATGCAGAGGTACAGGACAGGTGGCACCTGGCTTGACAGTAGTACCTGTGAGAGGGATTTAGGTGTCCTGGTGGACCACTGCCTAAGGATGAGTCAGCAGTGTGCTGCAGCTGCCAAGAAAGCCAACATAGTCCTAGGCTGCATCAACAGAGGGACAGCATCGAGATCACAGGAAGTGATAGTACTACTGTATACCGCACTGGTGAAGCCACATTTGCTGCGTCCAGTTCTGGTCACCACAATACAAAAAAAGATGCTGAGGCCCTGGAAGGGGTGCAGAGAAGAGCAACAAAGATGATAAGGGGACTGGATGCTAAATGACTAAAAGAACTAGGTATGTTTAGCTTAACAAAGAGAAGACTGAGGGGAGACATGATAGCAGTCTTCCATTATCTGAAGGGTTGCCACAGGGAAGAGAGCATTGATTTAGTCTCCATTGCGCCTGAGGGTAGGACAAGAACCACTGGGTGGAAAGTCGTCAGAGGGAGATCCGAGCTGGAAATAAGGAGGAATTTCCTGATGGTGAGAACCATTAAGCAGTGGAACAGCTTGCCTCCCGCTGTTGTGGGTGACCCATCGCTAAAGGTTTTCGAGAAAAGATTGGACAACCATCTGTCCCAGATGGTATGAAGTCTCCTGCCTTGGGCAGGGGGTTGGACTAGAAGACCTCCAAGGTCCCTTCCAACCCTACAACAGTTCTATGATTCTATGAAGACGCTATGAAGCTCTTTTTTGCTGTCCCTGCAAGAGATTAACATAGATCTCCACCCCTCCCAATAATTGTACTAGGCATGCACACTCTACTTCTTCATACTATTAGAAGTCTTGTGACAATGCCATGAGATTTCAATTCCACTGATGGGGAAATATGTTTGAAGAGACAAAATATTTGCTTTGCTTTGTTTATAAATATTTGCATAACGCAGAGTAAAAACAAATATATAGTCCGTAAGCAGACAACATATCTTTGTAACCTGTGTTTGATTTTTTAAAAAATTAGGTAATAAACCTTGTGGTTTGTGCATACCTAGGTGGCATCTAAACAGCCCGCTTCCAGCTAGGACTGGGAAGACAAACTATGTGTACTTGCTTCTGCCCTGAATTTTTTATTTGCCTTTGATAAATACGAAAATACTCAAACAAAAACACTTCCTCAAAGCACTGCTGATTGTCCCATTCCAAAGGCTAGTGCCATCAAAGAACGGAAGAATGCCAGCGTGCTGTAGTAATTAGAGTGTCAGCCTGGGAGATCTACATTCATGTCTACCGTGAAGTCACAGAATCCTCTAGGTGACATTGGGCCAGTCCCTGTCTCTCAGCATGAGCTACTCACACAGGGCTGTTGTAGTTGTGAAGATTAAGCTGGGGGGAAGCATGTTGGATGCTTGAAAAAAATCAGCTGCCGGAGAGTTAGAGGGCTGATAAGGAACTATGGCGGAGAGGTAAATTCTCAAGGAAGAGAGGGAAAGGCCGCTAGACTAGAGATGAAACAAAAAATGTAGAACAGTAGCAAGTGATGGGTTGATAGAAGGCAATGAAGAAGCTTCAGTGAAAGATTTGAATGTGTTCCATTTATACAGGTAAGTCTTTCTAGTGGAGGGCTTCTTTGATTGACGGAGGATGTTCATTAGCGAGGCAGAATCCTCCACGCTGCCAGGTACAGAACAGGTAAGTCTGGGTGGAGTACTTAGCTGTTGTTCTGCGTGAAGAGGTGCGGCAGACGAAGGAAGTGGTGAACGTCTGATGAGAGATTGTGAAGGACTGGAAAACAGTTGTCTCGGCCACCAAGGGGCTATAATGATGGCATTGAGTTTGTCTTGTTGTAGGTGAACCACAACCTTGTGGAGAAGCGGGAACAGCGGAAAAAGGTAAGTGAGGGTCTTGGGCCATCGGCCGATTAATGCATTTCCTTGGGAGTGTTTGCCAACGCTGGCTCAGGAGCAGTTATCGTTTGCACTTCCAATTCAACAGGAGGCAAAGAGGTTGAGAGTTGGTTTGCCCCACCATTTGCATAGGCGAAGAAAAACTCGTTGGTCTAATTCCCATTCGTGAGCTTGAGAGTTTGTGCGGCTGAGTAGATCGGCCAAGTCGTCGTTGTGGCTGGCAATGTGTAAAGCCGTGAGGCAGATATGATGTGTTAGGCATCACTCCCAGAGGTCGACGGCTGAATAGAAGAGACTTGGAGAGTGGGTGCCACCTTGTTTCAGAATATACTACATCGCCGTGGTGTTGTCGGTGGCAATTTGTACCATCTTGCCAGCGAGGAGATTTCTGAAAGCTTTGCAAGCTTTTATAACCGCCAACAGTTCTAATTCATTGATGTGAAGCAATTTCTCTCTGGAAGACTACTTGGTGTAGATTTTGAGAGATTTGCAGTGAGCTCCCCAACCTGTGAGGCTGGTGTTGGTGGTGACCTGTATTTGTGGTTGTGGTTGTCGGAATAGCTGCCTGACGGATAGGTTGGGAGGAAAACACCATCACTGAAGTTGGGAGGCGAGTTCTGGGGTGACTCTTAAAAGAGTGTGAGGAGGGTCTGTGAGCAGGTCGAAGAGGGCGAGAAACCACGACTAAAGAGATCTTGAGACATATGTGCTGTACTATTGAAGTCATAGAGGCCATGGTGCCTAGTACACGTTGCACAGTCAAGGCAGGTACCATAGTATTAAGGGTGAAAACTTGAAGTAATGCAAAGAGATTTTTTTCTCTTGTCTGGAGGAAGAAAGGTGCAAGCTCGTATGGAATCTATGCATGTGCCTATATAATGAATAATCTTTGTAGGTTTCAAATTTGATTTTTGTTCATTGACAATGAGACTGAGATTTCAAAGGAGGGTAAGGGTGATGTGAGTGTTTCGTTGGGCCTTGCGACGGGAATGAGCTATGAGGAGCCAATTGTCAATACAGTGGACCCCCGGCCTATGGAATTAATCCGTATTGGAACGGTGTCCGTAGGTCGAAAAGTCTGTAGGTAGAAAATGCATTTCCCATAGGAATGCATTGAAAACCCATTAATCCGTAACCCGCCGAAGAAGCCCCCCAAATTAAAATAAATAAAAGAAAACCTTACCTTTCTGAAGCCTTCCAGGGGTCCCCCGCCACCGCTCCTGTCGGAGGCCTCCGAGGGCTTTGGCGCCACTGCCAGAGGCCTCTTGGAGGTTCCTCGCTGCCGCCATCACTGCTGCCCAAGGCCTCTTGGAGGTCCTCCGCCCCCACCGATGCAGGCTTTCCCAAGGTGGATCGGGCCTACCAGGGGAGGGCTTCCCCCGGTAGGCCCGGTCTACTGCCTGGGAAAGCCTGGTAGACCGGGCCTACCAGGGGAGGGCTTCCCCCAGTAAGCCCGGTCTACTCCCCAGGCTTTCCCAGGGAGTAGACCGGGCCTACCATGGGAAGTCCTCCCCTGGTAGGCCCGGTCCACCCTGGGAAAGCCTGCATCAGCGGGGGGGGGGGGGACCTCCGAAGGCCTTCCCTGCTGCCATGGGAGGCCTCTTGGAGGTCCCACACACTGCCGTTTGTGCTTCAGAGGCACTATTGATGGTGGCGGGGACCTCCAAGAGGTCTCAGATGGTGGCGGGGAAGGCCTGCGGAGGTCCCCCACCGCTGCTGGCACTGCTGGGAGCCGAGCTGCACTGGGCTATCCTGGCCATGCTCAGACTGCTGGACTTCCCCCCACCACCGCCGCTCGGCTCCCAGCAGCGATGACGGCAGGGGACCTCTGCAGGCCTTTCAGGGCTTCTCTGCCACCATGGGAGGCCTCTTGGAGGTCCCCCCTGCCACCAATTGTGCTTTGGAGGCACTATCAGCAGCGGGGAAGACCTCCAAGATGCCTCCCATGGCGGCGGAGAAGCCCTGGAAGGCATGCAGAGGCCTACAGACTGGAAGAGGGAGGCGAGGAAAGCACCAAATTTGAATTTGACGCTTTCCCCACCTCCCCCTTCTGGTCCGTATGTCGATTCTCTGGCCGCAAGTCGATTGGAAATCTTGCGGCCGGAGAAGTACGTACATTGAAAAGTACGTAAGTGGAGCCATTCGTAAGTCGAGACTCCACTGTATATGGAAGCATGCGAATTTTTTGCAACCTGAGGTAAGCAGCTACTGGTGCAACACACTTGGTGAATACTCTTGGAGCTGTTCCAAGGCAGAAAGGAAGCCTTTTGGTAGGCTTGTGGTCCTAGCTGAAATTGAAGGAATTTTCTGTGTGAAGGATGTATGGAAGTATGCGTCCTTGAGATCTATGACAGTGAACCAGTTGTTTTTTCGGAGTAAAGGGAGAACTGATTCAAGGGTAACCATACGGAATTTTGTGGTAATGATGTATTTATTTAACTTTCGTAGATCTGAGATAAGGCAAAGACCTCCGTCCTTTTTGGGTATGGTGAAATAGCGAGAGAAAAACCCTTTGTTGTGTTGTGAGACAGGTTGTATGGCCTCTTTGAGAAGTACATTTCTTATTTCCTCTTGTAGGGCTGGAGATGGTAGAGTGATGAGTGTGTTGCTGGAGGAAGTTGGAAGAAATGGATGCAGTAGCTATCACATATGATGGACAGTAGCCAGGCATCTGTAGTGATGGATTCCCAGACAGGTAGATGTTTCCAGAGGGCAGGATGGGTGGAGTGGTTTGGAATCTCGGTCATGGGAGCATCAAACATGATGTTTGGGCTTGCAATTGTTGCGCCTAGTAATGGGTTGTTGATGGGTTTTTTTTTCTTTGATTTCTAAAATAGGGCGTATAAAATGTTTGTTTTGGAGGATCACGTTGGAATTTTTGATATGAGTTGTACGGTCATCTCCGTTGATTTTGTTGGGGCGTTTTTGGTAAGATGCATAAACTCCCCAATGTCTAGCTGCTGATCTTTTCTTTTGCACATTTTCCAAAATATCATCAGTCTCAGCATTAAAGAGACCTGCCCCGTCGAATGGAAGGTCTTAGATACGTGCGCGGGTATCCTCAGTCAGGCCACCTGTCCTTAGCCAAGAGAAACGTTGTACGGCTACTGAAATGGCCATTGACTTTGCTGTGGCATCTACCATGTGCCTAGCAGAAAGCATCTGTTGTTTGGCAACGGAAAGGCCTTCTTGTTGAAAGGTTTGGGCGAGTACTTTTTAATCTTCTGGCAAAGATTCGACAAAGTTTGACATGTTGTCCCAAAGGAAATGGTGATATGCACCCATGGCTCCCTTGTAGTTAGCGACACGCATGGTGAGCGCTGCTGATGAATAAAGCCATCTTCCCATTGAGTCAATCCTTCTACTGTCTTTATTTGGTGGTATGAGGGTCTGTCTAGGTCAAGATCTGGATTGTGAGGCTTCGACAAAAATAGAGTTTGGTGCTGGTTGTTTTTGAAGAAATAGAGCTCCAGGATCATGGACTCTGTAGAGGTTATCGATTTGTTTAGACATGGTATGGGAAGAGGCTGGTTTTGTCCAGGATCGTTGAGCGGTGCTGAGTAGAGACGGAAGCATCAAGTTGTGTACTGGAGTAGTTTTGTCTTTGGAGATTGGGTCGTATAGATGATCAGCCAGTTCTATCGAAGGATAGTGGATTTGGAAATTGAGAGACTTAGCCATATGGGTCATAAGTTTGGCATAAGTTTGGAAGTCTTCTGCCAGTGATGGTGGGTCGGCATCGAGAAGGTTGGATTCCGGTGAGGTATGTAATACTGACGGTGTCTGAGATCTGGATCCATGATTGGAATAACTGGAATTGTGTCGGGAGTCGACGGAGTGTCGATCGACTTCGATGTCGATAGGTTGAGTGTCATAGTATTAACATTTGTGGCTTGATGTTGATGGAGGCGCCATGTCCATGGGCATTTGTCGGTGTTGAGAACATTTGATACTGAGATATGGCACCATAGTGTCCATGGACGTTGTTTGATATGGTTGAACATCGGTGTTGAACTTGGGGTCATTGTGATGATGAGTTCGATGGCTTGGTTCTATTGGGTGTCGGAAATCATGCATCGATAGAGGGACAGAATGAATGTCCATGAATCAGGATGGATATCAAGGATCATCTATATCAGAGCCTGTGTCTCGGTGATATTGAAATGGAGTTGTTGACGAGCTGGTAAAGCAGTGCAGTATATAGACGCTGGAAATGCTGAGTGAGAGGAATGATTTCCCTTGTCTGGATTAGCGGGAAAATATCGGGAGGCTGGAGCTGTAAAAGCCCCGCATGTAGAAGAAAATTGCTCAGCCGTCATGGGTCTTTTAGGTGCCAGGTAGGAAGCCGGTTGGAGTTGATGTAGGTCACGGTGATATGGCCATTTCAACACTGATGGCTGTTGAGATCGAGGCCCATCATGAGAAGGTATGGCCGAGCTGGATAGAGCAACAGGCTGATTGGCAGTTGCGGTTTGTCTGGTCGAGCACTGGTCGGGGCAAATGGCAACCCGGTGAGGGTGCTGAATGTGAGTCTGAGCCATGCATGATGAAATAGACAGCTCCAGGGACTGTTGGTGCTGATGTCTCTGAGGAGGTCATAGTGGATGATCAGATGTTACCGAATATGGTATGGTCTCTAGTTGTTGTTCGGAGTCGACCCTGTCAGGTGAAGCAACTATGGAAGGGTTGCTCGAAAGAACAGAGTGTTGAAGACTGGGAGGAGAAGATGTTAATCAGTCGTCTCTGTCGTCCCATTCCAGTGATTGGGAGCAGGATTGATGAGAGGGGATTCCGTCATCGTCAGAAGGCGAACCAATAGAGATCAATTCGGCGGTTTGTTGAGGCTGATGAGAAATGACTGCAGCTTTAGATTTATGCTGTTTAAGTCTTTTAGGCGGAGAAGGCTCCAGAACAGAAGAGGACATTTGACATTTAGTGGAGGGCTTTGATATCGAGGATTTCGGTATCGAGCGTTTCGATGTATGGCTTTTTGAAGCTTTAGACGAAGTGGACGGAGCATTGGAGTGGGATGGTGTGGTCGATGGACATTGTTTTGAGGCTTCAGAAAGAGCCTTCTCCCTTGCTTTGGTTTGTGAGGTGGCCGTACAAGGAGGTTGGGCCTTTGTTCCGAAAGATGGAGTTTTAATCTGGATAAGCGAGAATAGAGGATTCCGCACTTGAAGTTCTTACAATGCTAGCAGGAGGACATCTGGTGTGCCTCTCCCAAGCAAAAAAGACACTTGGCGTGGCCATCGGAGAGTGGTATTTTGTTATCACAAACCACACAGTGTTTAAACAGGCCCAAAGGGGCCATGAATAGGAGAAAATAATTTGAGGAGAAAAAACGAAGATGGGGGGGAGCTGCATCCAGAGGCCGAGAGAAGTAGAAAAGAAAAAAAACTCTGATGATAATGAATTTGATCTAAAAGTTTAAAGGAAAAAGATTGATAACAGGAAGGAATCAAGAATAAACTCTCTTTTTTACTCACAGAAGCAGAACTATGAGGCTCTCAATGCAGCAGTTGAAAGAAACTGAAAGGAGAGCCTTGGCGCCAAGGTACTTATATGAGAGGGGAGGCGTCTTATTCTAATGTGTTTTTTTGCTACCGCAAAAGCTCTAGAACTTTCCGATGAGGCTCCACACAGGCGCGGATCACCAAGGGTGTGATTCACAGAGGTCACGAAGAAGAACAAGGACATTTGGATTAGTTTGTAAAAGCTTCCTGATACTCCTCCAGTTTCCTGTTTCTGGCATGGAACTTGGCAATTACAAACAATATTCACAGGTGGCACATAGGATGGTAGGAATGACGCAGGAATTATCTTCCACATTGTCCTGTTGTGGGTGGAAACAGGCTAGCTGATGAGCACCTGTGGTGAGGAAGCATCTGCAGGAAGATAATTCAGCTGCCTATTAGCAAGATGATAAATGGGCTCAACTGATAGGGCAAACCTCTGGCAGTGGCTTTGGGGAATGAGCTATTTAGCCTGAACAGTGTACTGAGGAAGGTATGGGTTTCTTCCGTTAAATCTTAGGTTCTGAAAAATTCTGTTACTCTGTGATAGAGAAGTGGGGACTCTCCAGATGTTGTTGGTCTACAATTCTAATATACCACACCTCCAGAACCCTGCCGAGTTGGAATTCAACATGGAGAGGACCACATGTCCCCGTCTCTGTGTTATAATCACACAAATGATTACACAGATGATGGCTAAACAGAAAAAGTGATAATCCTAGGGCTTCTCAGAAAGTAGAGACTTTCTGGGCCTGTTTCTCATACATATACATGCATGCTGACTTTAATATCTGGCTCCGAAAGGTCAAGGAAGAAATTATTTAACAACGGCAACAACACATATAAGGCAACCCGCACCCCCCCCGAAAACCCTTGGCAACCTTCTTGGAGGTCATGACCCCCAGGTTGGGAAACACTGCCTTAAGGAGTGAGGGCTGCCAGTCTCCATGCCAAGGGGGCGTGTTGGTGGTGGGCTTGCCCAGACTTCAGCTGTCAGGCCACATGCCACAAGTAGGGTAGATCAGTGTTTACTCCAGACAGGCTGATATGGGAATTATAGATTTCAGCTCACTAACCCCTGCCACACGTGGGTTCAAATTCCTGCTCAGCCATGGAAGCTCACGTGATGGTGGCACAAGTAAAGGGTGCCCCATAAATACCTCAGAAACCCTTGCTGTAAACAGTTGCCGTAACTTGAAATTGACTGGCCCTCATGCACAACAAGTCTTATAGGAGGCTGGTATCACATATTACATGAGTGAGCAATTTTGGTTTTTCCTGTGGCCAGTTTTGACTCCCCGCAGCTACTGTGGCCCACACCCACACCAAAAATGTGGGGGTTTATGTATTTCTCAAAATAGGAAGTGCTTTAGGACTTTTCTTCAAGGATTAGAACACACATAGCAAGAAAGTTTTCACATCTTGATTTAGAGGAGAATCATTGCCACTAGAGGCTTTTGGGGGTATGATTCTCCTTCTTTTTAATAACACCCCGAATCCTCCTGGCGGTAGCAGTGTGTCTGTGTGGGTGGTCTAGAGGTCATAACAAAAGGCAAAAGCTCACTGCCATAGTGTTGCCATATGTAGGCAATAAAACAACAAAGCACATCTCTCTGGCCCCACAGGGTGAAGTGGTTTGCATTCAATGAACTGCCATCAGTATTCTGAACCTGACTGGGTTTTTTGGGTTAACTGAATGAAAAAATGAAGCACATGAAAAAGGCTGTTGCCTTTTCTTTTGTGTTCTTTCATTTTACTGTATTCCAAAAGAAAGTATCATAAACATGAATGTTTTGTTTTATCAAAAGAGTGAGACACGAAGGCTTCAGATTCTTTTGTGTTTCCCTCTTTCATTTGCCTTCCCCCATCTCTTGTCTGTCAGATCATCCAGGAAATGTTTCATAAAATAGTATAGCTCTTGTAGAACTCAGTAAATAATATCCTTTTGCTCTGGTCCTTCCTTGTGGGTGATATCTGTTTGCTGCTGAGTTCTATGTCACCCCCCATCTTGACTGTCCTCCTTCTGTGCCTGTGGATCCTTTTTTGCTTTTCTTTTTCTTTTTGTAGATTTTTTTCATGGGGGTGTAGGGGGGTCCCTCCTCCCCACTTTCCTTTCCTGGATTATTTTTACTGCCTGCTCCTATATGCTGGTGGTATACTCAAGGAAGAGAAGAGGAAGCCATTGAGTGGTACAGGGGTATGAAATTTCTCCATATTCAAGTCATTTTGAGTTTTTGTTGGGTCTTAGTATTTTTTGCCTTTATTTGCTTCCTTCTTTTTCTTGGTTGTTGGGAAAAGGAACAGGGGGTGTGTGTTTTCCCAGCCCCCCTTTCCCTTTTCCTTTTCAATGTGTAGGTGTGGGTGGGTGAGTTTGAGTTTTCTCTATTAGACTGATTTTTTAAGGGTGTTATTTGTTAATTTACTATGGATTGCCTTTTTGTCTTGCTTTTTTGATACAGTTTTTAAGGGTTCTTTAAAGCTTTTGAATTGATTCTTTGTGGTCTACTTTGCTTTTAAAGAGTAGTTTAAGAACGGTTCTTTAGGATTTTTTGGATCAGTGCCAGACAATGGGGGAAGCCCAAATATGAAAGAGCTGGTCCCTTTCTTGTTTAAATGAAAGAACCGGTTCATGAAAGACTGGAAAGATGTATGAGGAACTCCCTGGAAGACTTAGAAACAAATGGAATCCAAATGTTTTCCTAATGCCTATCCCCAGTAGTGTATTACTAGTGTTGTTGGATAGCAACAGTTCCCAACGTACATATGAAGATGGAAGGCCATCAGATCTGTGTGGTTTTCTCTCTTTGACCCTTCTGCTATTGTCCATTGTTACTTGGCCCTTAATATAACAGCCTTAGCCCAGTTAAAGTATCATATCTTGCCTTAATGGTGGTTGTACAACTGTCAATACCAGTGTGTTCTTCATAAATAAAAGAGAACTCAAAGTTTTCTGAACATTGTTAATCCCCAGAGTGTTAGGAATGATTCCCTCTCGTACCATGAAGTATTTGTTTCTATGGCAGCACAGAATTTGCTGCCAAAGAAGAAGCTCTATCCTGATATTTTAGCTGCCCTTGCAGAACACAGAGAGCTGTAAAATTTGATTTGTCACAAAGATGCACTGAAGGGCTTGAAAATAAAATGGAGTAGAAATGTTGAAAGCCAGTCTGTAACCATTTTGCAGCAGCTTTCTGTTCTCTTTCATGTATCAAATTATTTGTTTATACTCAGAATACCTCGTGGCTGTCTGTAAGATAAAAGCATCAATCCAACGAACAGCAGATGTGGAAAAGGCCAGTTCCACATTACTGGTCATTAGGAAAGGGATGAAAAATATAGGCAACTCTATCGAAATCAATGCCTTTATTCAAATTGATGGTGTGACTAGTCTTGGAATATCATCTAGTACAATTCTGGCCACCATGTCTTGGAAAGGATATTCTGGAGTTGGGCAAAGGATAATTTCACACTGTGGCAGAACAAGGCCTATGGTAATCAGCAGCCATACTTTACAGGTGTGCAAAATGCTGAACCATGCAGCCTAGGATGATGCAATGTCCATGCTGATTGGCTGTATGCAAATATGTATGTGTATAACTGTGTGGACATGCGCAGAAGATGTACGGATCTCTTCTACGAATGTCATGCTGCTGCTTTGTACTGCTGTATATATTGTAAATACACTTGGTGAAGGAAGAAGCTGTCTTTGTCTGTGTGATTCAACTGGACTGCCTGGACTGGGACAAAACTCTGCTAACTTACACCAACAGATGCTGAGGAGAACTGGTCAAATGCTTAAGGAGCTGGACTGACTCCTGTGTTAGAAAAGGGCACAACGTTTGACGTTGTTTAGTTTAGGGGAAGAACTGAGATGGAGGGAAAGGGCTACAGTTTATAAAACAATGCATGACCCGGAGAAACTGGAAAGGGAGAATTTCCTCTCCTCTTCTCATAGTATTAGGATAATCCTTTAAAAGTGGTGGGAGATTCAGGATGGACCTGAGGATCTGTGCCTTCACACATTGAAACAGGTGATGGAATTTGCAGCCCTAACACGTGGCACTGAGGTGGCTTTTCCCACAGGATTAGGACCATTCGTGAAGGATAATGCTGTCAGTGGCAATTAGGAATGAGAATGAGATGCTACGTACAGTGGTGCCTTGTGTGACAACGTTAATTCGTTCCAGCAAAATCGCTGTCGAACGAAAATGTCGTAATGCAATATTAAAAAACCCATAGAAATGCATTAAAACCCAATTGATGCGTTCCTATCGGCTTCAAACTCACCGTCCAGCGAAGATCCTCCATAGCGTGGCCATTTTTGCTGCCTGTGCAGCGAGGAATCCGTCCCAGAAAATAGCGGGTGGACATGTTTTTTACCTGGTGGCCATTTTGAAACCGCCAATCAGCTGTACGAAAATCATCGTTTTGCGATGATCGGTTACCGAAGCAGGGAACCAATCATCGCAAAGCGAAATTCCCCCATAGGAGGAAAATCTTCAACGTCAAGCGATTTCGTCGTCAAACGGAGCACTCGTAAAGCGAGGCACCTCTGTACCTCAAGGTGTCTTGCAGCATTCAGATTTTAAAGAAGAATTCTTAGTTTACTTCTGAAACAGAGGAAAGGTATCTTTTAAACTCCTCTCTTGCCAGTTCCAAGCAAAGCAGGCCCAGAGGATCATTTGGACTTGTTTAAATGTTGATTTACTAAAGTCCCACGAGTCTATGCCAGTGAAGACTAGCAATTGGATTTCACCCTTTTTCAAATAGCAGCTGTAAAAGTAACCTTTTTTGGTCTTTGGAACTGTAACTGATTCTTTCTTTCTTTCTTTCTTTCTTTCTTTCTTTCTTTCTTTCTTTCTTTCTTTCTTTCTTTCTTTCTTTCTTTCTTTCTTTCTTTCTTTCTTTCTTTCTTTCTTTCTTTCTTTCTTTTTTGAAGAAACTTCCCAAGCTCTAGGGTTTTTAACCTATACAATGCCTAGTGAGGAAGAGCTGCCATCGAGGACATTCCCACCCATTCCTTCCTCCTGACACCTGCTGCCCTCCTTCATTTGCTGAAGCAAGGAGGACTTCAGGCTGGGCTGGGAGGGCAAACAGTGGGGCCACCCTATCGCTTTGCCGTATCATCTCAGTCTTGTGATCTATGGGCTGATTTTAGGGTCACACTATTTGAGATATGAACTTCACAATTAGAAGAAGGCAATAAAACAGAGAGAAATCCCTTTAAGGCTGCCATGTTTCAGCAATCAGGATTGCAAGTGAAGTCTGTGTTTAGGAACCAGTCACAAAACAAAAGCAAGCTAATGCATAGCATGTGGAACTGAGGATCCCTCTCTTTGATAATTTTTTTTCTTTTAATGGATGTTCTGCTTTTAATGACATCCACTGTGTCCATTACCACTAGCCTAGTTAGTCTAAACAGCACACCAAAGTTGTGCTATATTTAATCTCACGCTCACTTTAATGGCTGTAGAATTAGGCTTTGAGAGAGGGTTAACCTCACTAGAGAAAATGTGCCTGCCACTTTGAGAAAAATATTAAAAGCAGAATTATGTTTCAGCACCAAGGAGCAGAGTGCACCAAACTGGCAAGAACTAAACCAACACAAAACTATGTTTAGAAAATGGCAAAGCTTTGCTGGGATGGTGACAGGCATAACTCCCCCGTTACAGCAGCTGCACTGGCTGCCGATCTGTTTCTGGACACAATTCATAGTGTGGGTTCTTTATGTATAAAGCTCTAAATGGCTTGAGTCCAAGCTATCTCCAGGACCACCTCTCCCTTTGTGAGTCTGTCTGGGAATCAAGATCATGAGGAATCACCTTTCTCTCAATCCCATCAATTTTACAGGTGCATTTGGTGGGGACAGAAGAGAGGGCCTTCTCTGTAGCTACTCCGAGACTTTGGAACTCCCTCCCACAAGAGGCCAGGCTGGCCCCATCTTTACTGTCCTTCTGCAAGCAGCCAAAGACCTTTGTCTTCTGGCAAGCTTTCCCTCAGTGAGGGGCTACCTGAGTGGGGTTTTTAGATAGATTGTTATTACTGTAGGACTGTGTTTCTAGTACTGCTTACATTTACTGTTTCTCAGAGTAGTATTTGTTTGTTCCTTTTTTGTACTTGTATACTTATTATTTTTAGCTTTAAATCGTTGTCGTTTGGTCGTTCAGTCGTGTCCGACTCTTTGTGACCCCATGGACCAGAGCACGCCAGGCCCTCCTGTCTTCCACTGCCTCCTGGAGTTGGGTCAAATTTATGTTGGTAGCTTCGATGACACTGTCCAACCATCTCATCCTCTGTCGTCCCTTTCTCCTCTTGCCTTTGCACTTTCCCAACATCAGGGTCTTTTCCAAAGAGTCTTCTCTTCTCATGAGATGGCCAAAGTATTGGAGCCTCAGCTTCAGGATCTGCCCTTCCAGTGAGCAATCAGGGTTGATTTCCTTTAGAATTGATAGGTTTGTTCTCCTTGCAGTCCAGGGGACTCTCAAGAGCCTCCTCCAGCACCCCAGTTCAAAGGCATCAATTCTTCGGTGGTCTGCTTTCTTTATGGTCCAGCTCTCACTTCCATACATCACTACAGGAAAAACCATAGCTTTGACTATGTGGACTTTTGTTGGCAAGGTGATGTCTCTGCTTTTTAAGATGCTGTCAAGGTTTGTCATCGCTTTCCTCCCAAGAAGCAGGCATCTTTTAATTTCGTGGCTGCTGTCTCCATCTGCAGTGATCATGGAGCCCAAGAAAGCAAAATCTGTCACTGCCTCCATGTCTTCCCCTTCTATTTGCCAGGAGGTGATGGGACCAGTGGCCATGATCTTTGTTTTTTTGATGTTGAGCTTCAGACCATTTTTTGCACTCTCTTCTTTCACCCTCATTACAAGGTTCCTTAATTCCTCCTCACTTTCTGCCATCAGAGTGGTATCATCTGCATATTGGAGGTTGTTGATATTTCTTCCGGCAATCTTAATTCCGGTTTGGGATTCCTCCAGTCCAGCCTTTTGCATGATGTATTTCTTGTATAAGTTATATAATCAGGGAGACAATATACAGCCTTGTCGTACTCCTTTCCCAATTTTGAACCAACTTTAAATATTGTATTTTAGTTACGCAAGCCACCTTGGCTCATTTTCAAGGAGAATGGCTAGGTAAAAATATTTAAAATAAATAAAATAAAAACCATCCAACAACTATAGCACTAATGGATGAGGAGAGGGGAAAATATTATGATAGGAATGCTGTATAATTTCAGTACACTGGTAACAGAAAACGAACCTTCTAGGTATCTACCTGGATTCTGCACAACCTGAGTAACAGATCTATGTGCTAAAATATAAAAATCAGATATAAATACTGGAACTGGGGACAAACCTAACCACTGTGCTTGGATTTAAAAGGGCACACTGGCGTTATTTAAGCAAAACATCTGAATTCCCTTGTCTTCTATCACCAATAGGAAAGTTCTATTTTTAAAGGGACTGTGATAGTTGTCCACACTTTTAGTTAGGGTAGCCCTGAGCTCAAGAGTAGTAACTAGAAAATTTGACACCTGGGGCAAATGGCATCATCTTCCACTCACTGCAGCGTGAGGCATGGGGACAAGAAGAAGGAGAATCAGAATGTAATGCCCCCTACCAAGAAAGAGAAAGTTTCTCCTCTAAAAAGGGGGGCAGGGGGAAGTAAATACAGCCAGAAAACATTGCCTTTCATTTTCCCAATACTCACCAGTAGATTCACATCTAGATTTTCGGGCCTTTGGGCAAAGCCCCAACTGCCTCGCCTTAGTTACAGCCCTGCCTGAACTACTCGGAGGGGGAAAACACCCCACAGCTTGATAGGATGAAGGTAGTTTTAAAATGTTCCTGCAGTTGGCACAGCTGACACCTTCCATTTACTGAAATATTTCAGTTGGCTTAAAATGTGACAGGTAAGACACCCTGACCCTTCCTATTCCTACTAGTATGAGCAGGCACAGGGAAGAGAACATTGTGTATGTTCTTGAGTGGGTTCTGCTTGAGCTAGAAAAAATATTGTGTTTATTATGGAAATTAGTCGGTCTAAAAGATATGTTTCTCACAGGAAAACAAGGAAGATAGAAGCAGAATAGTCAGATAATACTGGCTGTTTGTGTAATTTTTATTCCAAAGACTAGCTAAGAGAACTTTGTTAGGAAATATCTAGGAGGCCTGTGCAGCCTTAATTGGTAAAAAGGGTTCCTGTGTTGAGTGGGTGAGGGGGGGGGATGCTTGGCCACCGGAACTGACCCAGTTGCCCCTGGGCAACCGGGATCCTGTCGCTTCCCAAGACCTTGGTTAAAAAATGTATGCTGGTATAACTTAGCAAAGGAAAAGTGCCAGGCTGCATCCTAAAACAGCAAAGTAAGCAAGGCTCAGCAACATTAGTTTTTTGCATGTTAGCTTCCAGGTTTTCCGGCCAGGATGACCTGTGGCTGTGTGCCAGTAATGGTGCCAGTAATGGACTGGATGACGGTGAACCAACTGGAGCCTAATCTAGACAAAGTACAGGTGCTCCTATTAGTTACAAGGCAGATCAAAAGAAACAACTCCGCCGGATGACTTTGAAGTCACAATGGCAGCAGAGAAGCAAATCTTTCTTTGCTGATGCCACCATCACAGACTTCGTAGGCCTTCAAATGAACTCTCGCCTGTGTTTTGTCGGATTCACTCTGAGTTTTTCCATCATTAATCATTCTAGTCTTTGCCCCACTCGATTCATGCCTGCCAGCTCCCTAGTACACCAAACAGTTTGTTTAGCTCTATCCTATGGGAGGGAATACTAAATAGTGTCCCTGTGTCCCTAGCCATTTCCCCTTTACTGAAGTTGACCAGGGTTTCAACAGGACCGGCTGCCAAGGTGACAGGAAACTCACCAAGAGCTGTTAGGAAACCTTTTAACCCATCTGCCCAGGAGGGCAGACCATCCGAATTGGTCCCCCACCCCTATGGAGGCTGTGGGTTCCAGAAATGAAATGATGAAATGAATGAATATAAATAAATAAATAAATAAATAAATAAATAAATAAATAAATAAATAAATAAATAAA
Source organism: Pogona vitticeps (assembly GCF_051106095.1). Lineage (NCBI taxonomy): Eukaryota > Metazoa > Chordata > Lepidosauria > Squamata > Agamidae > Pogona > Pogona vitticeps. Next base: position 64,797,960 of record NC_135784.1, on the reverse strand, counting down.
TAAATAAATAAATAAATAAAGGTCACTCCATGCAAAAGCCAGTCAGGTCAAAGTTCCTTTCAATTCCCTCTAAATCAGTCAAGAACAGCCTAGTTTTAATGGTTGTGGGTTTTTCGGGCTCTTTGGCCATGTTCTGAAGGTTGTTCTTCCTAACGTTTTGCCAGTCTCTGTGGCCGCCATCTTCAGAGGACAGCACTCTGTTCTCTGCTGTAGTTGGCTTAGGAGTGGAGTATTTATGGCTGTGAGATGGGCTTTTGTCCTATTCAGGGGATGGGTGATTAGTGTGTCTTGTTGTGGGTGTATTGTAGTGATAAGGAGGAGAGCCCGGAAAACCCACAACAACCATTAGATCCCGGCCGTGAAAGCCTTCGCGAATACACAGCCTAGTTCTTCCTGAATTGCAACTATAAGCAGCTCTCACCATTTACTCTGCAGGCTGATAGGGTTCATAGGCATTTGATTTCTGTAGCATCTGGACGGCCACATTTTCTTGTGAACCTGACTGAAAGCTGTGTTCACTCTCTCCCACTTCCTACAGATTCCTCGATGGGGACTCAAGATGGCATCTTCTGCGCAGCATCACACAGATCCTGGAACATTCTCCTCTGCAAAGCTAGGCTGGCCTCTTCTTTACTGTTATTTACTATCATGTGCTGTTAAAGACAAGGTTGTTCTCCGATCTTATCTTGCAATTAATGTTTGCTTTGACTGAGCCATTTTTATTATGGGGGTTGAGTTATCTAAGACCGATCAATGTTTGTACATTACCTTAAACATTCAGTGAGTGGAAGGACAACCCAAAACTAGTCTAAATAAACTAGTCATGAAGAAGTGATTCCTGCCATCTATCAAGAAAAGAAACTAGACAAACTATATGTTACAGACAACCTGTCCCTAGAAGAGGACATTCATCAAGTGCTGAAACACTTTGGTTGTCACAACAGTAGCTTTTTATACCTCTTATCATTTGTAAACACTGACTTTTTTTCTAAGCAAGCATGACTGTGTTGCATGTGATTTGTGGCAGCGCTAATAAGGTTTTCAAGGTATTTGAGATATTCAAGGAGTGCCAATCCCCTCCATTAGGTTTCCATGCCAGGCAGAGATTTGAATCCAGGTCTCCTGTGTCCTAGTTTGCCACTATATCCACTGTGCCAAACATGAAGCTCTCATACAAAGATTTGGTGCAGTCACCAAATAATTGTAATGATTGACTAGCTATTTAAGTGTCTAGCTGGCCCTTTTACAAAACTGATGTCTGAACTTTCCTGTTCTCTGCCTCTGTTGTGTCCTTAAATTCTCTGCTTACCATGTGATTTTTGTCATGATAGTTTGTCACCACGCAAGAGTCAGGAGAAGCACGAATGTCATGAGACAGGAGAGAGAAGGATCCAAGGCCATCTTCATGGGAAAAGTTCAAGGGTGATCTTCCAGCTGGCAAACACCAATTTGTAAAACAAGCACAGGCGTATACAGGGGCTCAGGATAAATATTTGCCTGTGGAAGGTTTTTTTTCTCCTATTGGGATGATATCACTTGAAACTGACAGCAAGTGAAATTCTGAGGTGTCATAATATTAAAACGTGTTTTTTTTTTTCAAATTCCAAGCCAAATAGGATAGTTTTATTTCCCTCCTACATATAGTCTGTCAGTGCAGCCAACTGTGTACGTGTACTTCGACCTGTGCCTTGGCTGCAAAGACTAAAGAAAAGGAAAAACTTGTAAAAGTGAAGAATGTTCTTTTTATCTGTTCAACCTTCACCTTTTCTTCTGCAAACAGCTGGAGGCTTAAGTCTTGAAAGGAAACCCAAATAAACTATAAATAGTTCAAAGAATGGTCCGTGGTTAGATACACACCCTTTTCAAGCATCGCAGGGCAGAAATCTTTGCCACCACATAGCACTTCCTTACGTCATCCTTTCCTGTGAGGTTGTAAAACAGGAACGGCATACTTTTTCAAAATACTTATCATGATGGGGAGGGGTGTTGAGGAAATGACAACAGAATTTCATTTACAGGTTTGATAAATTTACATGTGGCAAAGGAAATGAATTCCAAGCACCTTTTGCATATAACGCCCCAAGTCATTGTCTGAATGCACATGATAGTGACCAAGACTGGGTGAAGACATTTTGCTGCCTGGAGAAGAGCAGGAAACTGCCCTTCCTCCTCCTGTGACCATGTTAACAGCACCCAAAGCCAACCAAATTATGCTACTACACAAAGCAGAACACCAGTGAAGCACCTCTCTCCACCTCCCTGGCAGCAAAAACACAGTCAAAAGAAACCTTAACAACTTGCTGTCTTTTTATAACAATAAAAAACCATTGCCTGAGGCAGTTGCGTCACTTTGCCTAATGATAGGGCCAGCCCTCTTAGTCATTACCTTGAATTTAGGAGCCTTGGAGAAACATTAGTGTAATTGCAGAGAGAGAGAGAGAGAGAGAGAGAGAGAGAGAGAGAGAGAGAGAGAAATCTGGATCCAGTCAATATCTGGGTTGGAGACAAGGAATGGGGTGAATTTTGTTCAGTGTGCAATTTGATATGATCTTATCAAATTTGCACCTTCTATATTAATATGCAAACTGAGATGCAGTTATCCTTTGATGTTTCAGTGTCTCAGAATTTTATGGTGCAGAGAAATGTGTACAAAAGTCCAAAATGTACACAGAAACATTTGTGTACTTGTGGGGGGAGGAATAGAAAAATATATCCCTCTAGAGGACATTTTTTTTAAAAAAGATACCTTTAGTGTGTGAAGCTCATATGTGCAAGATCATGATATTCAGTGTCTCTTATAAAAGTGAGAAGGGCTCCAAAAAGCCAGAACAGTGGGAGATGGCTATGTGACAAAAAAAGATTCTGAGTCCTGGAGTAGCTAAGCATGCGTACAACAGCATATTTACTGACATGAAGCTGATTGGAAAGCTCAAGGGACTACCTGTATTTATTTCTGTCCTCCAGAGTAAATCTACTAGAGGCTGTGAAGAAGGCAAGCTATTGAAGGGGCAGAGGTTTCACAAAGTCAGTTTTGTCTTGCTGCTGTATCTTTCTGTCATATCATATCACAGTGTTGACAAGTTACTATTTTGAACCATATCAGAGCTTGGAAAAGTTACTTTTTTGAATCATTTTTAGCTCAGAATCCCTCATAATGGTAGGGAGAAATCTGAAAGATTTTTTGCCCAAAGGAGTAAATTTTTTTCAAACTCTGAATCATATGCAGAGCAAGCCCTTTTTGGAGGAGAGATTTCCTAGATTTCTTTCAGCATCACAGTCCTGACAGAAAACAGGGTGGGCAGCCAATGACAACACAGAGAGAGACGTTAGTGAACCATCCTCAAAAGGACAGAGTTTAATATTACTAGTTCTCCTTTTTCTGGTTTGAGGACAATTAAGTAGGAAATTTGTAATGGTATGAAGGTTTGGCTGAAAAAGTAGGACAGGTTTGTGAGAAAGAGAGTGGAAAAGCAACACCATCCATTCAGACTGCTGCCCCGTCTACCTTGGAAAGCAGATGGAAACCCAGAAATGTAGAAAAAGGAGAGGAAGAAAAGGAGAAGCTCTCTGTTGGACAAGAAAAGGAAAAGAAGGAAGAAAAGGTGGGTAATTTGGAACAGGAGAAGGAGGGGGAAGAAACAGAGGGGGGTGATATAAATAGAAGAGGAAGTGAACAGAAGGGGGCGGAGAGCAGAGGAGTCAAGAGAAGCAGAAGCTGGAGTGGTACGAGAAGAAGTGAGGAAGGAAAGGCGAGTATCACCAGAGGGATGGAGATGCATTGAGCTGGAGAATCCCTGGACAAATGAGTGGGAAAAGCTGAACCTACCATCAAATGAGGCTGAGAAACTACTGCCCACCCAGGGGATAACGTGAGAGCAGAGATTGGAGTAGAAAGATAAAGGAGAAAGTGCAAATCGAGAGAAATTGGAGAGAGGGGTCTGCATGGAGAATCCAACACCCCAAAGGAAGTTTTTGCCCACAAGATGGTGGGTAACTGCATCTGCAGAGAAGCCACCGGAGCCCATGCCATTGTCAAGGGGCCCCTATGAAATGTTAAACCTTCTGGAAAAAAACCCTGAAGACTTGGGGAAGTTGGAAATATCCAAAGTTCAAGTCATGAACCCCTTCCTTTCCCCATTGGATAGGTAAAGGTAAAGGTTCCCCTTGACAATTTTTGTCCAGTCGTGTTTGATTCTAGGGGGCGGTGCTCATCCCCGTTTCCAAGCCATAGAGCCAGCGTTTGTCCGAAGACAATCTTCCGTGGTCACATGGCCAGTGCGACTTAGACACGGAACGCTGTTACCTTCCCACCGAGGTGGTCCCTATTTATCTACTTGCATTTGCATGCTTTCGAACCGCTAGGTTGGCGGGAGCTGGGACAAGCAACGGGCGCTCACTCCGTTGCATGGATTCGATCTTACGACTGCTTGGTCTTCTGACCCTGCAGCACAGGCTTCTGCGGTTTAGCCCGCAGCGCCACCACGTCCCCATTGAAAGAGAGGTGAAAAACAGACTGTTTGGAACTGTAAATAATATGTTGGATGGCTCTGAGGTAAAGGTTGATGTTTAAAGCAGGAACAGACATCAGGTGTATTCATTAGTGGGCAGAAAAGGAGGAGGGGGAGCAAAGCTGAACCCTCACAAGGTGGCAGTTAGAGATGGCAAAATCTCTCTTGTGCCTTGCATTTATGTTTTATAAAACGTCCAAGTTCTTTCAGTCCTCTTTCACATCTGCACCAGCTAAATTCAATAGGTACAGCTGTTCCCAGCATGAGGAGAATCATGCCTGTCATGTAGGTATTACATAAAAATTCTTCATGTCTTAAAAAAGAGAGAGAGGTGGCAACCTTAACTTGCCACTAATGTGGTTCAATGCACAAAATTTTGAACTTAAATGTTTAAGTGTCGAGCACTCAAAAGTCTTGAACCTGGATGAACAAATTGGTCAGGTTCCACTTTTCCCACATTCAAGTGTGTGTGAATGCATGCATGCTATCTGAAATATGCAGAAATGTGTGGATTTTGGAAGACTGTTATTAAAAACAAATTGAAATTAAGGTCCTACCATTTCTTCTAGCAGTACCAGATCAATCAGGAAGTGTTGAGGCAAATATCCCTAGAGACAGACAGTTAGCTTCTGCCTAACTGTATTGAAAGCAAGGAGCCAACCATGTTGTGCCACATCCTACTTGAGCCCCATAATCTCCTACAATACCTGTGGGGGTTGAGGGCCAGCCAGTAGCTGTTACTTGAAAGAAAACATTTTTTTTTTAAAGATAGCTTTAGTGTGTGAAGTTCATATGTGCAAGATCATGATATTCAGTGTGTCTTATAAAAGTGAGAAGGGCTCCAAAAGCCAGAACAGTGGGAGATGGCTATGTGACAAAAAAACAAAACAAAACAAAAAAAGACTCTGAGTCCTGGGGTAGCTAAGCATGCATATCTTGAATAAACAAACAGAAAAAGGCACCAAATTCCTGCCCTTTTGATGAAATCATGGTGCTGCTCCATACTAATCTGGAATGAATATATATTTAATTCTTCTATTGTCTCAACAAATGCTGTTTGTCCACTAAAGACAATAGGGATGTTGATGTATTAGAGCTCTGACTGCGCAAAGGTTACCATGAGTTACGTCAGGAGCGGTGGGTATTGTTCCTGAAATGGCTTTATAGATCAGAGTCACAATGTAGTATCCAAGGATGCCCAGCATTGCCAGTTTGACCTAAGGATATATATTTTTTGTTACGTACTTGAACCCTTTCCCAGGAAGGGATGATTCATGTGATCTGATGATGAGACAGCCAACTAGTGCCAGGTGTACCTGGCTGATAATTATAATTTTGCAGATAGTGCAAAAGGAGAATCAGAGAAACAGAAATAGTGAGATCACAGAATGTCACGTGGAAAACACAAAAAAGAGAAGAAAATATTTAAGCCAGCCTTTCCCGGTCTGGTGCCATCCAGAGATATTGGAAGACAACTGCAGTTCTCCTCATCCTACTTGGCCATCGTTGAGGCTGGCTGGCCTGATGGGAATTGAAGGCTAGCACCCCTATAGGACAACCAGTTGGAGGAAAGCTAGCTTAGACCTTCCCCCACTTCTGTTTCCACAGCTGGCTGGGTAGCTCTGTGGCTTAGGTGGCTACCAAAGCTGCCCTTCAACCAGAATGAAGCTGCCCATATCACCTTCTCTATGCACAGACTCCTCATGAGAAACTGCCTCCCTCGTTTGGCTGCCTCCAACCTGGCAGTGCAAAGCAATCTGTTTCCCCCACAATATTCTTTATGGAGAATATGGAGGATTTTGAGATTGCACTTCACCAGTAGTCATGCAAAAGGGACAGTCTTCCTCTTTTCACAGGTTATGAAAAATTGGCTTCTGGAAAAAAATGATAGACTGCTAGTTTGCTACTAGGTGGGTGGATAACCAGACAGGAAGGTTATAGGGGGAGGATGTTTGGGGCAATGAGTACAGCCTGCAAGACACCGACAGAACTGGCTAATAACACATGTTTTATGTTAGATTTATTCTCTATGCTGCAGCAAAATTCTCAGGAAGGCTAGATGACTAAGTGACATGTATTAACAGTGCAAATCCAGAACAAAACATAGGGCATGATAGAACATGTCAAAAGCACGTGGACAGAAACAATTTGTGCTCTGTTCCTAACAGCACTGTAGTGGGTCTACTTTAAAGTAAGCTCCAGTCAGTTGATTAAAGCCTTTCCCCATATTCAGATGAGTATGTTTAGGATTGCATCCCAAGGCATCCTAGCAAATGTTTAAAATGGAGTGAGTGAGAAACTGAGGCGGGGGAGGGGTGATAATGAGCAGCTGTTGAGCAATTCTGTGTGCTGGCAATTCACAGCGAGCATATAATTACTGCTGTATGGATTTTTCCTCTCATGTTTTTTCAGTCCTGGAGTGTGCATCTGTGTATGGATATGTAATTGAAGAGAGTTGTAAGCAGCTCTTAATGAGTCATTTGGAAGAGCTGGGATTTAGCACTGCAGAAGCGATGAAGTCAGACTGCAGTTGTTTCATGCATGTTCAAAAATAATCCTTTGTGCAAGATTGGCTCTTTTTGGATTCCTGGGCAACATGCTCAGACACCCATCTGCTCTTTCCCTAGCCCTTTCCTTCTCAGATTCTTGAGGCTCCAAAACAGAGAAGGGGCCCTCTGGATGGGAGACTTTAACTCCCATGCTCCCCCACCATTGATTGTGTGGGTTAGAGATCAGGGGAATTGCAGTTCAGCAGCAAGCGGTGGTGTGGCAGCAGTCTCCCCAATTCATGCTCCAAAACCTTCCCTTGGCAGAGAGGAGAAGTAACATTTCCCATCTTTGTCAACTTTGACTCAGTTTGGCCGTGACGCATCGGTGGCTATTATATTTGGGTGCATCTCCTTTTGCCCCCCCACCACCACCATCACTGTGATCACTTGTTATCACACCACTGGGACACACTGTACGTTCAGGACATTTGTAGGGTAACAACATAAGCATGTGGTAAAGCAATTGCATGAAAGTTTCATCATATGTACGCCGTGTGTCATGAATCCCCATTCTGAACACACCAGATAATTCATCTCATTTTGTTGTTGGAGCTCAGATAATTGGCTGCCCTGAAGGATCATTAAAACAGATTAAGGATTAGCACCAGACTGAAAATTCGCTCATGCAGTTATGGTTGGCCTGTGTGCCAGGAGAAGGGGTACCTCAAACCAAAATTTCAGGACACTCCTCTGCCATGGCACTATGACAAACAGCTCTTTATTGATCAAACCTCTGTACTTCTAACATTTTTCGGACAGGCAGAATATCAAGAGCTGCATTTTTTTTCCTACTAAGGCTGTGCAGCGAGGATGCCTCCGTTGATTATCTGCCTCTTTGGTAGGTGTTACAGGCCCAAAGTATTAGCCAAGAAAAGCAAACTACTCTCTTAGGTAAAGAGCACTTAAAAAGGCAGGACGGCCAGGCCTTTGTCCCAAGATGTTCGACATTTAGAGGGTGCAAAGATTTGCTACTGGAAGGGTAGAAGCCTGACCATTAGCGTTTGTTTCCGGAAGGAAGGATCTGCTGCCTTCTGCCACAGAACAGGTGGATTCCATCCACATACATAGGGGCTGGATTCAGTGATCCCTAGAGTAACTTCCAGCTGTGCAGTTCTAAGATGATGATGAGGATGACAACTCTGCCTAGGCAGGAAGTATGTCATTTTAGGAACTTCGTGCTGGTTGCCTCCAGCCTGTCTAAAACTGTGCTAGCAAATGAGTAAAGAAGATAGAAGGAGCTAAGAATCATTGGTGATTTACTCTGTAAATAAGGTGCAGCTTCTGTCTGCATTATTCATAGTAACACAGAAGCACTACAGCTGATGTGGTGTCACGTAGTCACATCATATGTTCTGTGATGCATGATGCTGATTCATGCATGACACAGCAAACCCATTTACTACAGCCCACTCTCTCTCTCTCCTCTCTCTCTCTCTCCATATATACAACACCCTTTGTTGTCCCCTTCTCCTCTTACCCTCACACTTTCCCAACACCAGGGCCTTTTCCAGGGTCTTCTCTTCTCATGAGATGGCCAAAGTATTGGAGCCTCAGCTTCAGGATCTGTCTCAGGATTGATTTCCTTCAAAATGGATAGGTTTGTTCTCTTTGCAGTCCAGGGGACTCTCAAGAGTCTAATCCAGCACCACAATCCAAAAGCATCAATTCTTTGGCAGTCAGCCTTCTTTATGGTCCAGCTCTCAGTTCCATATATCACGACAGGAAAAACCATAGCTTTGACTATGTGGACTTTTGTTGGCAAGGTGATGTCTCTGCTTTTTAAGATGCTGTCAAGGTTTGTCATCGCTTTCCTCCCAAGAAGCAGGCGTCTTTTAATTTTGTGGCTGCTGTCACCATCTGCAGTGATCACGGAGCCCAAGAAACTAAAATCTTTCACTGCCTCCGTATCTTCCCCTTCTATTTGCCAGGAGGTGATGGGGTCAGTGGCCATGATCTTAGTTTTTTTTTATGTTGAGCTTCAGACCATTTTTGGTGCTCTCCTATTTCACCCTCATTACGAGGTTCTTTAATTCCTCCTCACTTTGTGCCATCAGAGTGCTATCATCTGCATATCTGAGGTTGTTATTTCTTCTGGCAATCTTAATTCTGGTTTGGGATTCCTCCAGTCCAGCCTTTCGCATGATGTATTCTGCATAGAAGTTAAAGAAGCAGGGAGACAATATACAGCCTTGTTGTACACCTTTCCCAATTTTAAACCAATCAGTTCTTCCATATCCAGTTCTAACTGTTGCTTCCTGTCCCACATATAGATTTATCAGGAGATAGATAAGATGGTCAGGTACTCCCATTTCTTTAAGAATTTGCCATAGTTTGTTGTGGTCGACACAGTCAAAGGCTTTTGCAAAGTCAACGAAGCAGAAGTAGATATTTTTCTGGAACTCTCTGGCTTTCTCCATAATCCAGTGCATGTTAGCAATTTGGTCTCTAGTTCCTCTGCCCCTTTGAAATCCAGCTTGTACTTCTGGGAGTTCTCGATCCACATGCTGCTGAAGCCTACCTTGGAAGATTTTGAGCATAACCTTGCTAGCGTGTGAAATGAGTGCAATTGTACGGTAGTTGGAGCATTCTTTGGCACTGCCCTTCTTTGGTATTGGGATGTAGACTGATCTTTTCCGATCCTCTGGCCACTGCTGAGTTTTCCAAACTTGCTGGTATATTGAGCGTAGCACCTTAACAGTGTAAAATTTTAAATAGTTCAAAAGGAATGCTGTCACCTCCACTGGCCTTGTTAGCCATGCTTTCTAAGGTCCACTTGACTTTGTTCTCCAGGATGTCTGGCTCAAAGTCAGCAACCACACTATCTGGGTTGTCCGGGACATCCAGATCTTTCTGTTATCATTCCTCTGTGTATTCTTGCCACCTCTACTTGATGTTTTCTGCTTCTGTGAGGTCCCTAACATTTTTGTCCTTTATCATGTCCATCTTTGCACAAAAGGTTCCTTTAATATCTTCCACTTTTCTTGAACAGATCTCTGGTTTTTCCCTTTCTATTATTTTTCTCTATATCTTTGCACTGTTCATTTAAGAAGGCCCTCTTGTCTCTCCTTGCTATTCTTTTGAAGTCTGCATTCCATTTTCTGTAAATTTCCCTATTTCCCTTGCATTTTGTTTCCCTTCACTTCTCTGTTATTTGTAAGGCCTCGTTGGACAGCCACTTTGCTTTCTTGCATTTCCTTTTCTTTGGGATGGTTTTTGTTGCTGTCCCCTGTACAATATTACAAGTCCCCATCCATAGTTATTTAGGTACTCTGTCCACCAAATCGAGTTCCTTAAATCTGTTCTTCACTTTCACTGTGTATTCATAAGGGTTTTGGTTTAGCTTGTACCTGACTAGCCCAGTGTTTTTTCCTACTTTCTTCAGTTTAAGCTTGAATTTTGCTATAAGAAGCTGATGTTCAGAGCCACAATTGTTCATCTGGTGATGTCCATGTGTAGAGTCATCTCTTGTGTTGTTGGAAAAGAGTGTTTGTGATGACCAGCTTGTTCTCTTGACAAAATTCTATTAGCCTTTGCCCTGCTTCATTTTGAACTCCAAGGCCAAACTTTCCTGTTGTTCCTTTTATCTCTTGACTCCCTACTTTAGCATTCCAGTCCCCTAGAATGAGAAGAACATCTTTCTTTGGTGTCAGTTCTAGAAGGTGTTGTAAGTCTCCATAGAATTGGTCAATTTCAGCCTCTTCAGCGTTGGTGGTTGGTGCATAAACTTGGAGGACTGTGATGTTGAAAGGTCTGCCTTGGATTCGTATTGAAATCATTCTATCATTTTTGAGATTGTATCCCAGTACAGCTTTTCCCACTCTTTTGTTGACTATGAGGGCTACTCCATTTCTTCTATGGGATTTTTGCCCACAGTAGTAGATATGGTAATTGTCTGAATTGAATTCGCCCATTCCCATCCATTTTAGTTCACTGACGCCCACGATGTCAATGTCTATTCTTGCCATCTTCTGTTTGACCACATCTACCTTACCAAGGTTCATAGATCTTACATTCCAGGTTCCTATGCAGTATTTTTCTTTGCAGTATTGGACTTCCCTTTCACTTCCAGGCACGTCTGCTGCTGAGCATCCTTTCAGCTTTGGCCCAATCACTTCATTAGCTCTGGAGCTACTTGTCCTTGTCCTCCGCTCTTCCTCAGTAGCATGTTGGGTGCCTTCCGACCTGAGGGGCCCATCTTCCAGCGTCATATCTTTTATCCTTTTGTTTCTGTCCATAGAGTTTTCTTGGCAAAGATACTGGAGTGGCTTGCCAGTTCCTGCTCCAGGTGGATCACGTTTAGTAAGAACTCTCCACTATAACATGTCTGTCTTGGGTGTCCCTGCATGGCATAGCCCATAGCTTCTCTGAATTACTCAAGCCCCTTTGCCATGACAAGGCAGCAACCCTGGAAGGGGATGTGCCCTTTATGTTTCATAATGAAGACAACAGCTTGGAAAAGTTACTTGTTTTCTGGCTAGAACTATCAGAATATCCCAGCTAGCATAGTCATATAATGATTAAGTCACCACAACCAATCTATTGGCCATGCTAGTATGGCAATTTTGCGAACTGTAGCTCAAAAAAGTAATTTTTCCAGGTTCTGAGAATGATACAGGCACTCCCAAGAATAACTGCAAGAGCTGTAAAACCACAGTGCTCTCCCCCCAAATGGTACCTTGGGGATGTAGAAGTTAATTCTCCTGGAGCTGACAGATATGCTCACATCAAGGTCTAGGGCTCTCCCAATTCCATGTGGACTCTTCTAACAGAGTGCTTTTTATCAGTGGGCACCAGGTGGTTAATTTCATTAAATGTATTATTGTCCTTTAACAAAGAGATCCTCTGGGAGGAAGGGGTGGGTTTCCCTTTCTCTTGAATGTCAGATCAAGGTTAGTGGCTTGTCCTGAACATTGATTGTTCTGCTTAAATGTCCTCTTTGCAGCTAACCTAATTGTGCTGGAGCAAAGCTGTATGTGAATCTCTGAGGAACATGTATACTGGATGTTTCTTGTGTCTATGTTGATAATGCCAGTGGCAGTGAGCGGAGAGGTAGAAGGGGAATTGAGGGAGATAGGGAAGGAGACTGGTGGGGGTAGGGAGCAGAAGGAAAAAGTTCACATCAGTCAAAATCCTGTTGGCATAGTTTTATGCAATAGGATTCTGCTCATAGTCTCTGCCATGGCCCCCACTGACTCTCCCTGCTGCTAACATCCCCCCCCCAACAGATTGTCTGAAGGAATGCAAACCTGAACAGAAGAAAGTTGCCCACCTTTGACCTAAGGTGTACATGTGTAAAAAGCATTGCATGAGTTCAAATGCTCCTGCATCAAACAGCACCAGCCAGGACAGAAGTATGTCACAAACATATGGAATAAAAAGCAAGCCACAGGGTGGGGACTTTAAAAATCATAGTTACCTCCTGCCCCCCACCTTCCTTAGTTGGTATCCCTCACTTAAACTAGTTTGGGATAAGGTAGATTTTCCCCAATCCTTTCATGCCAGTTTAACAACAATGTATGTGGAAGGAACTCTCACACCCTGGCTGTCACATCTGTTGTGGTTTTCTGCCAATTTCATTCACCGTTGCTGATTGATACTTATATGATGAAATTCTTTTTATGATTCTTCGTGCTGCTCTGCTAGCCCTCAGAATGAATAGAACATAATCAAATTTTCATAGTATGCAGTCAAAACATAAGTTTCCTGCATAAGATAGTACTGGCTGGGGATTCTGGGAGTTGTAATCCAAAAAAGTAATGTTTCCAGGCTCTTACTACAACCTTCCTTCCTTCCTATTTTAAACCCCTTCATGTTGCAGAAGACACTGGGGGAATGCATATGGTCAGTTGTGCTGGAATTCAGCTGTCCTGAACAAAGATTTTACACCTGGTATACCCAGAAATTCTCTGCACCCTTATACAGCTGGGGAAGAATAAAAGAGATGGAAAATCTATTTACAATGAAACTTGTACGTCATTACTGATCTTCACATCGAGGACCCCCGAAACAGAATTTTAAAAGTGCTCCTTTAAAGAATAGTAATCCTGCAGATGAACCCACTTCAGAGAACTTGTTCCTGTCTTGAAAGGAGACATGTGAACACCTTGAAATGTTAACTTTTTAAAGACTAGAGTTGCTGGAATTCCTTCCCACCATGGCTCTGGATGTTTGTAGAGAATTGTTTAAATGTTTTCTCTTTCTCCTCCCTGCCCTAACAGCCCCTTTAAGTTCCTAGTGGAAAGATCTACATGTATAATTAATCTGCTTAGACTACTGTATATACATGGACAAGGAACTGTAAAACTGATGAAAAAGAGGCAGAGCACACATCTTTTGGATTCTGATGCAGAGCTTACAGACCATGCTGCCTGTAGGGTTCCAGCAATTTGTTTATTTGTTTGTTTTGGTTAAAGGTACCTTTTCCAAACTAAGGTGGGGGGACCACTCAAAAAGACTCACATAACAAGTGGGCAGCTGTGAACCCCTTACAGTAATAACCGAGCCTAACGATATAAATCCTGGGCCTTGCCCTCATGATATCCTTCAAGGAACAATCAGTAGGAACCCAGCTTTGCCTGAATAACTGTCACTAACGAAATAATTGTGATTAATGAAGCAGAAGCCCAGGAACTTATAATTTACATTTTCCTTTCACATGTTGCCATATTAACGGTATTGGGTTTCTTTTGTCAGGTCCTGCCTCTTGTCTAATGAGGTGGGGGGGATGCTTTTCAGGGAATGATAATTTGCCGCATAGGCTCACACAGCCCCCCTCTTTCAAAGTACGTGCTACCCTGACTCAGAATTTCAAGCTAATCAGGAAATAGCTAAAAGTCAATCTCCTGTGAAGTCATTCCGCTAGCCTTTCCATGCATAGCAAGTTATGGATGGATAGTTCCTCCTTTTTGAGGGAGGATACATTTCCCCTGGGAATGTCTAGTTAGAAGATTTCTTTGTTTGGGGTTTGACAGGACAGGCTGGTGGAGTTGCAGGGGTCCTTGGGCATGGCTTCCTGGACGTTGTGCTCTCCAGACATGCTCAATGCCAGTATATGCCATGCTCATCCAGCAATAGTCATGGGCATGATGACATGGAACAATGAGTGTTGTACTGCAGCACAACTGTAGGACCCCGTGCTGGGCAAGTTGCCTCTTAATGCTTTGACTCTCACAACAGTCAGCTTATGTCTGGGCAGCAGCCCTGCAGATGGCACAGTAGAGGCTCACAGGACTGAATGTCTTTTCACAAAAATATATTCCCAGAATAGTGTATAGAAATATAAGGAGATGAATCTTATGTCACGGATTTGGCGACAGGAAAAACGCAGAGTTATTGAAGACACAAGTTCTTCTTCTGTTGCAAGACAGTTGTATTTACAAGTATTTACAGGCAGGCATCACATCAGCATGGCAGGAACTCTTTACACAAACGGACATAGTGGCTAGCAGCAAATGGTGAAGAAAGAAGAGGAAGCTACAAAGACACTGTTCACTTATATACATATACATGGCATCTCTAGTCCAATCAGAAGACACATGACTTCATCTTCTGCACCTGGTGTCTTCTCATATCCAGACATTGCATCATCTTCAGAGTGACTCAGCATACTCACATTTGTGCACAATGGCAGCTCGTTAATAATACATTTATTCAGGTTCAGGCCTACAAAATTTCTATATTCTGACATCTTAGCCTAGTGTTCACCCTCATGTATCATTATATGAATTGTTTTTCCCAACATTTGCTTGTTTGTTTTCAGTAGGAGAACACTGCACATGTAAGCCTCGTATGCTATCTAAAGTAGTACAGTTCACCTCAGTGATGCTTTCATACTGGGTTGGGCAAAGTGCAGCCCTGTCATGTAACATAGATCCTTGGACACAAATAAAATGTCGCAACCTTTTTTTTCTGAATATCACTTGCTCCTTTCCTTTCCTTTCTTCTCCCTACTCCCCACCTAACTGCCTCAACTCCACAGGTTCTTAACCTGTGGTCCTCAAACCCCTGGGGGGCTGCAATTTCCTCACAGGGAGTCCATCAAGGCTTGAAGAAATGTTACGATATTTTGCAGTTAAAACTGAATGAATGGATGAATGAAAGCAAGCAAGCAAGCAAGAAACAGAAACATTGAACAAAATCTTAATTTCCCTTGCTTGTTTGTGTAAAACATAGCTTACCATTAAAAACAAACAAAAGTCAAAATTGTTATGAAAATAACTGTCTGATAACAAAGAACTGTTCGATATTTCTGTCCCAAGGGTCTGTGACAACAATAAATATTCAAAAGGGATCTGTGGTAAAGAAAAGGTTAAAAATCACTATAGCACTCTCTCCCGTCTCCCTGGCAACCAGTTACATGTTTTCCATTCTCCAGACTCCCATTAGACCTCTCCTACATGAGGTTCACTCCATGGATGACACCCTTCTACCTCATGGCTGTCTATGTGTGCCATTCCTTACAGCACACCCTCATACCAAACTTCTATTCAGGCGTGTGGTCTTCCACAGAAGCCCGACAGATATCCTTCCCACACTGATTAGAGACTTGTTATGGCATTGAATTTTGTATATCATGTGTAAATAGCATGCTGCTGTCAGCGGGCAAGGCACATTTCTATGTCGTGTTAAATTGTACTCCACAAAAAATACAACTCTGCCAAGGTCTGAGCATGTAGCAGTGAAATTATATATATAGTAATGGGATTTCGATTATATGGCTGGCTCATGTAGCAGAAGACCACATGAAAGCTATGTTTATTTATTTTATTTGTAGAAAAAAAATGTATACTGTACCAACCTTCTACATCACTCAGAGAACTGAGAGTGGCTGAAAGTTGTATGAAAGAGGTAACAAAGAAGACATGTGCTCACACCTCAGTGTTGGCAATGAGAAAATTAACAAGACAATCTATATCACTACAGCTCTAAGCAGAACCATGTTGAATTGTCTGCCAGATTTCTTGAAATGTAACGCTATTATTTTGGCTGTGGACAATAGGCATGGCAGTCCAGCACATCTGGAAAACAAGAAGATTGGGGATATCTGTTTTGATGAAAAGGAAATACGTAATGTTTCCAGTGAGTTTTATACCCTGCAAAGTTTGTGTAGGATTGCAACCTAAAGAATGGTGGCACCAAGGCCAAAAGTATAGGTCTTACATATTGGCCACAATCCTGCTGCTTAGTGTAGTAAATCACACTAGTCTAGTGAATCAGTGGGGATTTGCTGAGTCTCTTCCACTGCACGTTCCATTGATTGAAATGGTCCTACTCTAACGATGACTTACTTTAGCATAGTAAGTTGCAGTTAGAGTAGGTCTATTTGAATCAATGAAACTTATGGGGAAGTTGTCATACTAAATCCCCATTGATTCAATGGGCCTACTCTAGTGCAATTTATTACACCAAGTAACAGAGTTTGGTCTGTTCATTAGAAAAAGGTACCTTTTCTAGGGTGCAAAACATAGCACACTTGGAGGTGGCTAATGATTTGGGAGTAAATATTCTCCACTTTGAAAAGCTACTGGTTTGCATTTGGCCGGGAGCTTTTCCGGGAAGCCCTGCAGCTGATTCATTCTCCCACTCCCACTTGCTTGCTTCCCTTTGGCTTTAATTTGGCTTTTGTATTTTTTGCTGCATTATTTCTCTTCCAGAGGAAGCATCAGGAGGTTGTTTTGTGCATGAACACCATGAACACAGCAATCTTGCCCCTCCGAGTGCCCACAGAGCTTGCTTTGGTGCGGAGGCTTTGATATCCTCACAATTAACTATTATAGCAATGTCATTGTCATGGCAGAATGGAAATATTTTCCCCCAAGTGAGTGGCTTTTTTAAACAGAGCAAAGAGGCTAAAAATAGAGTCCTTCAGCCTGTCATCCATACAATTATAGAGAACAGAGCTGTTATATAACAGAGCCAGTGGGAGGGGGGGGTGCATTCAGAGCAGAAGCCAAGAAGATTTTAGCATTGATAGTGTTGTGATCTGGTCAGCCCTGCATCCTAGCATGATTACTCTTGTCAGTAACTCATGGCAATAGTAGATATAAGAAGTCTAGAAGACAAGCTCTATGTTCTATGGCAGGACTGGCTGACATCCGGACCCTTCCAGATGTTGCTGAACTACAGTTCCTACCATTGGCCATGTTGGCTTGACATGAAGGCCCCCAGTATCTGACAGCCCACAAGTTCCCAACACCCTCCTATGGAAAGGTACTGGAGACAGAGGAAAGGACTGGCTTTGTGCTGTGTAGACAGAGATCCTATATGAATTTAATGACAAGGTTGCGATGGCGGAAGAAAGAATGAGAAAGGGAGATGACATTGGATGGCCAGGGGAATGTTACCCTCATTCTTTTGTTCATTTATTCAGCCAGTCAGTCATTTTGTTCAGTAATCTCACCATTCCTCCATTGAGCTCAGGCCTCCAGGCATGGCGTGAGATTCTCCTTCTCTCTGGATGTACTGATGTTCACAATACATCCAGCAACAAATATCACCCTCATGGGTGGACAAGAATGCTGGGGGTGATCTATTCAAATCTGCAACAAAAAACAACTAGCATAACCCAGAACACCGCTACTGCGTGGATGAGCCCTGAGTTTAGCAAATTGGCGGACCAATTGCTTTGGGTGGGAGAGGAGGAGAGACCAGAGGCAGCTTGTGACCACAGGAGGTCATGCCCCTCTTGAGGTGACATTCTTGCACCCAATCTGGTCCACACGTCGCCCTTGGGCAAGACACAGCTTCTTCCTTGCTTCCTTCTTCTTACTGCTTCTGAGTTACAATGTCCAGCCGGCCCAGTTCTGTCTAAGGCCTTTTGAAATGGAGACCATGCTTAGGAATTTTTTTTTCACTTGCATTACTTGCACCAAAGCAGCAGAGCCATGAAGCTTTCCAGCACATTTAAAAAAAAAAAAAAAAAAAAAAAAAAAAAAAAAAAAAAAGAGGAAACCCAGGCAAAACTAGGTGCCAAGTATTTTAAAGGCTTCTCTGGAACAGAGCGTAACACCTCATTTGTGAAAGCACTCTTCTTCTTTTTCTCCTCCTCCTCCTCTTCTTCTTCCTAGGCATGTTTATTTATATAAAACTATACATAGCTTTTTCTCCTGATTACATGTGCTTGGACACTCCTACTTTGTTATTAAGCATGAGGTAAGTTGATAACCCCACAATCGGTTTTCTTAGCACATCATTACTACTGCTTAAAGTGAAGGGGATGGTTTGTTTGTCTTGTTCCTTGGTTTAAAGGGAATTTTTTTTCTGACTCAGCTTGAGCCTGACTTACTGTGCCTACAACAATTATACCCATGCACTCCTACTCCTGCCATAGCTTTGCTGATCGATCTGTCCATCATCAGCATTCAGGGAAATCTGTTCCTATTTTGGTTGCAGTTCTGCAACAAGAGTATTGCCAGGAGATCACAAAGCAGGGGCATGAGGGCTGCCCATGGCCCACCTGTGGCTCAGTGCTGTCTTAATGCACTTTAAGCACACTCTTGGGACGTCTCCAGGGCAGGACCCTTGGAAATGAAGGGAGAAACTGCCCAAGAGCATTTTAATAGACCTTATCAGCACAGGCTTCTCATATTCAGAGCCTGGTAAGGCACCCAGAGGACAGATATTAGCAAGCTCAGAGTTCTTCTTATTTTAAATCAATTTGCTGCTATCTGTGCAATGGGACGGATCATGTGGGTGGGTTAGGGCTATCGCATGATTTGAGAAGACGGAGCAAGAAGGACTCAGAGGTACTTTCAGGCTACATCTCTTGTACAGCTTAAAGATACCGACATGGCAATACTTTGCACACTTGCAAGGATAAACCTAACAGCCCCATATAACAGGGTTATCTTTCCATTTTGGTATTCTTCCATTTTGGCCTGTTTGATCATAGAAATTTGTTATATTTCACAAACTACAGCAGAGTCTACATGTTTTTCCGAAGAGTGCAAATAACAGAGGGTGAGTTGAGAATATGAAGTGCTTCACATGTTTAGAAAATGATGTAAAATGATTAGGCTTTCCCCGCCCCTTATTTTCCTTAGCCTTACCTAAATGCAACAGGCACATTCAAAGATTTTTGTGCTTAAAATACTGCTGATCGTGTGCTCTTCCTCATTAATAGCTTTTCTGGTTGACCATGCCCTAGTGTTGCCTGGCCACACCTTACAGAGCACATTCTCATAGTGCTCAATCAAATCTCTTACAAATTCATATGGCTGCCCACTTTTTATATGTGTGAAATGTTGATGGGTATGCTGTGAGCTTTCTCTCAGGTTCTGTCTAGACTGGCAGATAGATCAGTATATGGATCGCTACTGGTATGGTTTGGTTCAAACCAAGTGATAGTGTTTCTGTTTAAATTGATCCATCCTGCCCGTTTAAAAGCTGTTGCGCACCTTTCTAGCAGAGTGGCAGGGCATGCGTTCTTTTTGGTATGATTCAACATTCTTTCAACTAGCTCATTGTGCAGCCTATACAGATGTTTAGCTCACACTCAATTGGAGCTATGGGCAGAGGTGACAACCCTGTGATGTAATAAGTGGGTTGTGGCATTAAAAGGGATGATGGAGAAACCCCCCTTTCTGTTTTTTTGTTTTGTTTTGTTTTGCTCTTTTCACATGCCACTTGACAACTTGCTGGATAACAGCTGTGAGAAAAGGTAAGGAGGGGTGTTATATCAGCTCCATGGGCTGCATTCCAACAAGACCCTGCAGCTGCAAGAGAGACCTAGCTGAGAAGAAAAGGCAGGGAAAGGGGGGAGGTTACCCCCCTTTCATCTCCACCACAACACTTCCCCTTGCACCGGTACCACTGTTGCGAGTTTGCCCCATTGTTGCTGTTCTTGGCTGCTGTCTCCTTACTTGTGAGTAAACTGGGGAAACCTGCTTGTGAATAAACTGGTTATCTAAAGACCTGTGTGGACCCTTCTCATGGGAGAATAAACTCTTGTGGTTATCTAAGGATGACATGTTTGCAGCCGTTCTAATGACACAGCACTGCAGTTCACTCCGTGACATTTTCTTGTTGTTAAAAGTTTACAAGGTTTTGCAGAAGATTCTTCATGTTATGGAAGGCTCATTTGGAATTCGTAGTTCAGTTCTCAGCTTTTTATTCTTATTTTTGTTGCTGCTGCAGAACAGGATATAAAATAGGGTGTGGAAACTTTTCTTATCCCTTAAGCCCAGGGTCCCCAAATCCCGGTCCGCAGCCTGCTACTAGGCTGTGGTCTTGGCAGGACCAGGCCACAGAGACAGATCTCCCACCCCCACGCCCCCTCCATGCATGCACACACACACACACACACACACAAATACCCCCATGCACGCATGGGTGCCCCATGCACGCATGCACAGATGCCCTGCCCACCTACGCACACACACACGGATGCACTGTTCACCCACGCACAGACACATGGGTGCCTCACTCGTGCACGCATGCACACACAGGTGCCCCACCCACACATGGGTGCCCCCGCCGAGCCACACATGGACCCTCTGTTGTCCCCTTCTCCTCTTGCCTTCACACTTTCCCAACATCAGGGTCTTTTCCAGGGAGTCTTCTCTTCTCATGAGATGGCCAAAGTATTGGAGCCTCAACTTCAGGATCTGTCCTTCCAGTGAGCACTCGGAATTGAGTGCATCCCCATTAGTTCCTCATAAATATCTAGATGGATATTCAGTACATTTGGAGGATATGTTTGGGATGGTCTGACCTGAAATGCTGTACACAAACATTATCGGTGTTGTCCTTGGGGATCCTCCAATTATTGTTGCCTACAGAGTTCTATTCCCAGTAGGGTGTGGTGGATAGAGTGATGGATTAGGACTCCAGAGACCAGGGTTGAAATCCCCATTTGGCGATGGAACACACTCTGGGAATGGAACTGGTAAAAGCACTCCTTAAAATATCTCACTTACCTTGAAAACCCTATGAGGCTTGCTATAAGTTGGTTCTGACTTGACGGCACAGAACACACACACACACACACACACACACACACACACACACACACAGAGAGAGAGAGAGAGAGAGAGAGAGAGAGAGAGAGAGAGAGAGAGAGAGTTCAATGGCATATCATTTTTTAAAAATTTAATGAGCTGAGTTCAGAAAAGAAAATATTTTCAATAATACCATAAATTTATGGATGAGAGGCCTCCTTCACTAATCAGAAGCAATGCTGGCTGGGGAATCTCTGGAAGTTGCTTTCCCCAGATATGTTGCATGAGTACCAAGATAGGGGGAGAGAGAGGGGGCAGTGCAAAAACAAGAACGGGGTACACAGCGAAGAGGGGGGGTACTGGGGTGAACATGGGAGTCATGGGATCTTCCTTTGGGCAAAGCTGGGTCCATTGGCTAGTAAATAAGCATTGTCCTCATCTTTCCCTCCTCCTCTCTCCTTCCCTCCTCCTGGCACATCCCCTTCTCTTTTCTATCCCCTCCCCTAACTTTACCCCTCTTCTCTTGGATGCAGAGAAGACAGAATAAGCTGGCAGTCCAGGGAAAAACTGCTCTTTTCCTGTATTGTGAACTGGCTGCATTTCTATGCTTTGGGCTGAGAAAGGGGCTTCCTATTCTGTATCAAGCTAGCCATGCAGGGAGGAAGCTTTTTTTTTTTTTTGGCCACTTCATCCCTCCTCCCAGCTGTCTTCTAAGTGTTTCCCTGCAGACCAGCTAAGCACTGGAACAGGGGGAAGAGACTGTGGAAAGGAGGGGTTCAAAGGGCCCTTCTTCCAGGATTTCTCCCATAGGCTGCTCAGCTAACCTGTGGGAAACAGCGGAAAAGGGGAGGGAGCAGATCTCAACACAGTCCAGCAAGTCAGGTGGGAAGTCTCAGTGGGCCAAAACTGGCCCCATCTGGATGTTTCCCACCCTTGGGCTAATTGTTTTTAATAAATATTTTTATTGTTTTTTTTTCTTCTTTTCTATCTGTTGCAACCAGAGTGATTTATTACAATATGTTCCATTCATTTCATCTTGTTTTATACTCTCTAATATAATATTAATCTAATCTGTTCTATTTAAATCGGTGTAGATTTCATCCAGGTTCCCATTTATTATTATCCAGTCTGTCATTTAGCGTATCTGCCAAAATATCCATTTCTGCTAGTTCCAAAATCTTCTCAATAAATTCCTTCTTTGTTGGCACCTTTGTAGTTTTCCACTTACAGGCGTATACAATTCTAGCTGCAGTTATCAGGTGTAAGGTCAAGTAAGTCTTGTTTTTTTTCCAAGTATAGCTGGTAATGTATTCAATAAGAAAATTTCTGGTGTCAAAGCAATTTTAACCCCTAAAATTTTCTCTGTAATTTCATGAATCATTTCCCATTTTCCTCTGAATTCAGAAACCCCTTATCCAAAGGTATTTTGTCTTTCTGAAACCCTGGAGCTTCATCTTTTACATATCTTGATTTCAACAAGTTTATCGAACACCAGTCTAAGATAATACCTTGTTCTGCCAGTTCATCTTTGTTCTTTAGATTAAAATCACTATCTAATATCTCGGCATATCTCCCGTTGGTCCCTTGAGATGTTCTTACTGGATCAGAGAATGCTTCTAATGGAGCTACCCATAATGGTATCTTTCTATAATGTTGTGCCTTAACTGTCTTCCAAACCCATAACAGAGCTCTCCTGATCAAATGTAAATTAAATGTTTTATATTGCTTATCATCTTGGTACCATAGGCAGGCATGCCAGCCTAGCCTTAAATCATGCGCCTCAATTTTTAAAAGTTTAATTTTTTTAAAAAAAATTTAAAACTCTCCCTTTAAAAGACTCTAAATATTTTATAGAGATGTGTGTGAATGCATCTCTCTGCATGGACACAGGCAGGAGACCGTCGTCATGGTTCATGACCTCAAACGTGCACTTGCCAAAGTGATTCACCAAATGACTCCACACCGCCAGTAGCCGTGCTGGCTAGGGATATTCTGGGAGTTGATATCAAAAACACCCCAAGGCTTTCCACCTCTGATACACCTTTATGTATCGGGAACTCTGCACAGCTTGCATGCACATCTATGAGGAAATTATGCCCAAAGCCAAATGAAAGATCATGATGGAAAAACCGTGCATACAAAAATAGAATTAATTGCACAGCGCCCAGATTACAGCTCTCCTCTTACTGTTTACTGGATGAGAAACAAGAAAGCAGCTATTAAAACAACCTGAGCAATGAATTCCCCACCATCTTGTGGCTCCTTTGGTTTCTTAAGGAGCTGACGTCCAGTCTCTCTCAGTTCTCTGACAAGCCCCTGCCTGTCCCTAAAGCTAGATCTCCCCTCCTCCCCAATCTATGCTACAGAACAAATTTTGGATATCAGGAATGATTTAGTAAAGCCTAGTGGTGAGTGAACATCATTGCTAATTCTTAATTAGTAAAGTAGGTATCAAATGACCAGAGCACAGAGTGCTGTCCTCTGAAGATGCCGGCCACAGAGACTGGTGAAACGTTAGGAAGAGCAACCTTCAGAACACGGCCAAAGAGCCCGAAAAACCCACAACAACCATTAGATCCCAGCTGTGAAAGCCTTCGCGAATATATAGGTATCAAAATCAAATGATTAATAAGTATCCAGGGAATATACCATGTGTATATTTTTGTATGTACAGTATTGTACATAAAAACAAAGAAAGGGCAAATGTTTTTCTAAAGAACAGACATGCATAGGTTCTTAGGGAAAGGAAAAAAATAGGTCCTTAATACAGGTTAGATCTTGGAGAAACCTCCTGCCATTCTGTGACTCTGTGTTCAAACTTTTTAACAGCATGAGCACAGCAATGCTGTTATTGGTTCATGCTAGCAAGCCGATAGGTTAAAACTGTTGGAGAGTTTTGAATTTCTAGTAAAATTCTCTGTTTGCTGCACAATAGAAGTACAGAAATCCACAGAGCGGAATAGCTTCAGCTTTCCCAGAGTCCACCCCTTTTTCATTAACTGGCACTTAAAGTTTCAATAACTCACTCCGAGACATTTGTAGAAGAAAGAATAAAAATGTTTCTTCACTTATATTTGCTTGAAATCACAGACTTGTGCATACTACAGTATTTTCTTTGCAGCACACATACTAGCAACCAACTGAACGGATCAATAGCAACAAACAACTGCCACCATCTGATGAAATAGAGGACTAGAATACTCAGCACAGAGGCAGAGCTTTCTTGGAATTTTAAAATCTGGGAGAAACAATGGTTAGGGCTGGATAGATGATCACCGCAGTTCCCTCCGTTCACCCAAACTGCAGACAGCATTCTAGGTTATCAATAAAGCTCCAAAAAGTTCCATTTTGAGTACAAAATTAACTATGCCTCTAATATTGAACATGTCAGATTTTAGACAAATAACTGAGGCTGCAATCCTGTACTCACTTATCCAGATGCAAGTTCAGTGCTCACTAAAGACAGTGCAATGAAAGTTACTTCTGCAAATATGTATATGTTTAGAAGTGTGGTTCTGGCAGCTCGTAAGGTCTTTCTGCTGAATTGGTGGCCATATATAATGAAAGATATGGCTGCCATTGGCTGGCTATCTCTAGTGTCAGAGACAGTCCTGAATATGTATCTGAATGCCTGTCCTGCTTGGGGGCTTCCCACTGGAGCATCAGGTTGACCCTTGTGAGAAACAGAGTATGTAGTCGAGTAGAGAGATCCCAGCATTTTGCTCAGGGAGGTTTGCTTTTTCTTGTCTTTTTGTAATTTTTGTCCAAGATGAGGTGAGAGAGATTTTATTCAGAATCTTTATTTATTTATTTATTTATTTATTTATTTATTTATTTATTTATTTATTTATTTATTTATTTATTTATTTATTTATTTATTTATTTATTTATTTATTTAATATCCCGCCTATCTAGTTGATTAAGACCACTCTAGGTGGCTAATAATAATAATGTATCGCTCTATACCCCAAATAAATAGCTTATTTGCTCAGTGCCTTTCAAAATTACAAAAGAGCCAAGCTGCCTGATCTAGTGCCGCCATAGGTTCCACCGAATACAGCTGGATTTGCTTTCAACTAAGTGTGCTTTCAGAGTTCCGCTGCTATAAGCCATGGCTGCTGTATCTGAACTGCCTGCTAATCCACGTTGATCCTGTTGGTGTCATTTAAAAACCAACAAAACAAAACAAACAAAATCTGCAGTGAAAACCGGTGTCCCCCAAGGCAATTCCCTGATGGTGGTGGTGTATGCCAGTGTATACCTATTCGCAGGTGCGTTCTGAGAGTGATTGAGCTGGAGAAACCCGTTGCGTCAATTTTCATTTGGTCTCCTTCAAATATTTGAGCCTGCTATTCAGTATTCATTTAAACTGTGGTGTTTCTGGAGAAGTGATGATGACAAACAGCAATCTTTATTTTGAGAGAGAAAAAGTCAGGTTTATTAGCACAGCAACTTGGGTCGTGCAAGAATTCCCAGACAACTTTGTATGACTCAGTGGGAAGAGATAACGTTGAGTGTGAAATTCTCCTGGCATGTTTCCTGGGGATTGTCCAGTAGCTGTCAGGTGATTTTTCACGGAGTCAGAGTCACTGATTCATGCCATAATTGGACAAGTCTTCAGTGCACTTCTGCCTCGGTACTCTGCTGGAAAACTCTGTCAAGGAATGCTGAAGGAGGAATTCTACTTTTATCAACAATGTAGCCCTCTGCCACTGATTTTAATGAAGCATCCAAAATATTACAGATAGGGTCCATTTCTTAATCCATCCCTTGTACCACTACAGACAGCAGCTGGAGGGCATGTGTAAACAAAAGCTGCCCTAGAAATAAACCATTCTTTCCCAGAGATACATAATAGGTTAAGCTCAAGGCCAGACTAGAAGTGACTCTTCTCTGAAATGCCTAGATTTCTGTATGGATGAAATGTTTTCCAAGGTGAAGCGCTAGATCAGCTGAGTCCCCCACCTTCATCCCCAAGTAATAAAGGTGAGGACAGGATACATGCATACTTTTATTGTTACAGCATCAGGCCATATACATAAAACAGAATTAAATGCAGAGCTTCAAGTACTGACATATACTGCAAAAAGCCAAATCAAATAAGCAAAAAGCAATAAAATTACAAATATAACAATGCAAGACCAATGTCTAAGTTTGGCTATCTATTCTGGCTACTATGGCATGCCGCCCAAAATTTCACTACCAGTTCTGTAGTAATCCGATTTTGATCAATTAACAATTGGTTACAGTAATCCGAGGTCTGATTGGCTTGTCATGTCTTTTAAGAGAGGTGCAATATATTTTCCTCGAATCATGTTATGCCTGTTACATCTGAGCATCATATGCTCAATGGATTCTATCTCACCATATCCACAAGGGCAGAGTCTCTGTTCTTCTTAAACCTGCCTTCCAACACTGCCGAGGGAAAGGCCTCACATCTAGCCAGAGTAAAGGCCTTCCTAAACGTATATGTCTCAAGCTGTGATAAATAGGCCATGGGGAGCAAGCGATATTTGTGCATGTCTATCGCTCTAAAGTTGGGGCATCTACCGAGATCTACCTGTCTTTCCATGTCCATTATTCTCTGTTTAAGGGCTGATTTTGCTTCATCCCAGTGCATACTCAGTATTGCTTGTGGAGAGAAGCCCATAACTTGCAATTTGTTTAGGACCACTTTCAACCACTTCGATTGAAAATTGTTGAGGACAGGATATATATATAAACTATATCACTGTCACACATTTGAAATCCATGCTGTCCAATTTTTGATTTGTCATTTCAGCATTTTATTAAATGACATCGAGTTCATTCTGGAAAAAACACACACCTTTTGTTTAATTTAATATGATAACAACAAAAACAATAAATTAAAAATAGCACAGCCTGATCATTTGTTTGTTGCTTTTTTGTTTTAGGACAAGGATTCACCCCAGATATGCCATCTGTTATTCTGCCAGCTCTTTAATGCAGCATAATCAAATCCCCTTTTCTAAGTGCTACCCTGCTAAGGCCTCACTGATTACCAAGGTATGGGCTTCCACAGTAATGCAGCAGATAGAGCCAAAGCATACAGTATAGGTAAAAAGGAAGCACTGAAATCCAATGCAAAGAACATCAGCGCTATCTTAGATTGGGTCAGTAAAAGAAGTCTGCACTAGCAAAACATGGCTGGGAAACTGGGCATCGTATCCGCTTTAATGAAACAAAGAAGCTGTTCGAGTTACTGTCTTGGAATTTGAGACTGATAAGGGACATTTTAGATATATGTGTGAGAAATAATGTGGTAAACTGGGAGGAAGGGCAAATACTAAGTGACTCAGCTTCCTATAATTGATCTAATCAGAACGGCAGAAAGTGGATTAAGCAATTAGCATACCTGGTATGTTTTGTGATCTAATATCACCATATACAATATATATCACCATATGGGATGCAGCTAGTATGCTGTTTGTAATCCTGAATATGACAGGACATGTTTTTCCTGTCGAAAGTTTGATCTTTTATTGTTTTAATAACATTTTTACTTAGAAACCAAACCTATGAAGTTTTTTTGAGCCAATTCAGTCTGTTTGACTGGGACTGATCATCTTTTTCTATGATGCTCCAAGAAAGAAGAAAGCTTTTTATACAGCATAAGTGTTGCTCTAAAACCTGGTTAAATTCATTTCTTTACTATAAAATATATTGGTATATGAAGCAAAAATTAAACAACTGTAGAAGGCAGAGATGCTAAGAGAAAAAAGCAAAACGTAACTTACTTCATTGTACGGTATACCAGATCTGTAGCAAAAGCTCATAGAAGGCATCAATATATAGACTGCAAGGTTTTCCTGCAGCCCCAACCCTAGATCCTGGCACCCATTACTTGACAAATCCCAGAGACACAATTTACACTGACAGACATTCACAGATGCCAAAACAATGCAAAATAAATTGATTTCTCAAGTGATTTAAATAAGCTACCTTTGATTTCTCAAGTGATTTAAAATAAGCTACCTTTCTTGGCTGAGTAAAATACCTCCTTTTCTAACCAAAAAAAATTCTTCCCAGGTTAAAAAAAATCCATGCTTCCCTGTATGTCATGTAGTCAGCATTGAAAAAAAATTGATTTCAAACATGCTAAACATGATTTAATACCAGTTCCCCACACACACACACACATGTAACCAAGTTCTTTTTTTTTCATGAGTTCATATAGCTTTTCCTTGGGACAAAACTGCATGTTGTAAGCAACTTGACATCTGGTGTTATTAGCTGGGTGCCTGTACCAGGTACTTCTCAATTCTTTCGTGTAGTTCCAGAATGTAGTGAGATATGTTACTTTTTTTTACCTAAAAGAAAGTTGGTGTTGGAAGGAACAGGGACCCAGATGCTTTTGAGGGATGGAAACGCTGGTGACCTCCTGCTGTATGGCTCCCTAAATCCTGGTGGTCTACACTCTGCCATTATCCTTTGGCTGGCACCCCAGCTGTCAAAGTTTACATGTGCTACGTAAGATTTTCCTTGTCTGTGGATGCACATTTAGAATCATAGAGTCAGAAGAGACCACAGGGGCCATCAAGTCCACCCCCCCCCCCCCCGGCCATGCAGGAACTCCACCAAAGCACTCCCGACAGAGGGCCATCCAGCCTCTGCTTAAAAACCTCCAAAGAAGGAGACTCCACCACCCTTTGAGGCAGCCTATTCCACCGCCGACCAAAGGTTAGAACATTCTATGAATTGCACTAGCATATATTTCAGCTTATATTTTTATGTTAAAAAGTTACTAGAAAGTTATTGTTTCTTACACCTAAGTTGAAGCACAAGCCTTTGTTTAGGGTTTCTTGGGCACTTCATCCAGCAACTGCTCGCCTCACACAGACAACACTGATTTTACATCCAGTTTTAAAAAAGGATTACGTACTGCATCCTTCATGCCATCTCTTTTACAGAAGTTTGATTCATCTCTAAATTACTAAAAATGTTCAGTTTACTTTTCTTATGAACAAGTCATATGAGTTTGATAAATATAAGATAAGCATTTCCTCAGGCTTTCTCAACAACCATATATCGGAAATACCCGTTACAAAAAACTTTGAATTTGTCCCAAACCGGGGTTTTCTAGAGTTCTACCATAAAAGCAGCAAAATGTTCTTTTTATTAAACTTTGGCCAGTCACTCTTCTAAGAGTGTTTCATCAGTGGTCAGCCCTAAGAAGTGCAGCTTCAGACTAAGGGAAAGTTATTCTCTACCCTCTCACAACCCTTTTATCTACGGAGAGACATAGGTTACTAATATCAAAGCAGCTGCCTAAGTAACTTAAGCCATTGTCTATTGGCATGGAAAAACACTGATTAACCACCCAGTAAAACTAAATTTGGGAAGAAAAGCTATAGATATCTGTGCTGTTTTGGTTAATGGGATGACTGGTGATGGCCAGTTAAATCTCTTTCCTCTCACTTTACTTTGCATTTCTTCTCACATGTATTTATGCTACTACTGCAAATGATTCTAGTAACATCTATTACCATCTAGTACTCTGTCCTGTTGAAAACAATCAGGAGATGCTCTGATATGCTTTATTTAATCATTGGCACTAACAAGGAACAAGTCACACAACATTGATGAAGTATTGCTAACACATTAATGATTTGTGGTAGTACAGTAAGCTTGTCGATATTTATGATTTGTCAGTACTAAATTGACATAGGCTAGCTCCCAGTTGATCTCCCACACTGATATTGAAGGCATCTGTTAAGAGTCAAGGTTCCCTCTAAGCTAAGGTACACATGAGCACGCAGAGCTCCATGGGGGCCGAGCAGCAGCAGCTGGGGTCAATGCCTGTTTACTTGAATTTCAGATGAAACCTTGCTCCCCACACACAGATGGGTGAAGGTCCTGCACATCAGGGATGACAATTAGACAGAAGGTTGGTTAGAGTAGAAACCCATAAGCATATTATTTCAAACAGCATTGCTTTTACAATATAGATACACCACAAGTTATAGGATGTTTTCTAGTTATCTCAAACTAACACGAGATAGATACAGTGTATCAAGGTAGTCTGTCTTCATGTAATCCCTTATTTCTTCTTATATGCTGGGAGGAGGAACAGAAAATCAGAGCCAGCCCCACTATTAGGTAGAGTGACACAACTTCCTCAGGTGGCAGATGTTGGAAGATGGTCACGGCAATCCAATGGCTGTTCCTTCTGAGCTCTTAGCCATAGCCTTCAGGTGGAAGATAAAGCTGTGTGTGTCACATGTCTTGTCCCTACTTCCTTAAAATGTTCTGCTGCCATTGGATGTGGCAGAGAATGTGATTCCCTAGCCAATGTTCCACAGTCAGTCCACTCAACTTCTGTAACAGAAATGGGGGAGACAGCATCAAAAATACAGTGCATGCTAGAATGAATCTATTTTGTATTATTTGCATTTGTGCTTTGGGGTTGGTCAGTCTTTTTGCAAATGCAAAAATTAAAAGCAGGACCTGTAATCTCTGAGCAGTACTTGCAAAGGGCAATCTAGGAGGAGGTCAGTCAAGCACAGATCAGTCATTTGTATCCTGCATCTTTGCCCTGCATAAAATCTGGTATAATTAAATGGCAACGAATTGTAAGTAAATGAGCCAGAATTGCATCAAACTGGTATCAAATCACTTCATTTTTAATTGTAGCCCATTGCAGTGGATTATCATGGGGGATTTTCTCTCGCTTTCTTTCTGCCTCTTTTCCTCTCATGCTCCGGGATATGATTATTCAACAGCCCAGAGGACAGGGCAATCATGAATCATCATCATCATCATCATCATCATCATCATCATCATCATCATCATCATCATCATCATCATCATCATCATCATCATCATCATCATCATCATCTCTTAAGGATTGTCCATTGAAGAACAACATGTGCTTTATAATCATGAATGAGCTAAGCCTCTCAAATCCCTTTGACGAAGGGGAAGTACAATATGAGCTCTTTTCCATCTGCTGGAACTGCGTGTAAGAACATGTGTGGGTGCCAGCTGCCGTGCCCCGTCCGTGTTGACATGACATAGTTTCTCACATGTCCTTCACTGCTGTGCTCTGTGGGTTTCCCGTTTAACCTTGGCCACAGGGTAATGAAGCTGCTGAGTTCGTGATCACAATCCTATCACGAATGGCCTACATTTAGGCAATGCCTGCTGACAGAGCAGGGAAAGAAAGCTCCGGGCATGTTCCTAAAGCCCGCTCCACAATTTTGCTGAAGAGACTTAATGAAACGGGGACAATGGCTAGCCCAGGCCACTTTTCGGATGAAAACTGCTGGCCTGCCCCTGATTGGAAAGGCTGACTTGAAGCATTTGTCCTACTTGAGGGTTATTGTTTCTTTAGTGCAGCACTCCACTGGCCAGATTCTCCTGTATGAAGGTTACAGTAAATCATAGTTTTTTAAAAATCCAGTCAAAGCTAAATGCTGGAATTCTTTCAGAGTCCATATTTGCAAGTAAAGAGACTTCTACTCAGGTACAGGGGGATTCTGGGAATTTTAGTCCATAAAGTAACTTTTCTATCTGCTGCTCTTAGAGCTCCTCTGTGAAGAGCTGTTAAACCAATCCTGACTCAATTGCACAGTGAGACTTCAGTTTCTTAGCTGCACCGACTCCTTTGCCTGCAGGTAAGGAAGACCCCCTGGTATCCTTGATAGAAGTGGCTTTATACCCCTGCTAATCTTTTGTCTGTAGGCACCGCAGTTTGCTATATTCCAGTTCTCCGAATACAGGCAGACTAATGTGCATATTAGATGGTACAACTTGCATATTATGCAGATTATCACAATAAGCTAACGAAGGTAGATTTGTCATATTATGCAAATTAAGCGTAACATGTTCACATTTTGTTTACCAACATATTTACTTATCTGTTTCTTTAACCTTGGCATAACTGATATCGTGCCCACTGATCTGAGGGAGCCACTAGAGTGTAATGGTTAGAATCCTGAATTTGGAAAAGTAAGGCACAAATTTGCAGAGTAGCCCAGTGCTTTAGGGATCTAACTGCAGAGCCAGATGTTGCGAGTTCGATTCCGCACTGTGCCTTCTTGATAGTGGCTGGCTCATGAGGTCCCTTCCAGCTCTGCAGTTCTAAGATTATTATTTTTAAAAAGTAGTCACGAGTTCAAATTCCAGTTAAGCCACACAGCTTACTTTGTATCCTTGGGCTTGCCAGTGATTCTCAGGCAAACCTATTTTAAAGGCTTGTTTTTAGAATTAAAAAAAAAAAGGACAGGAGGACCAAGTAATGCAGGCATGTGCATTGCTGGTACATATATTGTTTCACTGCTATGCTATATTGGGAATGAGATTCCTAGCACAGCTTGACAATTTACTTATTGGACCACACCATCCGGAATTCCTCAGCCAGAATACTCACTGACCATGTTTGCTGGGAACTTCTAGGAGTTATAGTGTAAGAAAGCAAATCTGCCAATCTCTGCAGCCCAATGGGTACAAATATACCTAGCAATAAGATGTTCATATTTCAAGACAGAATTCTGGGAGTGGGGGAGGCAAATATAAAAAGCGAAAGAGAGGTTCCACTTTATCCCAGTACTGAAGAAAAAGAAGGGAGTCGTGCTGCTCATTGGTGGTAGAGTAAGAC
Organism: Pogona vitticeps; assembly: GCF_051106095.1. NCBI lineage: Eukaryota > Metazoa > Chordata > Lepidosauria > Squamata > Agamidae > Pogona > Pogona vitticeps. Next base: position 64,765,346 of record NC_135784.1, on the reverse strand, counting down.
TGCCTGGGAGTGGCTGCAAGGCAGCAACGGAAGAAGTACAATCTTGCTACCTGTTAGGATCTATACATTGAACCTCTCAAGGAAATACCTTACCCAGTAATAATGAATGAAATAACAAAAGTTTGTCACTGTCTTGTGATATCTAAATTAGCTGCCTGCCTGGAATGGCCATCTCTGTGCCTAAGGGTAGGGCCGATCCATCCTAATGTTAGCCCTATTCCATCTAATCTCAGAACCCACTTTCCCTTCACATACATTTTCTTAATCACCATCCTGTTAATCTCCAATGAGATTACTTTTTTGGGGGTCACCATTAAGCTCTTCCCTCCCTTTTCTCTTGCCACTGTCCTTCATCTCTCCTCCCTTTCATCTGACACAGCAAAAGATTAGCACCTAGAATATTATTTATATCACTGCTAAACATGTGATCTAATCCCTGATAGATTTGTTTTGCTAAGCCCTTAACTATTATCTGCTTTGCTCTGTATTTACACATAATCCAAACCCCAAACTGGGTTGTTAATTCTGCCTGCCCTGTTTAGCTAATCTAGTTCTTGGAGAGAGAGAATGGCAGCTCTTAATGATCTTGATAAGCGGCATAGAGAATTCATTAACAATATAAGAATGCCCTCTATTTTGACAGAACTCTAGATGATTAAAAGGGAATTTGACTCATACCATCCCCTTATCTGGGCAGCATTACTGTCAACACCTTCCCAAAAAGCTCAGAGGTCCTTCTCACCTTTTAATTGGATTCCGTTTTAGGAGTAAAATCTAGGACCTATTTGGTCTCAGAGCCTGCTTTCTCCAGAGCTTTGTAAAGTTATTTTGGTACTATCCACACCCAGAATGCCCTAGTCAGCACAGCATTGTAGTTCCAAAAATGTTTTTCAAGCTCTGCTTCTAATGCTGAGTGATGCCATCTTTTAATTTTATTTTTGCACTTTGATGATACAGGACATACACTGGAACAATAAACCTTCCTATCTCATAGTCTCCCCCTTCTTTAGATTACTGACATGTGTTTGACTTCTCACATTCAAGAAAGGGTAACACCTGTATCTTTCATATTAAAAAAAAAGGTTATCATTTACAGATTCACCTATTAAGGTATTTATTTATCTCTCTCACACACACACTCTGAGAAGAATAAAATAGAATTATGGGATACAAATAGAAAAATTGAAATCAGAATTATCATTTACATACTGAGTTGACTTATTTATTTATTTATTTTTACATGGAAGAAAAGGGGGGAATTTTCTTTTTAAAATAATCCTTTTTTTTTAAAAAAATGAAAGAATATTCCAGACAAAAGATTGTATTGGTTGTATAAAGGGGGAGTCTAATCCTGAATCAATTTTCAGACTACACTGAGTTCTAAAACATTCTGCTAGACATTTTGAAATGTAGAATACAAGAGGACAGAGGGAAACATAAAACGTTCCACTCAATGCCATTCAAAGGAAGACAAGCCTGGAAAAGCAGTGTAGGATTATGTAAGCAACTGGAACAGGATTACAGCAACGGGCGAGGAATTGTGAACATTCCCAGACTTAGAGCCTTTCCCTGGGCTGGTCGAGGAAACGGTATCTTTTACACAGCCGTGCACGACAGCCCCCAGAAGAGCTGTCCAAATGTGACAAAGGGGGACATCAGTTAAGAACCGACGGGGCTGGATTTCCAGGCGCGCAGACACAACGGCTGGCTGAGAGCAGGCAGCTGACATTTGGCAGTGACCTCAGATGCTGAGGAGGAGAAACCCCCAAATTACTATACAAATGTTTCTTTTTGCCTTTTCGTACCATCCGGTTCTTCAAAACAAGAGTTAAAAACATGTTGACAAGATGACAGAAGTCAAGTCTGCCTCTTCAGCTGAAGGGCAGAGCCAAAGCTGGGCCAAGTCATTTTGCTACCTGGGCCAGAGAAGCAAATGGCCGCCTTCCCACTGAAGTCTTGGTATGTGAAGCCAACCAAGTTATTTTGACACCCGAGGCTGAGGCAGTGGCCCTCACAGGCGCATAGCTCCTTCTAAAGCAAGAAAAGAAAGGGCAACTAACCATTACTCTCAGGAACTGCGTGGTATAATCAGGATGGATTCCTGGTTGAAATCCTGGAGGCGCTGCCAGTCAGCGTAAGCAACAGGGTGGTAGATGGTAGTCATGGTCATATTTTACAGAAAAGCAGCTGCTATGAGGATCTGATTGACTCAGTATTTAGAAAAGTTACTATTTAATGACTACAACTCTCAGCTTCCCCTAACCATCTACAGGCCCTACCATTAGACAGGGAGAGCCGGATGTCTCAGGAAGCACATTTGGAGTGTCAGGAAAAGAGACCAAATGCTCAGTTGCTTAATTTAATGGTGTGGTACTTTTACTGCCTAGGAAGGAAGGGGGCTTGTTTGATTTGCAGCCGCAGCTGGCAAAGCGTCCGGCTGGCCTTGGGTTGCAGGCACCTTGAGTAGGACAAATGGGAGCACCAACCTGCTGCTTGGCCGTGAAATGTCTTGGGCCAGATTCAACTGCCAGAACAATCTGAGGATTTTATTTGCTGAGATTCTGTAACTCGCTTTGGCACGTACACTTAAAGTTAAAGCAGAAACAGTATAGGCCAGGCTGCTGCCATACATTTCAGGTACAGAGAGATGGAACTCTTGAGCACACTCAAAGCAAGAAAATGCTGAGCATTCAGCTTCAGCAGTAAGAAGGTCTCTGCCATAGTTGGGAGGCCTGTAAGTCTTAAAGATAAGAAGAATCTGGATACTGAATAAGCTTAAGGGTATAAAATGTAATGTCCTGGTTCCTTTCTGGTGTACATCAGCAAACAGGCCCCTGTTCTTCCCTGTCTTCCCAGTCTAGTAGTTTGGGGTAGATTAGCCTGCAATTAAGGAGATTTTTGAAAATACTGGCCTGGATTGCGGAATGCATCTACATACTGCAGATATTGCAGTCTCTTGCAAGAGAAACAGTGATTGCCGGAGAGAAGAAACTCCAAATTAGAGAGAGAGATAAGTATGCTGCTCAGTAGCAAGCTATTTGCTTAGGAAACACATTCTGGATGCAGGGAATAGTGTCTGATGATTTCATCCACACAAGTTGTGTTTCTGAGGCAGTGGTGTGATGGGGCCAGAATTCATAGGATTGAAACCATGAGACTTCTTGATTGGCAGGAATAGTGATGTCATTTGCCACTCCCTTCCTGTTTTCCCCTGAACTTCACGGCAAGACATACTGTACATTTGAGAGGAGGGAGGGCTGAATTTTTCCCAGCAGTTATGTACTATGGTAAATTAATTTGGCTGCAATGCAAAGTATTTTGGAGTATGCAACCAATTAAAGCTTATTAGCTTTACAAAAGACCTGCTCCTGCTGGAACTGCAAACTGCTAGATCTGAACCTTGTTTAGGTGCTCCAGGCCGAAACCATGTTGAACTGTAAACACAGTGGAGATGCCCTATCTCCATTTTGGAAATCACTCAGATCTTTGGATATTCAGGGCAAAGTTCTAATGAGGTACCTGTAAGCACATTCACCGGATCCATGCTTACAGCATTCACATGATCAGGAAGGACCTCTACTTTATCAGGACTGTTACACAAAGACTGCAAGCACGTATGGATAAATACATTTAGATGTGTCTCTTCAGAACTAAATGCATCAAAGCATAAGGGTATGATACTGGGACAGGATTTACTTTTGTCCATACACCCTCACCATTTTTAAAGCCCTACATAGTTTCAGGCTATAATAACTGAATAGGGCTCTAGTTTGTTTACATTGTGTCAAACTACATGATACTCTAAAATATATACAGAAAGCTATACCCCCTCAAGTGGTGAAGGCACACCGGTTGTCAATGCATACAATTTTCCTCACCTTTGTATCTTGCATTCAGTGTGTTTTGTTTTGTGTCTGATCATTAGAAGGTAAACATGGGCTTAATTTGCAAGTCTAATTGCTAAAGCACATAGCTCAGTGTTTTAGGTATCTGGCTGAGGAGCTAAAGGTTGGGAGTTCAATTCCCTGCTGTGCCTCCTTGATAGGGGTTGGAGTTGATGATCCATAGGGTCCCTCCCAGCTCTGCATTTCTAAGATTATACAATTATATCCTGAAGGGAATCCCATTATGCAAGGGGAAATGGGTTAATTGTTGGAAATGTGCATTCCCCTTAATGTACAGTATTTCCCCCTAGTACAGTACTGGAAAATGAGACTCCTGGGAAATCTTGTCCTGACAGTTTTATGCTGTTTGGGGAACATGTTGTATCCCTCAATTTCCTTTTCACATGAAATTGCAGGTCTCTCAAACCAAAGTACTCGACCTGCTAACCAGTCCACTGCCCTTTGCTAAATGATCACTCCGTGACTATCAGCTGATCCCAATATATTACGTATTTGGCCAGTACCGTTTTTCTTCCAAGTATATATCTGGCATGCGCATGGGCACAGATGATAATACATTAATATGTCTACATGGATCAAAAGAACTGGCTGCTTTTTTGGACTCTCTTTGCGGGTGTGGCTATAGGGTGCTCATGATGAGCATTGGTGCTTCAAAATTCACAGTGTCATCATTAACCTGGGACTGAAGCCATATCAGGAACAGATAAAGGATCAAGAGCAGTCCAACAGCAGCTGCTCTCCTGTTGCTTGTGTCAGGAAGCAAAGAGATTTGCCCACACGGCTGCCCCTGTGCCCCCTCAACACTCCTGGCAGTGCACAACAGATGATTTCAGGCCCAGAGCATAAACAACATGCCATTACACAGATCCTTTTTGGAACTGGTGCAAATCCTCAGGGAAATGCCAGCCAGAGAGCGTGAAAGCTGTCCCCATTAACCAAGAGTGGCATGTTCTTGTACGTCTCATTTATTTGATTCGCTCCTTCTTCGAAGCTCTTCTTGCTTTGGGCATTTTCTACATTCTATTCTTAGTGCAGTGTCCGTTTAGTTATATAACCAGATGGATCACCCTGACTTGCATACATTCATTTCCTGCAAATGTCCAGGCATGTGCCAAAATGGAACTGAAATACTAAATAAAGAGGAATGCATAAATCACCCAGAGTAAATACAGAGTTCTATGTACAGTCATAAAGGCAGCAACGGAGCAGAAGCAGTAATACTGTATATATCCACAGTTTCCATGACAAAAGAAACAGAGAGTGCTGGGCAACAGGTTAGCAGTAGGGAATGTGTGGGAACCAGAAGTCCTGTGTTAAGGAAGTGTGCCTCACATTGTTTGTCCATGTCGTCATCTTTGCTTGCTGGCATTTAAGAAGTCAGTCTTTTGCAGATCCATTTCTATCCTCTTTTTTCCCCACCCCACCCCCCCAAGCATCAGAAGCCTACGTTGAGCCAGCCTGATAAGAGATGATGCGGAAAATGGCTTCCACATAATTTTGTCACTGTCATGCTTTTTTAAGACACAGAAAGCTGCCCTCCCCAGCCCAAAAATAAAGAGGCAGGATGCCACTGCTGGGAGAAAATAAAATCACACAATTATCTAACTGAGTTGATGTACAACAAGGGATACAAGCAGCAACTAATTAACTAGCAGCCATTTGCCATTGTGATTTGCACCTGAAACTGGCGTAGTTAACAAACAGGATTTGGGCTGTTTATTTATTTATTTAAATTATTTAGATGCTCTTTCTCCCCATAGGTGGATCACAACAGGTAAAATAAAAATAAATAAAAACATTATATAAATACAACAGTTAAAAAACAAACATATGTACATTATGATTAAAACAATCCAGTATAACATCAATTTAAAAAAAAACATTTAAAACCTCGTAAGTTAAAAAAAACACACCCAGCATTCCTGAGAAAGCTGACTTCTTAAAGGTCTGCCTGAAGAGGAAGGTCTTTGCAGCCAACAAAAGGACAAGAGGGAGGGAGCCAACCTGACTTCTCAGGGCAGCCCATTCCAAAGCCTGGGAGGCACCAGTAAGGAAGCCCACTTTTTTCTCCTCATCAAACAAGCTTGGGAAGGTGGTGGACCCGAGAAAGGCCTCCTGAGAAGATCTTACAAGCTAAGAAGGCTCATATGAATAATATGACTCTTCAAATTGCCTGGGGTGATACAATCTGCAAAATACCGATTATTATAGGTAATAGGTGTCACCGAAGCAACCAGCATGAATCTGACCCAACTCCGGGAGGCAGTGGAAGATAGGAGGGCCTGGCGTGCTCTGGTCCATGGGGTCACGAAGAGTCGGACACGACTAAACGACTAAACGACGAAACGATAGGTAATAACCAGCACTTTGAATTGGGCCCAGACAGGGGTGGTAGTCAGTGAAGTTGTTGTAAAAAGGGAGCTCCCTATAACCAGTGCCAGTTAGCAGGCTGGCTCCAGCAATTTGAACCAGCTGAAGTTTCTGAACACTTTTAAAAGGCCGACCCAAGTACAGTGTGTTGAAGTGGTCCAAACGGGATGTAACAAAGGCATGTGTTAACAGGAAACAATTGTCGCGGTGTGTTCCAAGGCAGAAAGGTCTTTCTGTCTTCCTCCTCTGCTACAGAAGGGGTGGGCTAGCATAGCCCAGTGGCAAATTGTGCCCCTATGGACTATCCAGCTATCCAGAACTCATATGCGGATACTCATTCAGCTTACAATCCCTTCAAGCTCCCAGGACTTCAAAGGTTTATGCCCTGAGCGTGAAATTATCTGTTGCACACCACCACCAGCATTGGGGGGCTGCAGGGGTAGCAGTGTGAGCAAAGGTCTTTGCTTCCTGGCCCAAGCAACAGGACTGCTCTTGATTGTATCCCTGTTGCTGATACGTCTTCAGCCCCACGTCAGTGATGTCACTTTAAATTTTGTCATAAAGTTGCATCCAACTGATAATGGCCCTAATAGGATTTTCAAGGTAAGGGAGATATTTAAGGAGTGGTTTTATCTGTGCTACTCCCCATGGCCAGTGAGCTTCTGTGGCCGAGTGAGGATTCAAGCCTGGATTTCTTGAATCACTCCATCCACTTCACCACACTAGGTCAACAGATGATTCTAAGTTCAAATGAAAATTGTGGTCCATGTGAATGAATTCAAAATCGACACCCAAGGCTCTAGAAACAAGTCCTAGCGCTGCCTGAAATGATGGCACTCCCCTCAATCCATGTCCAAGGCTGATTAGACTAGCAATTGCATTATCAGCACTGGTGATGGGACAGCACCCTCTATTACACCTGAAGGCAGCAGAGTAGTTTGAAGGGTGCAGGGTAACCTGCATGAAATATAGCGGTTTCTTCCAATGTTTTGCTGCCTCTTCAAAGCTTGTGCTCCCTAAGCCAACAATCTTGCTCTGTCTAATAATTGAACCAGCTCTGAGCACAGTGTTTCCCAGTGCATGTGGTTCTTGAAGTAGAATTAGCTGTTTTACTCAGCAAAACGGCATGGCTAATACTAGCTGCCTGTCCACATAATATTTAGAAAGACTTATATGTCTTGTGGCATCATTATCTTGTGCATTCCTCTCTAAGCATCCACTCTTCACTACCAGACTGTGGAGCAGATGAAGAAGGGAAATGTGCAATGTGATGGCAGCATCTCAAAGAGGAGGAAAATGTGATCTCGCAACCCTGCCATCAAGTGTGGCTACCCAGTGAAGATACACATAGCACACCAGAAACAGGCATAACCCTTACATATAAAGGTTGTGACGGTTACACAGGACATTTCATGGTCTATGGAGCAGCTTCAGGGGTGCTGAGAGTCATTAAAATAACATGAGAACACAGGAAGGGGAGCAAAGAGATTCTAATTGTCTATACTTTTTTTAGCAGAAAAAGTTCACTGCTATAAACTTCTAACTGCATTGCCCAGACATGTCTGGAGAAATATGGAATTTTTAAAATGCTGCATCCAAAAAGTGTAAGAAAATAAGAAGACCCACACAGGATTAAAGGGCTATCTAGTCTCACACTAGCCAACTAGATGCCTCAAGGAAGCCCACAAGTAGAACATGTTTTCCTCTTGCTCAGGATGGAGAATCTTCTTCTTTCTGTTCTGTTTATATTTTGTGGCTGTTACAATATATTCTGTTCTATTTCTAGATACACTGGCCAAAATCCTGTTGCTTAGTATAATCAATTGCACTAGATTGGGTCCACTGAATCCATTGAAATTTACAGACTGAAAAATGCTCTGAATAATGTTAAGTTTGTCTTTGCTTTCTAATTATGTAAGATTGTAATTTATGTGTTTACTTAATTACATATGATCAGGATTTTTTTTAAATACCCCAGTTGATTTGCACATGGATTCTGCTAGCATATGAGTAGATGTTTTACACTGTTTATTGATTTTTATGTGAATTAATGTTTTAAAATGTTAATTGCTTCTTTTGTCTGTTTCCTTTGCATTTTGTTAGATTCTGTAAACTGCTGCAAGGTTCTGTATTACAAATAAGGTCCACATATTAGAAATGAATAAATGAAACCATAATAATGTTCATATTAATGAGGTGATTTGAGTCTGGTTATACAGTATATCGAAGCAGTCTGTGAATATCTCTGCCATCTTCCCTCTCTCAGCTGGTAAAAGTCAGAAAAGTAATATATTGGGATACATTAGTACTCTATTGATCCTGCAGTCTTTATGCCAGTTATTCTGTGGGTACCCACTTGTGACATCTGGACTAATCCAGAATACAGTCCCCTAACATTGTATAAGAAATTTGGAGCATAATGTCATACTACCACTGTTTAGATAGAAAAGCCACATAATGTATAATTTAATTTGGATTAAGATGGTAGACAGAATCATGGGTGGAAACTCATCAGAAGAAGATCCAACCTGGAAATAAGGAGGAATTTCCTAACAGTGAGAATCATTAAGCAGTGGAACAGCTTACAGTCCAACGTTGTGGGTGCCCCATTGCTGGCGGTTTTCAAGAAAAGATTGGACAGCCATCTGTCCCAGATGGTATGAGGTCTCCTGCCTTGGGCAGGGGGTTGGAAGACCTTCAAGGTCCTTTCCAACCTTACGGCAATTCTATGATATTGCTTCTTTAGTTATTTATGTGTTATCAGGTTGGAATTGATTTATAGTGACCCTAAGAGGTCTGTCAAGATAATCGAGATACAGTATTTAAGGGGTGGTTTTACCTATTCAATATGCCCAAAAAAATGTCCATAGCCAAGAAGGGATTTGAACTCTGTTCTCCAGAGTTCTAGTCTGTCACACTATCCACTATGCCAAACTGGTCAGCATAAATACAACACTGTGAATTAGAGCAGCAGATTGCCATGAGTTAAGAAGTCACCACTTGTATTCTTCATTGCGTGTCAAGTCACACAATGGGTGCCTGACAAAGAATACAAGCAGTGACTCATTAACCAGAAGGCAATGTATTGCTGTAATTTACACCTTTTTATTTGTGCCAGTGTAAATAACTAACAAGATCCTGGTTGGTATAGCAGAAATATTTGGAGTGGCTGAAGCATAGCGGATTCTAATTTCTTTAAACAAAACCAAAAATATGCTCATAGACTTGGTTTAGAAATGGGGAACAATCAAGCAGAAAGAGAAGTTACTTTCCAAGTTGGTCTGAGTCAGAAGAAACTCTTGTTTCAGATATGCCAGATTCCACTGCTTATTATCAACTTGCTGAGCCACCCAGTCTCTGGGTAATGATATACGGAGTGTGGATTTCAAGGTGTCCTCTTTTTTCTAGATTGTAATTTGCGAAACAAATGCCTCTTAAATTGCATATTACAGATTAATTAGGGTTTCACTGGATATGATTAGACCAGTTAAAATGAGCTTAGAATCAGGGAATGATCATCCATTAATTGCAGCCTTAGGCAAGGAAAAGTACAAATTTAGTTACTGCGACTCATCCATCTCTGACGCTTTAAAAATGGCAGCTGCGTAACCTACCTAGCTATTTATCCCTGAAACTTCTCAGGGAGTCTCAGGGTAGAACTTTAGCCCTAGTAAATAAAATCAGGACAAATCAAGGCTTTGAAACTTCGTCTTTTGCCGCAATAGGACTGACCCCGCTATTAGGCAAAGGCAGATGCCTCAAGCAACACATCTTGGATGTCGTGAAAAGAAAGCAAATTGTTAGTTATTTAATTTGTTATTGTTGCTATATTTTCACTGCCAGGATGGACAAAAGGTGCTTGAGGAATACTATGCCTTTTTGGCTAGACTTTTAGGTACTGTATATCTTGACTTTGATCGGTGTGTGTTTCCATGCTCTGCATCAGGCAGCAAAATGTCGGGAGGGGGGGCGTGCAGTTCAGTAAATATATGAGGATGGGGCATGACTGTGACAAGTGACCCGTTCAAGCGGTTCAACAGCTTACTGAAGTAGCTAGTCTGACCAAGTCTTTTTAACACTCTTGTTTTCAAAGTGTCTTGGCTATATTTATTGTTTCATGCACCGTTTCATGGAAAACATATAGATTTCAGTAACAGGGTTCAGTTGTTAGTCCAAAGTGGAGCAAACCCATCAGATTAATGAGACTGGCCTTCAAGATGTTGGTCACCTCAATCAATGTAGCCAATGGTGATGGAGAAAAGGGGTTGCAGTGCCACAAAACTTGGAGAGCCACAAATTGCCCACCCTTCTCTAACTGGATACATTTTTCGTTCCAGCACAGGCCAGCTCCACTTTGTTTTGAGATCTGTACTTCCATAAATGCCACTAATTCAATGAGTCTATTTGGGACTAACAGCTGGCTTCAGAATGTAGTCCCAAAGTATCCTTTTCAACAGATCACTCTTCATGGTGTCCTAGATTAATGCGGCCCATTAAATAGGGACAGATCAAGCCCTTCACCACTATAATAAATATGATGTTTAAAACGTCGTTAGCATCATCATCATCATTCCAAATTCTTTCCAAGGACTACACTCACAGGCCATTATTCACTTTGCACTGACTGTGATAAAAGGATTGCAAAGGGATTATATTACAGGCTACCATGCGCACACAGCAGCTGGTGTGTGCGTATTGTGTGCATGTGTGTGAGTGTGTGTGGGTGAGAGTGTGTGTATGTATGCATCCTTCCCCCTTTTAATTTTGTGCACCATGTCAGTTAAAATAAAACAGCAACCTACAGTGAAAGCTTAAGCTGTTTTTTAATAAAAATTAAAGACAGGATGACTCCATTAATCAGAAGAAGGGTGCTCAGACACACAAATGCTTATGAAAAATAGTTAGTCTTACAGGTGCTGCATTACTGCTTCTGGCATAAGACTGTTATTAATAATTAGTGTGAATGTGCAAGTTGCGTTACCAAGGCTCATTGGTGAGTAACAATCTGTCATCTTGTAAGTGAATCATCTTCCACCACAGCACCACAGTTTTACCTACTAAAACAGTTCCTGCCACATAGCTATGAAAAGGTCAGGAAGCTCAAGTGAAGGAAAACAACGGGTGCCCTAGGAGCCTAACTCTTGAGTCCTGAAGGGTAAAGCCTCTGGGAGGTCATTAACCTACAGTTTCATTTTCTCACTCATTTTCTAGAACATGTAAAATGTGAGTTTCTTGTGGTGAATGGAAACACAATTCCTAAACCAAGTCTTGTATTTATCAATTCACCTGACTGCTGGGGTGATAAGGAATTCCATGTAGAATAATCAATAGCTTGGAGGCGGGGGAAACAGGAAAACCCGAGCAGAAACTTACTTCTCTAGCAGCTCATGTATTTTTTTACATGTCCAAGCAGAGCAAGCAAGAAAACAAACACACACGACCGTTTCTACACGGGAGTCAGATATTAATCTGCTGTGTGGTGATTATTAATCATTAATGGACCAATGTTCAGTTATAAAATTAATGGCTGTCTATTCCTCCCCCTCATCAAACTGGTGCTGCAAAGCTTGGTAGCACTCAAAGCAGGGATGTAACGAGGCTGGAGCAACTGTGGCTTTGAGTAAACAAAATTTACAGGGACCAAAACCTAGAGATGAGTGTGAGGAAAATGAATGGCCATACCTCCCGGCCCTATTCATCTCTCTCTCTCTCTCTCTCTCTCTCTCAAGCATATATATTGCCTTTATTTTGAAGGAATATTGTGTTCTCTTTCTTTCTCATGAAGGGGTTGTATCCATGTCACAAGGTGGAGCGGATGGGACATGTGCTGCTTGCTCCAGTGATCAAAATTGCTTTTTACGTCTGTGTCTCAGAGAGGCTTCCCCCCCCCCAGATTATAATAATCCTTGGATATTTTAAAAGGGTTTCTGCATGCTCGTGTTCTTAAGACATTCATTCAAAAGCCCAATACAGTATATAAAATGTGTCTATTCCTGCTGGCTTATCTTTCTACCATATATCTAACAGCTTTCTTCCAGTGTGTATTTTATGTACAACTGCATGAAAAAAAAAAACAGACCAAAAGAAAACTGATTGCAGAAGAAGGCTTCCTTGCTCTTTGTTACCAGTATGGAAAGTGAGGGTTATATCACATGTTGACAAGCATGCTTATTTACTATTTTTGTAACTGTTATCCTCTCAGACTTACAAACGTTTCAGTGCTAAGTGCCTGGAATACTACCAAACATCTCCCAGATGACCAATCAAGAAATAAAAGCAGGTTAATTTGCCAAATGTGAATTGAGACAAGCTTCTGATAGAATAAACAATCTTTTTTTCTCTACAGGGTACACTGCTTCTAGTTATGGAATCAGCCACCAGCTTCTTGTTTTGAGGCCAAAGAGCTAAACACAACTGGCAGCTGTGATGATGCATCTTTGGAAGAATAACCAGATGTACCTGCAAACCTGCCCTTTGGATTTCATGCTTAGTAAAACACACACACACACACACACACACACACACACACACAGAGAGAGAGAGAGAGAGAGAGAGAGAGAGAGAGAGAAGTTCAGCAACAAGTGAGGTAGTTTGGCGATCCCACTGATCAAAGATTCCTGCCAAAGCTGCAGGCACTAAAAAAGAATGATGAGCCTTGTATTTTTAATGATTTTTTAGAGCACAAGGACAGCAGCGCTGGAAAAATGATTTATTATTTATATATTAATGTCTCTCTAAAGCAGTGTACAACCTTGTTCGACAAAATAGTATTCAAGGTAAAAGTAACAGAAATAATAAAACAGCAGCACTCAGATGGCATATCAATTAAAGGCTCTTCAAAACACCAGATCATTAAACATTTAAAGCTTGTTGAAAGAAAAAGAACTTTAATATATGCTTAGAAGCAGACAGAGAAGAAACCCAGCCAACATACCCAGGGAGGCAGAGTAAGCAAATGTTAAGTACTGTTATTATAAAATGTGCTTTTAAGTGTTTGATACACCTAAAATGTTTTGCCTTGATGTAATCCTTACAACAATTTTGAAGGGGAGGAGTCAGTATTCTTTTTTTTCCCCATAAGAGACAGAAAAAGAATGGTGTACCTAAAATTGGGGTAGATATTTTGGATCTATAGATTTTTTAAGTCTACAGCTCCCACAGTTCCATACCTCTTAGATCATGCAAAGTGAGGCTGATGGGAGTCGTAGGTCAAAAAGTCCCTGATATAAGTCCAGACAATGAGTTTAGGCTGTGATATTTGCTATGTTTGTTAGCTGCCACTGAACTCAGTGGAATTTCCCTCTGAGTAAACAAATGTCATAATATTTTTGCCTTTTATAAACTTTACTTTTTATTTTGCTATTGCTTGATACGCTTGGACATGGCTACCTCTTCTAAAATTGCAGTGCTAGTCTCTTACCGAGGCAGATGCTTCTCCTGTTCCAAGTAGATGGAAATATGCATCCTGATATGCCTGTGGGGATCATGTGCATCTATGCACTGATGTAACATTCTGCTTGAATTACAACTTTTCGTTGGGGAACGAAAATTGGCTCCCAGATGCAGCTTTTGAGCAGAGCTAATGCACCTCCCATATGCTGACAAACACCACTGAGGATAAAGAACTCAGAGGAAGGACACTGAGAGAATACCAGGTTACTGAGGTACACCAGCCTGCACTCTGGGTCTCTGATGAAATCCGGTATGGAATTGCTAAGTAATGACAGATCCATGGATTTTTGGAGAAAGAGGGTAACTGTTCAAAAAGGGAACACAAGAAGACACATATGACCCAAGGGCAGAAGGGTGAGGACGGAGAGTGAAGGGAGGAGAACTGAGAGGTGAGCCATAACATCACACCTGGCGCCCGGGTTCTGATCTCATCCTCTTATTACAAAAGTAGGTAAACTGATCATTGGTGAGCATCTGAAGGCATCCGAATGACCTGTGTAAAGTAGAGCTGAATCCCACCTTGCTAATTAAGAAGGGCAAAGGCAGGGGCAGGAGAAAGAAGGTAGTGAGTTCGGAAGAAATTTAATACAACCATCATAAAGTGATAATTATCCTAAACCACATGGGAGTGTAAAATAATCCCATGTCTTCCAATAATAGCTTCAAAGGGCTATACATCTCAGTACCAACCTTCCACTACAAACAAAATGAACACATCAGGGCAATTACATAATTTATACTTTTCTGGAGAAACCATTATAAACTGTATGACAGGATTATCCATCTCATAAGGGAAAAAATAGACTGGCTGAAGTTCAGGCTTTGCTCAGTCACTCCCATAACTTTAAATTAAAATTCAATCATGTCATCTCTACATCACATAGGACTGCCTTGGCAGTCCAAGGGATAACCTCCGAGTCCATTGAGCACTAGCTAATCTCTGAATTAGAAGATCTTTCCTTTTATTATGAAAACAACTGGCTGAAACCAAACCCTTTAAAAACACAGCCCTGTGCCTTCCACTCAAAGAAAAGAGAAGCAGAGAGGAAGCCCCATGTTAGCTGAGAAGGCAAAATTTTGGAACAACGCTCTACCCCAAAGTATTTGGTTGTCACTCTGGATTGAACCCTAACCTACAAAAGCATTGTCTAAACACCAAACAGAAAGTTGTCGCCAGGAATACCATGCTTAGGAAACTGGCTGGGTTAGACTGGGGTGCACATCCATGAACAATAAGAACAAAAGCTTTGCCCTTGGGCTACTCCACAGCATAATACACTAGTTGCATTTGGTATAAATCAGCACATGCCAAACATATATAGCTCTTATTAAATCATGCAGGTTTATTACTGGCTGCCTGAAATCTATCCATACTGAAAAAGTCTTATTATTTGGCTGGCATTGCCCCTCCAGAAGTATGTTGAGAGGTGGCAGCAAATAATGAATTAATAAGGCAATACAGCACCAAACCCATTTCCTTCATGGACATTAACTCCCTAAACTGAGGGACTCATCTGGCGCCGACTGAGATTCGTCTGGCGCCGATGCTGATGTCATTTCGGCACCAGGTCAAAACCTTCCTGTTCCAGAAGGCTTTTAATTGAAATCATATTAGCTGTGGGTCCGATGGCAATTTTTATATATATTTTAATTGTATTTTAATTGTTCCAAATTTTATTGTATTTTAAATGTTGTAAGCCGCCCAGAGACCTTTGGGTAGTGTGGGTGGCATATAAATTAAATAAACAAACAAATAAATAATAATAATAAATAAACAATGGCTAAAATTGAGAAAAGGTTTTCTGTACACTTCTCGAGCTCTAAATATTAAGCCGGAAGAGGCTAGGCTAAACTTACAGAGAGCAAAAACAACACGCCTTGCCAAATACATGACTGCTGGAGTGTTTCCACCAGAACTAGATTCTGCCTGGACCATCTGGAAGTCACAGACTTTGAAGTGAAGTAGGAAGATCAAAGAATAATCAAGTAAAATGGGTCTATTGGATACAAGACCATTTTTCTGTAAATGTGGAGAAAATTCAATCAATGCAGCATTTATGTGCATACAATTTATACCTCACCATGGGTACAAAAAAGATTAACAAATGGTTGAGATAATATTATTGAATATTATTTCTGGTCAAAAATTATCTTAACATTTTAATTTGTTTTATTTTTACCTATATTTTATATATACCCATAACTTTAAATTTTGCAACATTCTAATGCAAAGAAAGAAAAAGAACCACATAGAGCTGGCCCTAGACATTTTGCTGCCTGAGATGGAGTAGTACATCCACTCCCCTCACAAGGTCCACAGCAGCCAAAGCCAGGTAGCTTAGTCTGGTACATGAAGCAGAGTACATCACAAGCACTTCTATTGCTCTCTGGCAGTAAATATACGCAAACAATAACAAAGTAAATAATTTATTTATTTATTTATTTATTTATTTGATTTTTACCCCGCCCCTCTAGACCATGTCTAGAAATTGCTGCCTCTTGTCATCATATCTTTTATCTGATGAATAGCTGCCTCTCTTTCCCAGCAGTAGAGCTGGCTATTATATATCACATATTGGGAGAGAAAGACAAACATGCTCGTCCCACTAGTAACAACAACAGGTAGATGAGGAAGAGGTGGAGGAGGAAGGGGAAGACAATGGAAGAGATAGCACTCACAATCTCCACATGCATAAACAATACAAAACTGAATTAAAGAAAAGGATGAGAAAATAAAAAGTGAAAAGTTGTAAACTATAGAGGAAAGCTGCCATCTTGTTATCTGCCTGCTTAAGAAAAGTAAGCCTTTGATACTAGACCGGAATAATGGAGAGAATACTCATGGCACAATCATATACATTTCTACTCAAAAGTAATTCCTATACTTGTTGCAATTTACTACACCTCATAGAGGAGTTGACTCATCAAATCCCCACTGATTCAGTGGGCTTACCCTAGTATGACTAATTACAGTAAACTATAGGATTTCAGTCTTTGAATCACAATGCTAAATAAAATCCCATTTCCTTTTGATAATTTCACCCTATTGGTGTATTTTAAGCCAAGCATATGCACACATTATACAATCCCAGTTCTAAAAGTCCAAGATAGTGCATTGCTTCTCTTTACAAGAAAAGCATATGGTAATTAGGCAAATAGATTACATAGTCTGACAGTGGCAATCTATCTAGGTTTTTCTGGTTCATGTCCTACGCCTATTTCAGATGTGCCATCTTGCAGGAAGAATAATAAAATGTTGTTGTTGTTGTTTAGTCTTTAAGTCATGTTCGGCTCTTCGTGACTCCATGGACCAGAGCACACCAGGACCTCCTGTCTTCCACTGCCTTCCAGAGTTGGGTCAAATTCATGTTGGTAGCTTCGATGACACTGTCCATCTATCTCGTCCTCTGTCGTCCCTTTCTCCTCTTCCCCTCACACTTTCCCAACATCAGGGGCTTTTCCAGGGAGTCTTCTCTTCTCATGAGATGGCCAAAGTATTGGAGCCTCAGCTTCAGGATCTGTCCTTCCAGTGAGCAATCAGGGTTGATTTCCTTCAAAATGAATAAGTTTGTTCTCCTTGCAGTTCAGGGGACTCTCAAGAATCTCCTCCAGCACCACAATTCAAAAGCATCAATTCTTCGGCGGTCAGGCTTCTTTATGGTCCAGCTCTCACTTCCATACATCGCTACTGGAAAAACCATAGTTTTGACTATGCAGACTTTTGTCGGCAAGATGATGTCTCTGCTTAAGATGATGCCTAAGTTTGTCATCGCTTTCCTCCCAAAAAGCAGGCATCTTTTAATTTTGTGCTTGCTGTCACCATCTGCAGTGATCATGGAGCCCAAGAAAGTAAAATCTGTCACTGCCTCCATATCTTCCTCTTCTATTTGCCAGGAGGTGATGGGACCAGTGGCCATGATCTTAGTTTTTTTGATGTTGAGCTTCAGACCATTTTTGTGCTCTCCTCTTTCACCCTCATTAAGAGGTTCTTTCATTCCTCCTAACTTTCTGCCATCAGAGTGGTATCATCTGCATATCTGAGGTTGTTGATATTTCTTCTAGCAATCTTAATTCTGTCTTGGGATTCCTGCAGTCCAGCCTTTCGCCTGATGTATTCTGCATAGAAGTTAAATAAGCCGGGGGACAATATACAGCCTTGTCGTACTCCTTTTCCAATTTTGAACCAATCAGTTGTTTCATATGCACTTCTAACTGTTGCTTTCTGTCCCACATATAGATTTCTCAGGAGATAGATAAGGTGCCATTCTTGCTAGGCACTTTTTACACCATCTTTTACGAACACGCAATATGTTTACATTCCATGTATTCTGAATTGTGCAAATGCTGTTTCACAACTGCACAATTGGTGTATCGAAAAACCCTGATAGTTCAGAAAACAGAGCCTAAAGTGACTGGTCTCTACAAAATGGATGGACCTGATGTCTGAGAAACATACAGTATACTGTAGTAGTTTACTTCTCTGTTATTTCTAGTGAGCAAACCTAGTATCCAGGATCTTTCTCTCCATTCTCTCAGCTTCTTTGGCTTGGTGTGATGATTACGTGTATGCATGTACTGCCAAGTCAGTTCTGATTTATGGTGACCCTGTTCAGGGTTTTCCAGGAAAAGAATACTAGAAAGTGGTTTACCATTCCCTCCTTCGGGGGGGGGGGGTGCCCTGGTGCTGTACAGCCCAAGGCCAGACTAGGCAGCTCTACTTGCAGGAAGCCCAGTGGGGAATTGAACTCCCAACCCCTGACTCCACAGATAGATACCTGAACCACTGAGCTGATGATTCCCTACCTCTTAAAAATTACACATTTCTACCTTTTTATCTCTATAAAATGGCAGCAGATCTAGAAACTGGGTAACAATACTGGACTACATTATTGGGCTACCACAAAGCACTCTTGTCTCTCAACAACAGAAGGAGCATAACGACCCTAAAACTGGATTGCTTCACAAAGCTTTATAAGCCATGACCTCACACCTACAGCCCTGTCTCCCACAATCTGTATGTAAGGCAATGAAAATTTGTCTACCTAATTGACAGGGCATTTTTATTTTATTTTTCACTTGCAGGAGGGAGGGTACAGATTTAAATAAGACATGGGCTTAAAAGTGTATGAACTCCTATTCTTTGCTGCCTCTATGTTGGAGGAAACATTACTGCCCAGTCTCAGAGTTCTGTAGCATGCAAGTGTGACAACCCCAGACCTACTGGAGTATGCCACAGTTTCACTAAGCTGCCACCAACCATTCCCTGTAAGGAGTCACACAGACCAGGAATGGATTTTTAACAAATAAAGGAATAAGGTTTATTTAAATAACACACAGGGAAAATAAAATGATCAAGTGAATAAGATACAGTAACGTGGCTTAATCTCAATCATACATACACCAGTTTGGTTCACACAGAACACCTTTAAATAAAGCACAGACCCTGAACCTATCAGTTCTGGCTAACCATACAGACACCTGAACCTATCAGGTTGGTACTGACTGACACACAGTAGTACCCTGTCTGACACACAGACTCCCACACCAGCTTCTTCTTCCCAGCTTCTCCTTCAGCTCTCCTTCCAAGCTCCACATATATATACAGTACAGCCCCTCCTCCTGATGTCCCGCCTTCCACTCCCCATAGGATGGAACTTTCCCTCCAAACCCATGACAGACAGGTAACATCAGTGCTGTATGTAACACCTCCCCTCTTTATAAGTTGTTTTGTAGGGGGAAAGCTAAAGTGCTTTTCTCCAAAAAACAACCTGGATCCAAAACATACAAAAACAGTTATACATTAACATACAATACCATACTTACTCTAGGATAAACATATCAATTAGGCATTTAAACATTTACCATTTCCAATACATCAAGTTACCTTTATTCATACAAACCAAACATGTTTAATAAACAAGTACATTTAACCTTTGGTCACCAAAATATATATATAGTCCATGTTTCTTTCGCCGTCTTCATTCTTCAGGTCTTCTTGACAAGGCGTCAGCAACACAGTTCACTGACCCTCTAACCACCTTCACTTCAAAGTCATAGTCTTGCAGGTTTAAAGCCCACCTCATAAGTTTGCTATTGTGGGTTTTCATTGTCTTTAACCATTGCAGTGGTGAATGGTCAGTGCACAGAATAAAATGTCTTCCCCAGATGTAAGGCTTGGCCTTCTGGATCGCGTAGACTATGGCCAGGCACTCCTTTTCCACGGTTGCCAAATGTCTCTCACCTTTCTGGAGCTTCCTACTCAGGTAGGACACTGGATGCTGGTCACCATTTTCATCCTCCTGGCAAAGAACTGCTCCTACCCCGCTG
This sequence comes from Pogona vitticeps, assembly GCF_051106095.1. Lineage (NCBI taxonomy): Eukaryota > Metazoa > Chordata > Lepidosauria > Squamata > Agamidae > Pogona > Pogona vitticeps. Next base: position 64,745,292 of record NC_135784.1, on the reverse strand, counting down.
TTAGACGCATCGGTGTATATGATGAACTCCCGGTCGAAGTCTGGAGCACGCAGCACTGGATAGTTGATGAGGGCCTCCTTCAACCTCTGGAACGCCTCCTCACAGTCGCTGGTCCACGGGATGCGGTCATCAGTCTTCTTCCGCGTCAGATCTGTCAGCGGAGCCGCAATCTCGCTAAACCTTGGGATGAACTTTCTGTAGTAGCCCACCAACCCAAGAAATGATTTGACTTTTTTCTTGGTGTTGGGTCTAGGCCAATCACGAACAGCTTCTATCTTGGCCTCTAGGGGTTTGATCACTCCTCCCCCTACTATGTGACCCAAGTATTTTATTTCTGGGCTACCCAGCTGACACTTGCTCGCCTTCACTGTTAGCCCTGCTGCACTTAACCTCTGCAGCACTAACTCCAGGTGTTTCAGGTGATCTTCCCAGGTATTGCTGAAGATCCCTATGTCGTCAATGTAGGCCACAGTAAAGTCACTGAGCCCTGCTAAGGTCTGGTCCATCAGCCTTTGGAATGTGGCTGGTGCATTTCTGAGACCAAAGCTCAGGACTCTAAACTCATAGAGACCAAAAGGGCTGCAAAAGGCGGTCTTTTCTTGATCCCTGGGATCAATTCTTAGTTGCCAATATCCCTTTACTAGGTCCAATGATGAAATGAACCGACAACCCCCTATGGTTTCAATCAGGTTGTCTAGCCTGGGCATTGGGTAGGCATCAGGAGTGGTTACGCGGTTTAATTTCCTGTAATCTACACAAAACCTAATGCTCCCATCAGGCTTGTCTACTAGGACTATCGGAGAGGACCAAGGACTAGAAGAGGGGACGATTATATTCTCCCTAAGCATCTCGTCCAGCTTCTTCCGCACCTTGTCCCTATAGGGTCCCGTCACTCGGTATGGGGATACTGCTTGTGGGGGTGCATCCCCTGTGTGGATCCGATGCATCACTCCCTTCACTATCCCCGGCTTATTGGAAAACACCTTTTGATATTTGATGAGCAGCATTTTTAGTTCTTGCTGCTGGTCTTGGGTGAGTGCAGGACTGATCTTTACCTCATCTGGGTTGTATTTTACTTCCCCTCTACCCTCCCAGAAGGGTAATTCAGCTTCCTCACTCTCAGCTGCTTTTATTGCAAATAAAACCCTCTGTTCCCCTCTGTAGTAGGGTTTTAGTGCATTCACATGTACCACCCTCCTTGCTTGGTGTTCCTCCTGCTCTATAAGGTAGTTCAGGTCTGACATCTTGGAAATGACCCTATATGGTCCTGCCCATTTGAGCTGCAGTTTGTTGTCTCTGCAGGGCCTAAGCCAAAGCACTTCCTCCCCTGGGTCAAAGTGCCTCTCCCTGGCTTTGTGGTCATACCATGTTTTCTGTCTGACCTTCTGAGCTTGCAGGTTTTCTGCTGCTAGCTCTAGGTTTCTCTTTAGGTCACTCATCAAGGTGTCTATGTATGTCACAACGTCTTGTGGGTCATCCTGGGTGATCTGCTCCCAATTTTGTTTGATCAAATCAAGTGGCCCTTTCACCCTTCTCCCAAACAAAAGTTCAAACGGACTGAACCCGGTACTGGCTTGTGGCACTGATCGATAAGCAAACAAAAGGGATTGCAGCTTCTGGTCCCAATTGTTTGGATTCTCTGCCAAGTAAGCCCTAATCATGCGCATCAGAGTCCCATTGAACTTCTCCGTTAACCCATTACTTTCAGGGTGATAGGCAGTGGTTTCCTTGTGTTTAATTCCACAGATTTGCCATAACCGTTTCATGAGCTTCGATGTAAACGATGCGCCCAAATCTGTGATTATTTCTGAGGCGAATCCCATCCTGGACATATACCCCACCAAGGCATCTGCCACTGTGTTAGTTTCGATGTTAGTCAAGGGAATGGCTTCGGGGTACCTCGTGGCATGGTCCACAATGGTGAGAATGAACCTGTTCCCCCTCTTTGTGGCCTTGGGCAAAGGTCCCACAATATCCACTCCTATACATTTGAACGGGGTGTCAATTACAGGCAAAGGGCACAACTTCGCTTTGGTCCTGTCACGGTTATTCCCCTGCCTCTGACACACATCACATTGTTTACAGAACTCCTTGATCTGCTTCCCTATTTCAGGCCAGTAAAAATTCTGTGTGATTCTCTGCTGTGTTTTGTTCACCCTTAAGTGTGCAGCAAACATGTCAGAGTGCCCCCTTTGTAAGATCATGGGGCGATACTTTTCAGGTACCACTAGCTGACTTCTGATCCCATCTCCCCCTTTTGAGATATTGGTCAGGGTCTCTCTATATAAAATTCCCTTTTTCTCACGAAATCTCGCTGTGGTTTCAGGTGTTAGCTGGGTGTCTGTCACCTGTTCAAAACACTTTTGGAGAGTGGCGTCTGCCTTTTGCTCTTGGCCAAATTTGCTGTCTGTGGTTAAGGTTTCCACCACAGCTTCGGAACTCCCCTCTGCTTCCGTCTCGGGCTCATCAGTACCCCCCTGAACTGTCCCCGTGGTGGCTTGTGAGCGTGTAATCACTAGCACCCGTTTCACATGTTCAGCCAGGTCATTTCCCACGAGCACGGCTGCTGGCAGAGTCGATGAAATCGCTAGCCGCCAAACTCCCCTCCAGCCTTGAAAGTTCACAGGTACCTCAGCTACTGGCAGCGAGATCATCTGTCCCTCAATCCCTGCCACCTTCATGCTCTCATTCGGGATTATATACTCCCTAGGAATAATATCTGGATGGCACAGGGTCACCTGGGAACAAGTATCCCTCAGCCCCCTATACTGATGGTCAAGTATTCCTACGTCCACCCCTGCGGTTTCAAACAACTGAGAATCGGTTCTCACTAGTAAGCAGCGCTTGACCTCCACAAGAGGACCATTTTCCTCAGCCTGATCAGCAAATGTAACTGTTCCAGATTGAGTAGCCATGGTAACAGGCTCCCTCAGTGACAAGGAGCTTTGCTCTTTCTGGACACAGAACACAGCTTTTGGCTTGGTTCCACTCAAATCATGAGGCACATTTCCTTTTAGCTGCTTTAATTTCTCACACTCTGAGATTCGATGGCCCTTTCGTTGACAGAAATAACATTTTCTGCTGTATTTTGAGTCTTTCTCATCTTGTTTTGGTTTTCCCTCCAAAATCTGAGGTCTTGGTTTCGTGTCTGAGGGCTTCCCTTCACCATGGGCTCCTCCCACTTGCTGGTTTTTCCCTGGTCCCTGAGAGTACTTGCTGTAGGTTTCTTTAGGTTTACCTATCGATTTCCCCTCACCTAAGGGCTTTCTTATTTGGGAAATAAAATCTGCGATCTCAGCCGCTTCGGCCACAGATTTCGGTTTCCTTTCCCTCACCTGGAACTTCAGTTCCCCATGCAGGACTGAATAAAACTGTTCCAGCGCTATCAGGTCTTTGAGCTGCTGGAAGGTCTCTGTCCCCTCCTGCGACAGCCATTTCTCTAGCAGCCTCACCAGTTGGGCCCCCACTTGGGTAAAAGTCTGCTCTGGTTTCTTGGTGAGTGACCTGAATCTCTGCCTCAGCTGTTCCGCATTTATCCCATGTCTGGCAAACACCAGTTTTTTAAACTCAGCGAAATCTTTTAACAGTTCCTCTGGCATCTCTGCATAGACTTCTGCCAGGCTGCCACTGATTAAAGATCGCATAATGGTCATCTTCTCAGTTTCCCTTACTGAGAAGTCCACAAACGCTCTTTCCACTAGGGAAAGGAACACCTCAGGGCAATCTCCCTTGTGGTATACAGGGAATTTCTTCAGGTCAGTTTTAGACAATTGGCCTCCCTCAGAATCCCTATTGTTATTATTGTTCTGGTTCATCAGTTCCAATCTTCTTAACTCAAACGCCATTCTCTCTCTCTCCAATCTTTCTTCTCTTTCCATTTTCTCTATTTCAAATCGCCTTTGTTTCTCTCTTTCCCTTTCCTCCATTTCAAATTGCCTCATCCTCAGTTCATGCTGTTGGACTATGAGCATTTTCCTGAGTTCTGGGTTCTGCTCTCCCGTGCTCTCATCCTGCACTGAGCCAAATTCATCCTCAGAACCTTGGTCCACCTGTGGGTCTTTCACTTCACCCATTTCCGCCATTTTGCTTCGAGTCAAGGGCGTAATCCCCCCCCCAGAACAGGCTGCTTTCAAAAGTCAAGCCTCAAAATAAAGCGACCACTTTTTTTTTTCTCTTTTGCCTCAGAACCAGCCTTCTATAGATTGCTACTGTTCTTCAGCACTAACTTGCAACTGTTGCCAGCCAGAGTCTACCCCCCTTTGCTAGGCCTCTCAGCAGACAAGCTAGATCACTGCTACTTCACTCAGCTTTGCCTCAGCTTTTTTCCCGCCAAAACCAGTTGCCTCAGAGCTCCCTACTCTAGTCCCACCAATCTGAGGTCACACGTTCTTCCACTAGCTTACCTCCCCGTGAGGTAAGCCTAGAAGATTACCTACGCGCTCTCAGATTGTCCCTGACTAGACCCCCCTTGCTCTGGGCACACTTGCCAAGGCTTTGCTGTACCACTGGACAACTGGACCAGTCGTATCCCACACGCTGGACACCAATCAATGTGACAACCCCAGACCTACTGGAGTATGCCACAGTTTCACTAAGCTGCCACCAACCATTCCCTGTAAGGAGTCACACAGACCAGGAATGGATTTTTAACAAATAAAGGAATAAGGTTTATTTAAATAACACACAGGGAAAATAAAATGATCAAGTGAATAAGATACAGTAATGTGGCTTAATCTCAATCATACATACACCAGTTTGGTTCACACAGAACACCTTTAAATAAAGCACAGACCCTGAACCTATCAGTTCTGGCTAACCATACAGACACCTGAACCTATCAGGTTGGTACTGACTGACACACAGTAGTACCCTGTTTGACACACAGACTCCCACACCAGCTTCTTCTTCCCAGCTTCTCCTTCAGCTCTCCTTCCAAGCTCCACATATATATACAGTACAGCCCCTCCTCCTGATGTCCCGCCTTCCACTCCCCATAGGATGGAACTTTCCCTCCAAACCCATGACAGACAGGTAACATCAGTGCTGTATGTAACAGCAAGCAGTCACACACATCTGTTCCCTTTTGAATTGCTGTTTGGATAGCTCAGTGAGTTGGTACCTGGCTGTGGAGTCAGAGATGAGCAGTGTGATTCCACACTGTATTTCCTTTGGGAAGAAATGTAGCCTTGGGCAAGCTGCACAGTGTCCCAGAATGTCCCCCAAAACCAGGAAGGTAAACCATTGCTGAGTACACTGTACCTAGAAAACCTTAGAAAGGTTTGCCTTAAATTGGAATTGACTTGACAGCGCATAGTTGTTATTATTATTAATAAAGATATTATAAAAAAAGGATTGCCTACTAAGCCCCCTCCCTCCCTCCCTCCCTCCCTTCCTTCCTCCCTCCCTCCCTCCCTCCCTCCCTCCCTCCACTATCTACCTGCTCGGCTGGCCACTCCGCAGCCATGCAGGGAGAGTCGTCCTCCCACTGCCTGCTCTTATTAGTTCCAGGTGGGATGGGGATATTTCTATTCGTTTATGAATATGAATATCCCTATCTCTAGTGGGAACAATCTTTCTTCCCGGGAAGGTCAAAACGAACCAACCAGGACATAACATCTCTAAAGACAGGGTGCAGCAGTCATTGTTATGATTTAATTCTTTGACTAAAAGCTCTAAAACAATGAGACGGCAGGCTAGTTCCTTTGACTCCCCTCCCCCCCTTTAGGATAGGGATGCTCTTTTGCCAGTTCTGTAGAATCACTTATAGCTGCTGTAATAACATGCTAAAAAATATATGGATGTGATACACCCTCAAGTTGATTCCAAGTCATGGTGACCCAAGTACGGTTTCCAAGGTACGTGACATATTTAAGAGGTCATTTTACCAGTGCCATCCCCACAGTAAGTTTCCATGGTCAAACCAGGATTTGTAGCCCTAGTCTGGCAGTCTTTCTGCTAGACTAGACTACAGCCGTACGTCGCTTTACATAATTTTCGATTTATGAACCGAAATCCATAGAACATAATGCCCCGGTTTATGTTCTTTTTCTCCCCCCCCCCGCTGTATGAAAGGGTTTCCCCTAGGAGGCATTGCACCTGGAGGTTTCTAGCGCCGCCCCCGTTCCTAGTGCAATCTACGTATCGGTCTACGAAATAACCGCATAACATAACGTCCCGGAGGGGTTACATAGGACTGAAGGATTAATTTCGTAAACTGAGGTGTGCCTGTAGTTATACCAATAAATAGAGAGTATACTAAAGAAGATATCCCCACACTGTCAAAAAGGGAATACATTGTGGTAAAGACAGTCAGCAAAACAGCTCTTGGCATAGCCTGCTAATATAGAAAGTAAGTCCCTGTTCACATTTTTCCAATTTAAAAGCCATGACACAAAAGAAAAAGGGATTATGATGGGGGAGTTTAAAAGTTCACTACATTCCAGCTTACAAAGTTAGACACAGATAATGAATTGTACAAGTGATGCGAACAAGGGAAAGGGTTTGCTGACCATGAGCAATACTATATTTGGACTAGAAGAAAGAGAAATAATTACCGTAAATGCATTTACAGGACAAAAAAATGGATAAGAATAATCAAGGTCCAATACTAGTAGGGTAACTTAGATAAGAACAACAGTGTTAAGTTCAAATCTGAAATGAACACTTATCTGAAATAAGCAAACAGGAAGGGATAGTTTTACAGATCAGCTTACATAAGCTATATGAAAGTAAAGTCTGGTGGAAAATTAATTATCAATGTACTGACTTAAATGACAGAGTTAGTTTTGTTACATAGGAATGAAGGATGCAGTTAGTACACAATCACCCATCCTGGGTGATCACAAGTACTGTACAGCTGAGTGAAATTCAAAAGAGGTCCACTTGCTAGCCACTCCTACTACTGTAGACACCTTCTTCACCGTTTCCCACAGGATTTTTCACTGGATTTTAGAAATGAAGTTCACCTCCCCCGAATGCTTCATCCAGCGTAAGCAGAGTTTGCCTCATGGGATTTCTGGATCTGAGCCATTGTGTGTGGGAAGGAAGCAGCAGAAGTAATCATAGTAAGCTGGACCTTAAGGTATTAAATTACTTGGAGTGTTTTGTACCAAGTTATGACAAAAATTATGTGTCTTCAGTGGTATAGTGGAGCTAGTGCTCAAAAGGTCAAAACCCATCTGTCTGCTCCTTAAAGCTTTCCTGCTCCTTTGATTATAGCCCCAGTCCTCACAGTACCTGGAACAGAAGATGATTTTCCCAGGAACTATGTATTTTTGCAACCTGCTCCTATTCTAATGCAAAGTATTTCAGAGTGGTTTGGTACTGAATGGACAATTAAGACTATGAACATTTAAAACAGCTGTGCCTCATTCACTGATGTGGATTGATCCAGCTGCCTGCATCTTTGGGCTTTCTTTATAGGGTGGAAGGATTGGCTATTGCCTTGGCCAGTATTTTCACTTTGAAAATCACTATACGTCTGCTGATGGTGGCCCTTCTCAGGGTTTGCTCAGTATATCATAGTCAAGGGTGGCTTAGCTGTTCCTTTCTGGTGACACTCTGGGACCATACAACGTACCCAAGACTGAACAGGCTGGCTCTTTTCCTGGGAGGTACAGTGGAGCACCAAACATTTAACCTGTGGCTCTGTAGCCAGCTGCTCCAATCCAGAGATATCCAGCCATGACAAATTACTTTTGAAAAGTAACTTTTGAAATTCTGGCCCTCCTTGATCAATGCAATCAGAAACAGATGGCAGAACAGGAGTTATTCCAAAACTGGTTAGGAACTACATGTTCCAGACAAACTGCAATATGGTTTAAAAAAAAAAACACTGAGTGGCACAGGGGTTAAGCTGCTGTCAATTCTCAGCTCACAACCCAAATTCAATCCTGACAAGCTCAATTGGCCAGCTTGAGACGGACTTAGCTTTCCATCCTTGTGAGGTTGGTAAACTGAATACCCAGCTAGTGGGTGGTTGGAGCAGTATATAAGCAGCATGCTTTCTTTATCTGAAAACAATAATGAAATAGTTTCTCGCATCCTGTTGTATTACAGGAGTGGGCAATTAATTTCTATTGGGGGGGCCACATGAAAAATCTGAACTGTGTTCGAGGGCTGAACCGACTTTACTTAAAAATAAAATTAAACGGTGATGTTGTGATTGTTTTTATTTTAATCTTGTTAATCTTCACAAATACTAAATAGGCTTTTTGCGGTATGTTAAAGATAAGCAACTGATCAACTTTAGACAAAAAGCTATACAGTAAATGGTTTTTTATGTTCAAAACTGTCCGCGGGCCAGACAGGAGCGGCTCACGGGCCATATGTAGCCCTCGGGCCGCACTTTGCCCAGGTCTGTTTTGTAAGGTGAATCCTTGCAGTTCCTGACTGCAGACTGATGAGCACTAAGAGATTTCCTGCTACTACTGAAAGCACCAGGGTTAGGGCAGCCTTGCCTGCTTGCCATGCACGAAAAAGGAGTTACCAGAGCTCCCCACCCCCACCCTGGCAAAAACAACATTGCAAGTCAGCCAGTGCCAAGGTAGCTGGGAAGCCTCCATGGCACTAGCTGGGCAATTAATGCTGCATGATGAGTCCCGATCCAATGCTATTTGTAGCTAGGAAGCCTCAAAGTACTGGCTGGCAGGCCACAGAAGCCCTGCTGCAGTTTAAAAATGGTGGCAGTACACACTTTTAAAAACCACACCAGGGCTTGCATCTTGTGCAGCAACTGAAGTCACTGAAAAGTGACGTTAGTTGTTTTTGCAGGTGTAGTTGTGGCCCTGGAAGAATGCAGATTTAAGGCTGATTATCACTGCACTTCTTATGTGCCATCAAATCACTTCTGACTCATGGCAACCCTATGAATGAGCAATCTCCAGAATGTCTAGTCCTCAACAGCCCTGCTCAACTCTTGTAAACTCAAAGCTGTTCAGCACCATATTTTAAATGAACCATTTTTTTCCTATTAGCTTTCTTTACTGTCCAGCTTTCACACTCATACATGAAGATCAGATATACAAGAGTGTGATTGATCTTGGTTTTGGTCTCCAGTGACACATCCTTATACTTGATCATCTTTTCTAATTCCTTCATTGCTGCCTTTACAGCAATGAGGGAATCTTGGCTGCACTCTCCACTTGGATTGATGATTGAACCAAGGTATACAAAATCTCTATTTACATTTCTTCCCTATCTGTAGTCAGGATTTTTGTCTGCTTATCATAGTGGCCATTATTGCTACTGCTACTGCAGTACCTGAAATCATGTCTCTATCTGCCTTTCGTATTCCCTCACTGAATTATAAATTTGGGGGTGATCATGAATGGCAATGCTAATCAATTTTAATGCAGCAGTGAAGTGTTATTGTATAGAACTGCTGTATCCCAAATTAAAGTGGCCATGATTACATTAACCTCTAGCATGGGAGGATAACAAAAACGTAACAAAGGAAGACCTCTTTTGGACAAAGATGGACAGGTTGATAGACAAACCTTTTACAAAATCCTCATTACTGGGCTCTTTTACTTAATGAAACTAGCCATTTTTAAATTCCGTGACGGATGAGGAAAGGTGTGCTGGTGGACAGCTCGATGAAAGTGTCTACTCAATGTGCAGCGCCAGTGAAGAAGGCCAATTCCATACTACAGATCATTAAAAAGGGGGTTGAAAATAAAACAGCCAACATTATAATGTCATTGTACAAAACGCTGGTAAGGCCGCATCTGGAGTATTGCATACAGTTCTGGCCGTTGTACCAGAAAAGAGACATAGTGGAACTGGGAAAGGTACAGAAGAGAGCGACTAAAATGATTTCTGGGTTGAGGAAAGGCTACAGCATTTGGGGCTCTTTAGTCTAGACTTTATCCATCCCTATATATCTCAATATGTCCCCCCTCAGGTGCCTTTTCTCTAGAGGGGGGCATGATTGAGATATATAGGGGATGGCTAAAGTGAATAGAGGGAAGCTCTTTTCCCTCTCACTCAATACCAGAACCAGGGGTCATCCACTCAAATTGAGTGTTGGAAGAGTGAGAACAGACAAAAAATATTTATTTACCCAGCATGTTGTTAGTCTGTAGAACTCCTTGTGGTGATGGCATCTGGCCTGGATCCCTTTAAAAGGGGATTGGACAGATTTCTGGAGGAAAAGTCCATTACAGGTTACAAGCCATGATGGGGATGATGTACAATTTCCAAGCTTAGAAGATACCTCTAAATGCCAGATGCAGGGGAGGGGGATCAGGAGACAGCTATCTAGTTGTCTCGTGTGCTCCCAGAGGCATCTGGTGGGGCCACTGTGAGATACTGTACAGGAAGCTGGAATAGATGGGCCTTAGGCCTGATCCAGCACAGCTCTTCTTATGTTCTTAAAGACCCGTTTCTGGGGAAAGACACAGATCAGATTTCCAATGCACCAGTACAGTGCATGAAGGATTGACACTGGGGAAGTGAAAGATTGTTCCTGTACAAACCAGCCTGATACTGTTCCGCCCCAATTAATGATCATCCCTAGATAGATAATTAACGATGTTGTTGTTAGCGAAAAGAGGTGCCCTAGATTGAAAAACCACATCGAGCTTGCGCTAGACAGCTTTATTTCTGCATGAAAACGAGGGCAGCTACTGCCTAAAGCTGTCGCATCAAAATTTCACCAAATAAAAGCCATATATTAAGCTTTTTTTTTTTTTTTTTTGGCGCTCTGACGTTCTGACGTGAAGTAACGGTCTTCGCAGCGAAGAACAGGACGAGGCTGCTACGGAGCTTGCTTTCTTCCTTTCACAGGAAAAATCCTCTCCCCACAATTTTGCTTCAGAGCCCCACAGCCTCACCTTCCCTTCCCCCACCCGCCCCTGGTCCGCATCCCCACTTGCCCGCCCTCCCCATCCCCACCATCACGCGGCGCACGATGCTTTGCCGCCCGCCTTGGCTCCCCTAGCAACAGCATCTCGCTCGCCGGCTCCCCAATCAGAAAAGGCTTACTCCGCCCGAGCCAATGGACACACAATGGAGCCCCGCGTGGGGCGGGGCTTACCCGCGGGGGCAGGGCAGCCCCACTCAGAGCCGCCATTTTGCCCTGTGAGGAACAAAAGAGCTGAAGACAGTGTTGGTGTGGAGTTGATTGCAGGTAACGGTAGCTGGGTTAATTTTCTTCCTTGGATGTTTCAGGGTAAAGTGGTGGAACTGGGAGGCCATAGCCTCTGTCGGCATCTCTTAAGGTGCTCTTTTGTTCCTCAGTGATGGGTTCCAAGGTCCCAACCTATGATAGAGGAGATGGAACAGCCGGCAGCTGAATGAACGGGTAGCCGCCCCCCCTCTCCCGCTCTGCCCTGCTTTCGGCTGAAACAACCGAAACACCCTTTTGTCAACCATCTTTGCCCTGCTTGGTGGTTCTGAGGCGACCCATCTGGGATAAAGGGGTGTCCTCCCCTCTTCCTTGCCACTGCTGGGCTCGCCGAAAGCCCAGTATTCACACCATATCATTTTCACCGGGGTGGTCAAAAAGGTTTATTGCTGTCATACCGATCGTTGTGGGAGTTTGTAAGGGGAGGGAATCTCAGAGACGACTTGTGTTAAGAGGTGGGATTGGAAGCAGTATATATCTGGCTCAATGCCGGGAACACGACTGGCGTCCGTAAGGGGTGATCTCTTCACCCCCCTTTTTCCCCGAGTACTGTACTCCGGATATGCGCATCTCTGTCTCCCTCCTCTGTTCGAAATGTTTTGCGAGTTACATAGCTGAGCATTTGTTCTCTTCCTTTCCTTTTCTGTTGAATTTGACTGTAATTGTGCTCAGAAAACCGGGGGTTTCAGCCGAACACGTCACAAAATGGTGAGGTAATCAAAACTCACCTCTGAGTATTGGGTTTCAAAGCTTTTATTGTGACAAGAAATACATGACTTATTGTTACTTGGCATTTTTGAAATAACACTAATTGACTTTTCAGATATTTGTATCCTGCATTCCTTGCCCTATACTTGTGTGAGATTTATATCAAAATTTTAGAACATTTTTTGTGGTAAGTTTTTCGTTATTGAATTATACATCTATCTGGCAAAGGGTTTTGATTGCCCAGAGATAAAATATAGTAACATATTGCACTACATTGGTTACTTTAAATTGTGTCCTTTATTTTTGTTGTAATTTTCTTATAATTTATGTTTTGCCTTGCTTTTATAGGCCATTCTGCCCTACAGCCATGGTATAGATTGGGTATAATTAACATTAAAAAAAGAATAATATAAATACCTTCTGTGAATTAAGAGGCTGTTCAAGGAAAAAAAGAGACTTGAACAATTTGTAAAATACACTGGTGACTGCCCAAGGAAACAAAATCTAGTGGTCTCTATAGAGTATCTGCTGAATACCTTAACGAGGCCTTTGTCTTCATAATTTGATGTACAAATTGTTGTTGGCAAGAATAAGCTTACTCCTTGCTTAGTACTAGAGTTTTTCTGCTCTTATTTTAGAGCAGGTTGCTTAAAGTGGTGTGCAAATGTTAATTAAACATATTGTCTATTATCCTCTACCATAATTTTGCCAGTGTAGTGGGAAGGCCATTACTGTCAGTGGCTGATAGCTGCTAATTATTTTTTCCTTTGTTTTTGCCTGGTATGCTAACACAAACACAGCTATTTTAAGACTACTGCTAATTAAAGAGTTTCTGCTTTATTTTGGCTTGTACATAGTGAGACAAAGTCATGTGTAACCGTAAATTGAGGCAAGGACTCTTTAACATATGGCAGTTTGCCAGTGATGTCATTCTTATTGCACTGGAGGAGCTGTAGAACAGGACACCAGCAACAGCCACAATATACGGATACAATAAATGAACATTAAAAGCATGCATACTGATTATGCAAAGAAACCTGCAGTCACATTGAAAGTTTGCTGAAAGCCTTGGTAAACAAAGGTTGTAACCACTGAGCAAACAGTGTAGTATCTAAATAGGAGCTGAAGGAAAGTTGTAGAGGCTGGAGGATTGGTATAAAATTCACCTAGTGTTCCATCTTATTCTGAGTGATTGATCTTCATCTTCATCTTAAGTTTCCTCAAATATTGCAATCTACAGAATGTTATTGTCAAAATGCATCAGAATATAGAGGACTGCCAAGTCTGAAAGAGCAAGTCTTCACCAGATGGTGAAAGTTAAAATTATCCATAATCACCACAGCAAGCTGGTGCATGATTTACAGTGAATAGGTGCACCTACCGTGCTTCCCCGAAAATAAGACAGGGCCTTATATTAATTTTTTGCTCCAAAAACGAAGTAGGGCTTATTTTCAGGGGATGTTTTATTTTTTTCATGTATGACCATCTACATTTATTCAAATATAGTCATGCCATCTTCTGGTTGTTACACAATAGTGGACAGCAGGATTTCACTTAACTGGGGCTTATTTTTGGGGTAGGGCTTATATTATGAGCATCCTGAAAAATCATACTAGGGCTTAATTCAGATTAGGTCTTATTTTCGGAGAAATAGGGTAGTTCCCGTTAAAAATGAGTGTCTCCACTGCCACAACTTCTAGAGTGCATCTTCACTTGGTACCTCCTTGTTTCAGGCTATAGAATAAAAGCATAAATGTTTTGCGGTGGTTGGCTTATTTAGGCTTATACATGGAAAACAGTGGGGATGTATTTTATTTCCTCAGTTTAAAATCAGTGCTACTGACATAACTTAAACCGAAGTGTTAAACTCATTAAATAGGAATGAGATTTTGGATTTCTACCTGATAGAAATCTTAGTGTGGCTCACCTGGAGGAAAGACCTCAGCTATCAGCTTTGAGGCTCAGTTAAGCCCAGCTTTACTCAGGGTTCCTGTTCCTGCTGCAATGCTAGCTGGAAGCTTGCTTTCTGAAAAAGAACCTAAATGGAACTAGGCATTGCTGTATCTCAGAGCCTTGCAGTTGCGGCTATGCCAAGATTGCTTTCATGTAGTAATTCATCGTGGATATGGAACAACTGATTGGATATGGAACAACTGATTGGTTCAAAATTGGGAAAAGAGTACGACAAGGCTGTATATTGTTTCCCTGCTTATTTAACTTATATGCAGAATACATCATGCGAAATGCAGAACTGGATGAATCCCAAGCCGGAATTAAGATTGCCGGAAGAAATATCAACAACCTCAGATATGCAGATGATACCACTCTGATGGCAGAAAGTGAGGAGGAATTAAAGAACCTCTTAATAAGGGTGAAAGAGAAGAGCACAAAAATGGTCTGAAGCTCAACATCAGAAAACTAAGATCATGGCCACTGGCCCCATCACCTCCTGGCAAATAGAAGGGGAAGATATGGAGGCAGTGACAGGCAGTGGCTTCATGATCCCTGAATTTTAAAATATAAACCTGATTTTTAAAAAAATAAATAGGATTTTTATTTTCATTATTTTAAAAAAATATATAGGTGATGACAGTAGATATCCAGGTACAGTGAACAGAGTGATGGATTAGGGCCCAGGAGGTCTGAATTAAAATCACCACTCAGCTGTGGAAACTCACAGGGGATGTGGAACTAGTAAGGCCACTCTGTAAATATCTCACTTACTTTTAAAGCCCTGTTAATATCTCCTTTCCCATTTGGGCAGATGATTCTTCATGCATAACTTCTATAACTGAATATGAGAAGAACAGCTAGGTCAGGTTTTCTGTTTTGTATATCAATAATACAATAATTGTATGCCCTCAAGTAAATTATGATTTAGTTTGGCAACTCATCAGGGTTTTCCAGGTAGAGAATATTCAGACTTGGTTTACCATTCTCTTCTGGGGGTGCCCTGGGACTGTGCAACTTGCCCATGGCCACACAGATTGGCTCTACTCACAGGAGTCACAGTAAGGAATTGAACTGCCAATGTCTGGCTCCTCAGCAAATACAGCCATGCTATAATTAGTTCTGACTTGATGGCACATAACAATAAAGGTGGTTATGCAGTAGTTTTAAGTTAACATGTGTTATTGGTCAACAGTATAATTTTGAAATAGGGATTAGAATTTCTATTTAAAATAGTGCATTCAGTATAACTTTTTCAAATTGTAAATTTTTTACAGTCCAACAACTTTTGTATTGAAGCCTCAATTTTATGGCATTTCTTAAGCTTCTGTATCAATTATTCAGTTAATCCTTCTATCTAAATTCTCAGCCCTTTAGAAAATACCATCAGAAAAAGTTTCAGTTCTCAGATTAGGTTTATGATTCCAAAGGTACACTTGCTATCAGTGATATATAGAAGTGAAAAATAACAGACTTCTTCATCTTTATTTTCTAACTGAACTGAAGTTGTTTTTGTATCCCCCCCCTTTTCTGTCAGCATGATACAATATTGGAAATCCTTGGGGATGCTGTTAAAATCTCCCCAATTTGTTTTCAGTACTTTCCTTTAGTAAAGTTGATTCTTTTTACATTGTTAAGGAATTGAGGGTGTGAAAATTATGTATTAAAGTTGCAGCAAGCAAGAGGGTGCTTTTTTCATGTGAAAAAATGGAAAAAAATATTTCTAAGTTTCTAGATTTTGGGAAAAGGAGCTCCATGTGTAGAGCAGGCCTCTTTAGAGTTTTCGCCCTCCTAAGATGTGAAGGCATGATGTTCCTTCAACAGTGGTCCAAGAGGCATTTCCAATTTTTCATCACAGATTCCTTAATTACATGAGTGGAATACTCAAATAGGGGTGTAAGACCTCATGTGACGTTCTGGGCTTCCTTGGGTATCCTTTGAAGTGGCCATCCTAAAAGGTTCTGGCAAAGCTACACACTAATTTTTTCAACCAAGCTAAGATTTTCTGTTGTAGTTAATGGATCTGTAGTTGCGATATTACAAACAGTACACTGTTTCAGTAATGATTAGTGTTTTGTTGTTGTTTAGTCATTAAGTCGTGTCCAACTCTTTGTGACCCCATGGACCAGAGCACGTCAGGCCCTCCTGTCTTCCACTGCCTCTCGCAGTTGGGTCAAATTCATGTTGGTAGCTTCAGTGACACTGCAACTATCTCGTCCTCCATCATCCCCTTCTCTTGCCTTCACACTTTCCCAGCATCAGGGTCTTTTCCAGGGAGTTTTCTCTTCTCATGAGATGGCCAGAGTATTGGAGCCTTAGCTTCAGGATCTGTCCTTCCAGTGAGTGTTCAGGGTTGATTTCCTTCACTGTGGCTAACTGCTCTAGTGGAGTCATTGGGTGTTTAGAGGAAATGAGTCAGCCTGAAAGTGAGTAACTGTGTATGATGGACAATATTGGAAGGTGTATTAATTTTTTCTTGTTGTGTATTTATTCTCTCTGAGATCTTGGTTTCACTAAGAGTAGGTTGACTAGTGACTGAAATGTGTCTGACATATCAAGGAATAGCATTCTAGCCACGATAATTGAGAAAAGGGATTATACCATTTGCTGATGTTTTCTGCTTCCTCTTTGTTTTACACTGTTGAACTGTTGAATAAAACTTGATCTGTGTAATTTTAGGATCTCTTCATTTCTGACAAGTGCTTGAGTGACCTGTATGTAATTATTCAGTGCGGATTTACCAGCACCTAGTCTTTCTATCTGGTGTTCCTCACTTGTGCTAGATAAATCCTTTCAGAAAGGGGATACTGTATATCAGTATATCTGGCCTATGTGAGCAATTGCACATGTATTGTGCAAGCATAATTGACCTTAATAAATGGGCAACTTGGTTCAATGAAGCACTTAACTATTATGTTTTAAATAATCTAAAATGCAGCTCTACTGTTATTCACATTTCTTGAATAACAGTCAATTTCATATCTTAAATGTGCTACTTTAAATGAAGTTTAAAGTCCTTTTGACTCATCTCTGTTTCCAGTAGAGTTGCAGATATTCAAATTCAGCTCAGCTAGGTGTTGTAGTAGTGTCAAGCTTGCAAGGCTATAGGCTTAAAAACAAAAATTGGCTGTTCTCCCATTTTTGAAAATTAACATTCAGGTGTCGGTGAGAGCTGCCTCCAACCTTAAGCTAAATACATAAGTTTCCCTGTAAGTGGGCAACAGAAGCATGGAAAAAATACATCGTTTTTAGGTCAACAGAGCTAGTAATAATTTCACTTAATAGAATTATTGTCTTCAATTTATCACAGATCCTGATTTCACAGGTATTATTTTGTACTTCGCCTGCACTCCTAAGGCTGATATGTATGATTGTGAATGGTTATTGATGCAAGGAATAGAAAACCTGCCTCTTGCAGTCTGAATTCTATGCTCTGTACTTGTTATTGGATCACAACTGTGTGCACCTGCTGAACAGATGGCTAACAGTCAGCTTTGACAGTTCACATCACCTGTTTCTAAGGACTGAATCCAACATTCCTTTCTTCCTTTTTACTGCTCTGTGCAACTGATTGGCAGTAATGCAGTACTGACCATCTGTTCTGCAAGAAGATCCTTACATTTAGTAGTATGTGAACTGACCACTTTTGCATGCATGGATTTGTAAAGTTAAGAATAGCTTCTGAACATAAGTGATATGCTTTTATTCTAAGAAGACAGACAAAGCCCCCACTCAATGACATTTTTGTTGTCTTAAGTACAGTACATTAAACAGTTAAGCTAATATGTGAACAAGAATGCTAACTGGATCTGTTTGTTGTTGCTTTGCATCATACCATCATAATTGATTGCAGTCTTCCTGATGCAAGTATAAATGTAAAGGTGATATCAGTGCTCTTTATAAAAGGAACCTGGAAGCTGCTAACAAATTGTTTTAGTATGTAGTTTGTGTGCTCTGTGTTTATGAAGATGAAGAATCTTTTAAAGAAGGGTATTGATGTAGAAAATAAATCCTTATTTTTTAAGATTATTGTGTCTAGATTATAATAATAGAGTTGCAGGTGGTTTAAGTATGTCATTTTGACTCTTGATTTTGAGGTTGTGAAACAGTGTAAAACAGTTTTTCCAAGTTAACTTTTTAATTTTCTTGTATAAATACTGAAACAGGCCGGATGTTTATAAATATAATTTAATATTGCATTCAAAGCCAAACTATTGAAAAGAGGGTGTTAAGGACAATGTCATACTCCTTTGTGATTTCAAAATACAGTAACCTTTTAAAGAGGAAGAAGGTCAAAGGGAACTTGAAAACAGTGGAAAAATCCTTACCTAGTAATGGAAAATTTTAATCTGTTCAATGAAGCTTCAGATATGTGAAGTTGGATATTAGACAGCTAGATACCTGTTGTGGGGCTGACCAGAAAAAGGCATTGGAATGAGAAAAATTGCATAATCAACTAAATTATAGGCAACCTTTGTTTTTTCTTAATCCTTTGCAGTCAATTTAATGATTACAACACATGTAGAGTATGTGGATAGCAGGTCAAGATGCATCATGGCCATGTTGGATACAATAGAACTGTGGAGTTCTGAAGATGCTAAAGTTGTTGAGCATCCCAAGAGCCAGGGACTGAGGTATCTCCAGCATGCTGAACTCTTTCTACAGTACCCTGTATCTCATGAATCGCAAAATGCTGTATGTAGAAGCAGCAATTCCAGAGGCATTTTTTGTCCCTTGGCTTTCTTGCAAAACTGACTTTGTTGCCTCAAACACTTTGAACCAGGGTGGATAAAAATCAATGATTTTTTTATTTAAAAAATCAAATTGATTTAAATCATGCTTTGAAGTGATGGTTCTTGAAGGAGAAGTTCTCTTAGACCTGCTCTGGCAATGTGTGGATGAGTGATGTGAATATACACACACACATTTGTGTTCGTATGAGGAGTTGAGGCCCCTGCACTTTGGTAGAATGTAGCTCTATATGTCCCTGTGGCTCTCAAGACAAAAAGAATTCCCTACTTATAGTTTTAGAAAAAATAGCCATGCTAGGCTGTGCAAGTATATAAGGCAAAATCCAAAGAAACAAGAAAAACATATGGCACCTTAAAGACTGTTATATTTTGAGCTTTTGTGGACATATCAACATATTTTCATATGTCTTGACAAAGTGGACATGTTCCCACTCTTCGAAATATCAGGCCCAGCTTAGTATGTCACAAGAATACCAGCCGCAGTCACACCCTGTCCTTTTGGAGAGTTGAACAACTTATCACTCAGGGAAAAGTACTTGAATCATTCTGGCTTGAAAATAATAGAAATCTTCCCAGTGACAGAGAAAATTTTTTTGCATTAGGAGCAGAAAAGACTAGATTAATTGGAATTGGCCTTTGCACCGTGTGGTCAGAAAAAAAATATGACTTTATCTCTTTCATACCTGCAGAAAATGCCACAGTAATTGACCATGTATTTGCAGCCTTGGTGAGAAATTGTTATTAATTAACAAAGTGCTGATTGTGTTCTTTAGTATGTGCCCAGTTGCAAGCATATCACAGATACGTTTCCACACACTATGAAAATGCAGTGGTGCCTTGACTTATGAACTTAATCCTTATTGGAATGGCGTTCATAAGTCAAAATGTTCATAAGTCAGAGCACCATTTCCCATAGGAATGCATTGAAAACCCATTAATCTGTTCCGGCCAAAGAAAAAAAATACCCCCCCCAAATAAAAATCTGCAAGCCTCTAGGGCTGCGAGAAAAACAAAACACAAATATAAACCCCCAAATAACTCCACCAGCCCAATCCCACCCTGCAAACAGTGAAAAGCAACACACTTATCTCCCCACGAAGCCTCCCCTCAAGCTCACCCGGCCTTCCCCGCAGCTGTGCGGGCCCTGAAGCCACTGTCTGTGGGAGCCCTCCGGGAGCTCACCTGGCCTTCCCTGCAGCCGCGTGGGCCCCGCCACCACCAAAGCCGCCGCCGCCAATCGCTGCCTTCAGGCTTTCCCGGGGGGGTGTAGACCAGGCCTACCAGGGAGCCTGAAGGTGATGATTGGCGGCGGCAGGGGACCCCCCGGAGGTCTCCCATGGCGGCATGGAAGCCCTGGGAGGCCTCCGTAGGCGGTGATCGCCACTGGCACTAGAAGCCTGGGAGGCTGAGCTTCCTTTCCGTAACCGGAAAGCCTCTTCACCACGAACAATTAGGTTTTTTAAAATTTCCCACCTTTCCCCTCTGCCTATTTCTGTTCATTTTTCAACGCTCCGGCCGCAGTCAAAGCAAAATTTTGTGGCCAGAGCTGTTCGTAAATCAAATTGTTCACAGGTCAGAGCGTTCGTAAGTCAAGGCACCACTGTACATGTTTCAGTGTTCATAAACTTAATGATACTTGAAGGCTGGTTTTGCCATTTTAGGCTTTATTGTGTCATGTTTTTCAGTGATGCTCAACTGGAGAGACTGTGACTTTTATTTTAAATAAATTATTTAAATAAAATTAATATTCTGTTGAATGTTATGTGTTTTAGAGGTAGAGATGTGATTTGCAACATTGCTGTTATTTTTAGTGATTTCCATTAACCCTCAGAAGCCTTCAAGGAAATTTTATTTTGAAATACAGTGGTGCCTCGCTTGACGAGGATAATCCGTTCCAGCGAAATCACTGTAGAGCGAAACCCTGGTCAAGCAAAATAAAAAAACCCATTGACACGCATTGAAAACCACTCAATGCGTTCCATTGGGCTAAATACCTCAGCGTCCAGCGAAGATCCTCCATAGAGTGGCCATTTTCCGATGCCTGTGCAGCGAAAAATCCATCCTAAATCACAGCAGGGAACTATTTTACACAGCAGGTGTCCATTTTGAAACCCGACGATCAGCTGTTTTGATCGTCGTAATGCGAAGAATCGGTTCCCGAAGCAGGGAACTGATAATCAGGAAGCGAATTTTGCCCATTAAAACATCGTTTTGCGATCACAAAAGCGACCACAAAAACCTCATCATCAAGCGGATTCGTCGTTTAATGAGGTAATCGTTAAGCGAGACACCACTGTATTCACTTTTAAAAAGCACAAATCTGTGCAGCTATTTAAAAACATAAATAATATGTAACAGATTTTTTTTAAATTGATACTGTTCTTCTGAGTTTATTGTAAATTGCCAAGCAGTATTCATGGATACATGCTGGTTATTTTAGACTTATATGTTACTGGCCAACCATGTAATATTCATTGTAATGTAATATTTATCTAGACAGTTAAGTATTTATTACCTATTCCAAGGAGATTTAACAGTAATATACTTTTAAACTATTGCAGGTATCTGCACTCTTCCGTCTACCAAAATAAGAAAGGGTTGTGTGTAATAAAATGGTTATGTACTCACTGTCTTTTTATCAGATGTATCATTTTGTCATTGCAGTCCTGTTTTACTTGTTTGGGTTTGTATTTTTCTTTTATGTGAAGAGCAGATTTGCGTCTACCCTGACAGCAACTACTGCTGATTTCTTACAGCAATTCTTCTTTATTAACCTCCTGAAAAATTTCCATTTCTGTCTAGTGCTATCTCGTGTTGATATACTGACTTTAGCCCTTTTTGCAGAGATAACTTTGAAGTAGGGTTTCCATCCAGCTCTCAAAGCTGGCTCTGGAAATCTGTTTGCACATAGCAGACACTGAGATTTCATTCTCTTGAAATTTTGGAAGAGCTGAAACAACCTAGACCTAAATAATGTAATCCAGTACTGTATTGTCTCATTCTCCTTATGAAACTAGGAATAGAGACACTGAGGTGTCCCTTGTTGCTGATATTGCATTGCAGATAGCTTTGTTCATTTGGACTTGATGCTGTTTTAGGTTATCCTGTTATTTGTGTCAGTCGCTTAAAGTCTTTGGAGAAAAAATGGCTAAGGTATCATGGGTGGATTTCTCCTTCAACAGAATGTGAAATAAGAGTTTTAGTGATTGTGAAGCTAGAACCAGAGAAGTTTCATATAAAATAGGGGGTGATTTTGTGAACAATCTTTCCCCAATCTCTTAAGGATGAATTATATGTGGTAGAAGTGAATCCATAAAGTACAGTCGTGCCCTGTTTTACTATTACCCCATGGTTTGAATGGGGTTTTTCCGCTTCGCGATGATCGGTTCCCTGCTTTGGGAACCGATTTTCGCTTTACGACGATCAAAAAAAAGCTGATTGTCAGGTTTCAAAATGGCTGCCAGCTGAAGAAAATGGCCCCCCACTGTGCTTAGGGACGGATTCCTCGCTGCACATGCACTGAAAATGGCCGCCCCATGGAGGATTTTCGCTGGACGGTGAGTTTTCAGCCCATTGGAACACATTGAACGAGATTCAATGCATTTCAATGGGCTTTTTTATTTCACTTTACGATGTTTTCGCTCCACTGCAATTTCGTTGGAACAAATTAATGTTGTAAAGCGAGGCACCGCTATACTAGGTGACTTTGCACCCATTCCCCATAACTGTAAGAAAGAGATGGGAAGTATTTCTTTTTTGATGGTTGTTGTGGGTTTCTCGGGCTCTTTGGCCATGTTCTGAAGGTTGTTCTTCCTGATGTTTCACCAGTCGCTGTGGCTGGCATCTTCAGAGGACTGGAGTAGGAACTCGGTCCATGATCTCTCTTAGAGCATAGACCGAGTTCCTACTCCAGTCCTCTGAAGATGCCGGCCACAGAGACTGGCGAAATGTCAGGAAGAACAACCTTCAGAACATGGCCAAAGAGCCCGAAAAACCCACAACAACCATCAGATCCCGGCCGTGAAAGCCTTCAAGAATACATATTTCTTTTTTATCATTTTTGTCTCCCCCCCCCCAATTCTTTTATCTTCTGAGGCTGTTACAAGTACAAAAGCATTTGTTAATTTCTCTGAGATAGACATATGAGTCATTTTTCTCTATCTCATTATTTAAGAAAGATATTCTTCTCGTGGAGGTTTGTTAACAATTAAAATGCTTTCCTTTTTATACCCAGAGGATTTAATAGGAGTTAAAACGCTTTCCATTTAGCATTGCATAAATGTTCTTTTGAGGAGAAAGGTAGAAACCCTTATTTGCAGTGGAACTAAAAGGAATAAAGATGCTGCTCTTATCCTCAGACAAAGAAGTAAAGTGCCAGATGTGGTTTAAAAGTTGTATGGAACAAAACTTTATCTAGGGAAATCTTGTAGCTCAGATGGTCTTGCGCTCCTTCCAGACAGTTCCTTAGACCTCAAGCATACAGGTACCTGTATGGAGACTGTGACAGTATCTATGTGTGTCTCTCTTAGTTCAAGCTGTAAACTAGCAAGATTAGTAAAGATGACCCATTCCCAGAATGCAACTGTGGGACGAAAGATTACATCAAAAAGATGTTGTTAACTTTCCTCTGTGCTGCGAAACCACAAGAGCTAATATTGGTGGTTAAATACACAAAGAAGTCTGATTCAGAACTCCTGAAATAGACATGCACAGTGCATTGGACAAGACTGGTTTTCATACTGTTTCCTTGGTCTGTTGTACAGGGCAAATGACAGCACCTGTGTTGTATTGGTGTTTTAATTTATGCAGTGGTAAATGTATTTCCCATTGGTGACTGTAGTAAGTGGCTTGTCTTTCTTCCAGCATTGATGCTACAAGAATAGGGCAGGAATTGTCCAGTTGGTTGTATAGCAGTCAACACCAGTCTGAAGCTGTGATAAAGTATGGCTGTCATAAAGCTTTGCCGGTGGAAGGTTGAACCAAAAAAAAACCCCACACCAACACCACCACTGATACTGGCTTTGTATGATCCAGTCTACATGTTTCTCTTCTGTCCTTATTCAGTGTTACTACTTGATGGATGCTTAAGGCACCTTTAAAATGTAGCAACAAACAGCACACACTGAGTTTCATTGGAAAGGATTAGCAGGAAAGTGGTAGATACTGGGCTTGAGACACTTGTGATTTCAAAACCAGCAACATTTAGTCTGGCACACTTCAAAGAAAAAACTATGAATAACTTGTCTAAAGAGGAAGGAGGTTTGAAATGCAGGATAACTAGATAAAAGATAACTATAATTCTTGATTTGGCTATTGAGAAATGTTAGTCTCCTTTATATTTGATGCACTGGGAACATAGTATAAATGTTAACTAATGTTTGATAAATCTTTAAATCAGCCATGAAGTGCCTAAAAAAGCATTTTGAGGATCAAAGTTCTCTCTTGATCTTGCAGCTCAAGTTTTGTAAGTTTATGCTGTATGGTCTTGGCATAGTTGCTCGCCTTATAGTTGGAGTAGACCATGAGATATTTTCTCCTAAATGTACATGTACCTCTCAAACTGACAGCAAAATCTCAATGTATTAGAAATGTAATAAACCCCTGATTAATTTTTCTCAAATAGTTTTCTCAGTATTTGAAATAAATGCATTATCATCCTACCATAGTGTGAGGCCCACCACCCTTGTCATCATCCTGCTTCCAGGCAATTTTGACAGTATGTGGAGTTCAAATTTCCCCATGACCAGCTTTGAACAGGTATAAAAGAAAAGTAGTGGAAATATTTGAGGCATTAATGAACTCACTGGGGATGATTAAGGCAAGGAATCACATTTTTTGTGACTGTAACAAAATTCACTTTGTGCCAAGTACTGTTTGAACATCTTCATGGCATGGTTTGAATTTAAATCAATTTTAAAACCCAGTCATAGAGGTTGGCCATAAATTCCAAACTTCTAGCTGAGGAGGAGCTTGAAAACAACTTGCATACTGCACTATGTCTAAGAAGCAAACCTGGCCTCAGCATTATCGCTATGTGAATTTGGGATATTAATAATGGCATGTAAGTGGGAACTACCCATAAGAACTTGGTGCAGAGCCTTGAAGAAGATGATTTATCATTGAAAGCTTGCTGTTTAAAATATATATTCTTAATGGTCAATTAAAGATATCACCTGTTCCTGTACAGTGGTGCCTTGCTTAGCGATGTTAATCCATTCTGGAAAAAACGTTGCTAAGCGATTTCATCGCTAAGCGATATTAAAAAGCCCATAGAAACGCATTAAAACGCGATTAATGCATTCCTATGTGCTAAAAACTAAGCTTTAAGCGAAGATCTTCCATAGCGGCAGCCATTTTCGGTGCCTCTAAAGCGAGGAAACACAACGGGCGGCCATTTTGTTTTCCCGGTGGCCATTTTGAAACTGCCAACCAGCTGTTAAAAAGGGTCGCTTTGCCATGATCGCTTCCCCACGATCATCGCAAAGCGAAAAAACCCCATAAGGACCATTGCAAAGCAATCGCTTTTGTGATCGCAAAAACTCTGTCGCTAAGCGATTTCTTCGCTCAATGGAGCGATCGCTAAGCGAGGCACCATTGTATTTGTAGTCATACACACACTTTTGTTTTCTCAAAAGTAAAAAAGTCTTCAGGTCAGTTTTTCTTTCCCCAAGTAAGTAGGCACAACATTACACTTGTGCCTTCAAGCATAGTTGGTAGAATAACTTGCTGTAGTTGGAAAAATAGTAAGGATGCCCCCTTCTGGATGAAAGTATGCTGTAGTAATGGTCTAAATGTAGTACTGTTCTGTTTAAGAAGTGATCTATTAAGAGAGTAAACATTTCAGTATATGTATTGCTTATCCTTTGAATATTTCTGGGCATTGTTTCAGTAATCTCTTGGTTTTTAGTTTTAAAATAAGAGTGGTAGTTTGCCTCCTACTGGGAAGTAAGCAGAATTGAACTCAATAGGATTTATTGCTGTGTTAATGTTTTAAACGGCTTTACAAGTGTGCTTCGGTACTTGAATGTACTAAAAATAGATATATGACCCAGAACACTGTGGTTCCCAGAATTAAGTATATTATTGTTCATGTAATACTCCTTAAGTGAGAACGAAGTGTCATTTTTAAAAGATATAAACACTGGCTCAAATTCTGTCCTAACTCTTTTTGATTTTGGCCATCTTAGTCTTTGCATTACTTTTCCCAAGTTACTTTCTTGAATGATGCAACGTAGCACTCAGTTACTCAATGTAATTCTGCATAATATCTGTCTTTACAAAGAAATGTAACAGGCACTAGATTATACTTGTAGGTATGATAGTTGCTAGAATAAAGTTAAGGCTATCATCTTGAATAATTTTAAAGAATGCTCTGCTGATAAGACAAAAAGAAATGCGCAACATATTACTGCTGTGAAAATACATGTAGAAGTTTTTGAGAGGGGTTAAAAATGAAAGAAAATGTAAAATTTCTTATTTTGATCTCTGTCAACAGATGTGCGCGTGCCTGTATTTTTCTCAGGGTTTTTTTTTTTTGTTAGAAGCTGCACCCATGGAAACTGAGTTTAAAAAACAGTGTTTAAAAAACAATATTGGATCAAGTTAGGAGTTTGATCAAAGAGTTACTGAAAATAAAACTGTTTTTGCATGTGCTCCATCATCTTCTAACATAGCTTTTAAAAGATCAAGAAACTCAATTTTAGTTTTAAGTAAACAGTGGTGGATGTGTACAGATTATAAACGGAAGAAAACATGAAGTGGAAATGCTGGTTTACCGTGTGGATTAAATAACAAGTGTCAGATTTTGGTATCTTGTAGTGTAATATAAGGGAAATAGTGAAAATGCCTCATTTATCTTCAGCTTTGTGCTGTGGATTGTTTTCTTGATAAGAGGGGAGCTACAGAAGGTGAGCAAACAAATAGAGAGATCAGCAGTGTGAGTGTTTCTGTCCTGTCCTGCCCACTTTCGGCATTGTTATTGTCTCTCTGCTCCTTCTCAGTAGACACACCCAGTAGCTATGTGCTAATTCCCATTGGGTAAGCCTGGGGTAGGTGTGGTTTGGAGCCTTTGCATGATCTCACTCCTGTTTGTCTCAGAGCTTGAAGCCCGTTGGCTCTTTTCAGTTTCGGCTTCTGTGAGGAGAGTTTCGCTTCTGCTCCGGCATACGGAAAGAATCCGTTAGCAAAAGGAACTGTTGGCATTGCTCTTTCTGACAACAACGGATTTTCTTCTCTTTCCATAGAGTATCTGAACTGGAATAAAAATCTTCAGGGGGACAGACCTCAGTGGGAGCTGCCTTCATAACTGCCACCTTGGTGTGTCTAATGTGCTACAAGGATGAGCCCGGCATTTGGAGCTATGGATGTAGAGCACTATTCCAAGGGCGTCCTGCTGGAGCCTTTTGTTCACCAGGTTGGGGGGCATTCTTGTGTCCTCCGATTTAATGACAAGACCATCTGTAAGCCTCTTATTCAGAGGGAACACCAATTTTATGAGACTCTTCCTTCAGAAATGCGTAAATTCACTCCTCAGTATGAAGGTATGTTGGAAAGCTTAGACAGGGGCTAGGCTTTTTATTCTTGCTGTGAATCTAAATGTGTTCTTTCTGTCTCTAAAATCTCTCATGCTGAAGAGATTTTAGGGAGCTTCTTTTCATGTATTTTGATATTGTCTGAGCCAGGCTGTGGAGATGCAGGGTGGAAATGCTTGCCAGTGGGTCTTTGGGCTGACTAACAGCATTAGAGTAGAACAACTCTGCTGATGATAGCCTATAGATCGCCTTTAGGCACAGGTAGGTAAGTATATTGATACCAGCTTGTAAATGTTTTCAGTAAAAATGTGCTGCTTCACTTTGACTTTTTGATGTTTGTGCACTTTTCAAAATTACTACAATGAAATAAATTGAATAAGGATTTATTATCTTCTATGAATTTCATGTGGATTGTTCGATTGTTCTGCTTTTTTGTTGTGGTACATAATTCGATGTCAGCAAATCAGTAAGCTAAGTTAGTATAGTATAAGTTAAATATATTCAACTTGTATTTGCCTTTAAGAAGATGGCAGGGGCATAGAGAGGCAAAAGGTGAAGTACAACTTACGGAGCTGTCTTAGATGGTATGTAGAAGTGGATATTCTGGTTCTTCTTAGTGTTCAGTTAGTGTTCTTAGTTGACAAAACATTAAGTTTTTAAAAAAGGTATGTGAGGAATTTGGATAAAGGTAATCCAGATTTCAAAATTCTGAGTGACTTTATATTGTATCATATTTATTCACTGAATAAAACAACCACATGTTTCCTAACTGTTTATATCAATTGGAGAAAAGCTGAGGGAAGATGCTTCTGAGATGTACTGCTGTATGATGTGCACGCTTACTGAAACATTTGAAAAATTCTAATTACAAGCTATTAATAAATACAGATGTGCTTTATAAATGTTTGACATAATGTAATAACTTGTATTAGCATATGTGGTTTTTCTCTTTTGGAGATGTGTGGGAGGGATTAAGGGGTAAAGTGGGGACATATTTGGTCCATTTCTGTTCTTTTTCCAGGATAAAGCCAAAGGCCACTTTCTAGCTGGCTTCCCCTTTTTCCTGTAGTTCTTTCCTCTATGGGCAGCAGGACTGTCAGTCAGAGCTTCTGCATTCCCCACCCTTCCTACTGTAGGTCCCAGAGCCGCCTGCCCTGCTCAGAAGTGCCAGTCTCTCGCCAAGAACACTAGTGATGAGCGGCAAGAATGTGCAGATTGATTGATTTCAGGATAAAGAGAGATGACTGAGGAAAAAAAACCCAAATCAGCCAGTTGTTGCAACTTCTGCTGTAACATTCCTATATGGCACAAGAGGGTGCACCCCTATCAGAACTTTCCTCTAAGACTCTCAAAATATTACACAGTGCTCTAGAGACTTTGAGATGAGGAGGCAAAAATGCTTTCAAGGTTCACCATGTTTTGATGTATCACACTCAAATTTGTTTTGTACTTCATCTTGTTATTTTTTTACAAGACTGCTATATACACGAAATCAATAAAATACATTCCCCAAATGAAAAAAAAAAGAAATGTAAAATGAAACGTGGTGATTCTAAGTGGAAGCTTTTGAATTAGTTGTCTGTTGTAATGTGTGATGTTGTTCTCGTTTTGCTCTGCTCTTGCAAGCTTTTCCTTTCCCCTGGAATCTTTTAATCCTTCTGAAAGCCTTTGTTTGAATAAATGCTTTTAGCTTTGCTGTGAAGCAAAACTTAAAGCTTTTGGTGTTTCTGTGCAGGGCATATTCCACTGCAAGATGTAAATGTACAATGCTTTACATCTCTCCTAGGGGACAGATAAGTCAGATTTTTAAAACAATAATAAAAATTTTCAATAATTGAAAACGTCTCCTGTTATTATTTGATTCCTATATGATTCTGCTCACAAGAAAGAGAAGAAACTCTTGTATCATTAATGTGTTGTCTTCATGATGAACTGTCTTCTCTGTGAGGTGTCACTTTGTCTAGATGTTTTGATATTTGTTAGGTTGACAGATGAGTTTTGGGCCCTGGCAAGATAAAAAACTAAGGACTGGGGTAAGAGAAAAACCAAAGTTGCTATATTCTTAGTGTAAAATTGTGTTGTAAGATTTATTTGCTGCTCACATCTCAAATTCTCAACTGGATGTCTCGTTTCTTCTCTCAAGGTGTAGCATCTGTAAGTTTTGAAGAGGACGAAGATGGAAACCTGTGTCTAATAGCATATCCATTAAATGGGGACCTTGATAATTTGGAAAGCCTAGATAGTTCTGACTGTGAGCCCAAAAATAAATTGCTACGGTGGACTAATAAAAAGACTGTTTTGCTAGAAAATGAAAAATTAACTATGGAATGGGTCCGACAACATAGAAAAGAAGAAAAAATGAAAAGGTAACTTTAAAAAAAGATAAAAGAAAACCATAGTCTCAGTTTTTAAATTTTCTCTCTGCATGTACAAAAACCTCATAGAGTACAAAATGACAATCTAAATGCAGCTAGGGTAGACCTGTTGAAGCAGTTGCTGAACTATGAGCCAACATTTATGCAGGTCCAATTGATTTTGGCTAGATCTACCGATAGGATTCTGGACACTGTGTTTAGTGGGGCTTCCTTTTAGGTAGCTGTATGCATAGCCTTTGGCTATGATGGTGGGAATATAGTAAACTACAGTGAAATTTATTTCTGTAGGCTAGTGTCAGGGGAAAACCATTCTTTCCATTTTAAATTGGAAAAAAGGAGTCCGCAAAATTTACTTGTACAAATTACTTCATTACTCTGTTTTCAAGAGTAGTTTGGGGCATTTTCAGCAATAAATATCTGCTAAATCTTGAAAATATCAAGCTGGAAACATTTAGAGCATATCTGGAATGAACATACTGCACTTATGAGTCTGTATTGACAACAGTGCAAGTTATACCAAGTGCAGTCCTGGGAATGCACACCAGTAGCACTTGTTGTTAGGCTTATTTTTGAGAGATTTAGTCATGGTTTTATCTGCCCCCAAGCACTGCAGCTTTTCAGCTGTATCATGTTTATTAGTGTATAGGATTTTTTGAGTTAGAGTTTACTGCATGATAGGCAAACTGTCTTAAAACATGGACAAAGGTTTGATTAAGAGAGCATTGGGCAAATGTCAAGTTGAAAGTGTGGTAAGAAATAGACAAGCTGAAAGCAGGTGTGTATGACACTGCAAATGTTCAAACTGTTTTTTAAAGGATCAAATACTTCCATTTGGTCTCAAATATAAATGTTTGTTTCTATTTTTCAGTCATAAATTAGAGGAAGAATTTGAATGGCTGAAGAAATCTGAAGTGTTATATTACAGTGTTGAAAAAAAGGGGAATGTCAGTTCACAATTTAAGCATCATAACCCCTGGAGTATGAAATGCCATCAGCAGCAACTACAGCGAATGAAGGAAAATGCAAAACATCGCAATCAATATAGTATCCTTTGCATATGCCATATTTGCTAGCTGGAGAAAGACCACATTATCTTAGGAATAGCATCAAATATGTGACATGTAATTCAAATTTTGGAATGCTTTTAGATTAATATCTGGTGGAAGGTATTGTGTGTACTGCTAGTATCTGCAATAGGGATGGAATTTGTTGGTTGCATGCAGTCTGTGATAGTTACGATCGTTATACAGTGGTGCCTTGCTTGACGATGTTAATTCATTCCAGCGAAATCGCTGTAGAGCGAAAACGTCAAGCGAAATAAAAAAGCCCATTGAAATGCATTGAAAACTGTTCATTGCATTCCAATGGGCTGAATACCTGCTTGTCCAGCGAAGATCCTCCATACGGCAGCCATTTTCGGGTGCCTGTTAAGCGAAAAATGGCTCCTAAAAACAGCGGGGAGCCATTTTGAGCAGCCGGCGGCCATTTTGAAAACCCGACGATCAGCTGTTTTGTAATGTGAAGAATCACAAAATGCGAATAATGTTTTGTAATGCGAAGAATTGGTTCCTGAAGCAGGGAACCGATCATCACAAAGTGAAAAAAACCCATTAATAAAACATCTTTGCGATCGCAAAAACATTGTCGTGAAGCAGATTTGTCGTTATACGGGGTAATCATTAAGCGGGGCACGACTGTATATGACTTTCAGTAATATGCCTTTCAATGAGGGTTTTAAAGGAACATGAGCAGGAGGGTGCTGCTGTTGCACTTAGATCCTTCTTGGCATGCCTACAATGGTGTTTGACTACTCTGAACAGAATGCTGGACTAGACAGGCCTTTGGATCATAATGTTTTGCTGTACTGTGGCTCTAAGTAGGCTTTTTGTCATACATCTCTAGAAATTAATCTTACGAATAAAAATAGCTAAAGGAACTTTCAGATAGATGTAAAGTCGTTGGAACACAAAGATAATCAGTAAAAATGTGCAGTTTTCTTGCACATGTTTAGTAGGGTAGTAAAATTTTCCATCTGGTTGAGTAGTTTACAGTAGTGATATAAAATGAATTTCCTCAGCATCCACTAAGCTCGTTGGCTGCAGAACTGCCAAATGTTGTGAGCTTGATTGTCCCACTGTGACTCCTTGACAGGGACTGGACTTTATGATCCATAAGGTTTCTTCCCTCTCTGCAGTTCTAAGATGATGATTTGGAATATTTTTACATATACTGTACGAGAAAAGCAGTTGCTTATCCAAGTTCATGGACAAGGATATGTGAGAGATCACAGAGGGCATCCAAACTGACTCACAGCTTCAGAGCTCTGTGGAAATGTTTCAGAGAATGTTTACCTCCGTAGAAGAAAATGTTGTATTGTGGGTTACGTAGGGGCAGCAATGAGAGCTTAAAATGCCAGGCAATTGTTTTATATAGTTAAATCAAGGTGCCTATTGTCTAAATAACACTGGAAGAGGATAACATTAGGAATCTTTAATATTTAGGGAATTTTAAAAACTTTGTCTGCAGGTAGTAGACAAATACAGTTTCAAGTCTTCGGATGTTTCCTTAACTAAACAGAATTTATCTTACTGGAAAACCTAACCTCACGATACGAGGTGCCTTGTGTGTTGGATCTCAAGATGGGAACTCGGCAACATGGAGATGATGCATCTGAAGAAAAAAAGGCTAATCAGATCCGAAAATGTCAGCAAAGTACTTCAGCGGTTATAGGAGTCAGGGTGTGTGGAATGCAGGTGAGTTTCCAAAAGAATAAGAGCAGAACAAAACCTCTGGGCTGAATGTTCCTATTTAAAAGAGACTATATGTGAAGCCAATTTCTACTTGCATTTTGTTGCAGTAGGAAGACTGCGTTTCTCCTGAGTCACGTGTTAACGCACAGAAAGCAGAGCTTTGATTACAGTTCTTGTGGAATCATAGAACTAAATGTGGTGAAGGTGTCCATTTTTAACTGAACATTTCCAGGCAGTCTAAACATGTAAGCCTGGTGAGTTTTTTGAATGCAAAGTAATTTAATAGTTTTTGTTCATTTTAAACAATTCTGTAACCATCCTACTTCATACTTTTGTAGCTGAGAAATTTTACATTTTATTCACCATCTTGCTGAAGAAAGCTTCAGAATATGGCAGTATCATTGTAATCAAGTGAAGGGGCCAATTGCTCTTCCTTATCAAGAGCGGAGAAAGTGAGCCACTGTGCCTTTCTCTAACAATGCATGGAATTTTCTATTTAACCATCAGGCTGTCCTCTATTTGATTAGCAAGTCCTGTATGGGTGATAATTATGGGACTTTTTTCCATATGCATGTGCTTGGAGTGAAGCATGTACATGTGAACCTTCTCTGCCCATGTTTTGTTCTAGCAAAATGTTTAATATCTTTCATAGATTCTCTCTTGAAAGGCTAAGCCTGGATATAGAGAACCTGCTTATTAAGCATAACAAATAGAAGACAATTTACTATTCTGCTTTTAAGTGTCATCTTATGGTGTACTAATACTTATATAAGGGAATATACCAGTTCATTTTAATTGAAGTGAGAAAGGGTTTTAGTACAGAGAATTTCACATACATTTCTTTTAAGAGTGAGGATGGAAGGAGCTTACCCCTGTTAACAGTTTTTTCCCTCCATAAAACAGTTCTAGGGAATGGCATGTCTGTAGTGTGGGTGCTTCACAAAAGCACCAAAGGAACTTCTCTTTTTAAAAAAATGACCCAAATTCTATTATTTGTTTATTCATTTTTCCCTCCTGCCTTTCAGTCTGGAAAGATCCTTAAGGCGGCTTACATTTTAAAAATAAATCTAATGTGATTACACTGGACATACTTCTGCGCTAGGCAATGTTCTGAGATAGTAGACCTTTCCTTTTCTCAATCCTTGCCCCAAATTCTTATTAGATCATTATGACTGTTGATTAAAAATTGTTTACATTTTTTGATCGCTGATAATTTAGTGGTCTGGCTGGTGCTTTTTAATCCTCTATCCAGGACAGGGAGAGGGGAGGATTTGATGCCACAGACAGAGAGGGAGTAGCCAGGTGCAGCACCTGTATTCCAGTTGAGCAGCTGGGTGGTAGTGGTTGCATGTTCCCTTGCTTGGATGTATTTCATTCTCAGTAAGTGAGGGAAACAATCATCACCACATAGGCAGTAAAAATGCAGTGGTGCCTTGCTTAGCGATGTTAATTTGTGCAGAAAAAATTGCTGCTAAGCGGTAACATTGCTAAGCGGAAGTAAAAAGCCCATAGAAATGCATTAAAACGTGATTAATGCGTTCCTATGGGCTTAAAACTCACCTTTAAGCAAAGATCCTCCATAGCACCGCCATTTTCGGTGCCTCTAAAGCGAGGAATCCGTGCCTGAAAACAGTGGGCGGCCATTTTGTTTACCCGGTGGCCATTTTGAAACCGCCAATTAGCTGGCCGAAAATGGGGGCTTTGCGATGATCGCTTCCCTGCGATCATCGCAAAGCGAAATTTCCCCATAGGGAACATCGCAAAGCGATCGCTTTTGCGATCGCAAAAACAGCGTCGCTAAGCGATTTCATCGCTATACGGAGTGATCACTATGCGAGGCACCACTGTAGATGGGGATCTTGGTATCCCAACTAGATCTTTGCAAGTTTATTTTAACCTTTATTTGAACCTAGCTTTAAGGAGGATTTAACTTGTTATGAGGTGCCCCCTTTTCATGTGAAAGACTACCTTTTTTATTATCTTCCTCCATTGCTGGAAGATGAAGTCATGTGCCTGTCTTGAGAAATCTTAAGAAAGAGACTTATTGGTATTTCTCTTTTTACAATGGCATATTCCTAACAGATAGCACTTGAAACATGTCTGCCATTCATAGTAAATTTCTTAGAATATTCCTGAGGTGTTTCTCAATTTATTGTTTGTGTTCGTAAAGAGCATAGCTTATACCAGCATCCTTTCTAGCAGAGAAATGAGAATACCTTTGTTCATCTGCTGGGCAGTCCACTGGATGCAGACATTTCATTTTGATACACCTGGATTGGTCTGTTCATCTTCATTATCCTTCTAACAGATTTTTATAGGATCTGTGATTGAATAGTAGGAGATGACTTCATACTTTCAATAATTTCAGACTCTAGATTTCCTGTGATTGATAGAAGTCTACATAATGATTTTGTTTATTTACGTTTAAAATACTAGTTTTTCTCTTCAGGTAAGCCACTGGACATGACAAGCCACAATTTCATTTGCCAATAGTTTGCAGAGTTAATAGGTAGAGGCATGATATAGCTGTTAATGAGCTGAATTACAGAGTGGAGCTATTATGCATGTTATAACTTGACTTTGGAAGTGGTGGCCAAAGAAATTTCTAATCCTACTTAAACTCTTTAGATTTATATCTTTAAAAAAACACAACCATTTAAAAATCTGAAGAATTTATGTTGCAACTTTAAAAATGCATCAAGCAGTTGGCAATTGCTGGGATTTGCCACACCTACCTTTCTTCATCAGAAGTTTCTTGCTAATATTTTCTGTTCTTGATTAAGAGATACTGTGGCTTTTGGTGCTAAGAAATCATGTTTTTTTCTTGTCCTTTCTACAGGTGTTTCGGCCAGGTTCTGGACAGTTAATGTTTATGAATAAATACCATGGAAGGAAACTTTCAGTCCAAGGATTTAAAGAAGCAATTTATCAGTTCTTTCATAATGGAAAATATTTGCGAAGAGAACTCTTTGAACCCGTGTTAAAGAAACTGACTGAATTAAAATCAGTCTTAGAGAAGCAGGAATCATACCGCTTTTACTCTAGCTCTCTGCTCATTATTTATGATGGAAAGGAACTACAAGATGTAGCAGTGGACTCTGACCCAGAAGATCTTGAAGGTCTTTCAGAAGAATCATCAGATGAATCTGCAGGTGCATATGCCTACAAGCCCACTGCTAGCTCTGTTGATGTTCGAATGATAGACTTTGCCCACACTACCTGCAGGTACTATGGAGAAGATAGTGTGGTGCATGAGGGCCAAGACACGGGTTATGTTTTTGGACTCCAAAACTTAATAGCTATTATTAAAGAAATAAGGGACGAAAGCAGCGAATAAACGTTTAGAATGCAAAACCATAGAAAGCACTATAGTGACTCTTTGTATTCCAGAAATATTGACCACTTTCTGGTGGTAGCAACCTGTGCAGACTCTGTTGGGGTGGTCCAGTCAGAGTCGGTGCTGTTCAGAAGCGGGCATTTCCTTTTAGTGGTGCTGGAGTTGGCACTGACACATCTGGGTATCTTTATTATTTATTTCAGCTCTCTCGTAAACATTCCATATTTGATTATTCAAATACCTCTGTTATTCCTGTGTGCATATGTATCAATAAATTTCTTTTTGTTCATTGTAAATTTTGATGTTGCTTTTGTAACTTTTCTGGTGCTTAGTTTTAAAAAGAAAAAAAAAGACAGTTTGTTTAATTGAGTACACCTCCCCTTCAGGTTCTCTTGCTCCTGAAAGAAGATTTTTGCAGGAGGCTATTCCAGTTTATTCCTGGTATTTATTTTATTTTATTTTATTTATTTATACCCCACCTGTCTGTTCAAAATGACCACTCTAGGTGGCTTCCAGACATATAAACACAATAAAATGTACATATAACAAAAATCCAATATACTATACACAATAACAATAAGCAGCCAACAATAAGCAGTAGACATATTTTCAAGATGGCAATATAACAAAAAATAAATTAAAGAAGAAAAGGTTAAGTGTTATCTGGAGGGAAAGCCTGCTTGAACATCCAAGTTTTGAGATGGGTCTTAAAAATACCCAGCGACGGGGCCTCACGAATCTCTGGAGGAAGGTTGTTCCAGAGGCGAGGTATTTTTCGTAATGAACAATGTGGTGAAAGCAAGTTGTCCTCCACCCTCACTGTATAGTATTTCCTTGTTACTGGAGGAATATGAGCCCATATTAACCTACATTTTCACTCCCAAAGTAATGTGAGGATGTATTTTGGAAGGATCCATACAAAGGGGCCCTGGTTAAGCTCAGTAACCAGCATCTGTGTGGCATCCTTGACCCCTTTTAAAAATACCAGGATACTGAGATACTCCTTTTAAAGTTGCAGGTAGGCGTCAGCTATTGCTTTCTTTATAGCATCTGTCCTAGCAGAAAATGTTTGCACCTGCCTGAATCCTTACTCCTTGGGTTTCCCACTTCCTTGTTGGGCAGGACAAATGATTATTTTTCTTTGGGGGCTGTTTGAGGTTCATTGTTGTCCCCCCCCATCACTGAAGCCAGGCCAGGCTGGAAGGCAGTTGACTTGAATGTTGGCAGAAAGTGCTTATAGTGCTCACATAGTAGCTGGCTTGGTAGGGATTTGCTCAAGTGTTTCCTTAGTGTTTCACTGCTCACAATAATAGATTTTTCAGCAAAGTTGAATGTCTGAATCAAGTGTCTCATTGAGTTGTATCTGATGTACCATGTTTGCTCATCCATATGGCCTCTCCCTTGACTTTAAAAAAAGCATTCCCACCATAGAACTCAAAACATTTAACAACTCCTAGCCTCTTCAATCCAGAAAGTATGGATGATCTCCTATATCCAAGGTGCCATAAGGTCTAGTGAAATGGTGAATATCACACTCACATCTCTGCATGAAGATTAACCAGAATCACTAAAGCAGAGTCTTTAAAGATCAGTCTAAAACTAGAATAGTAGCTAATCAGACAGATTAAGGATCAATTGGTGCCTGTTTGATCCACCAGTGGATTCCCAGTGATAGATCTGATAGCAGTTTAAGGTTGTCAAAATCTAGTTACTGTTTTTTTTAGGGTTTTTTTTAGTGACTTCCAAATTGAGACTGGTGGTGGTCAAAGACAATCCTTTTCTGTAGCTTTCTTCTGTTGCT
Organism: Pogona vitticeps; assembly: GCF_051106095.1. Taxonomy (NCBI): domain Eukaryota; kingdom Metazoa; phylum Chordata; class Lepidosauria; order Squamata; family Agamidae; genus Pogona; species Pogona vitticeps. The sequence goes on along the minus strand of NC_135784.1, from coordinate 64,707,961 downwards.
TGCAGGGCTAGGTCTTAATGAGGTTAAGTTAAATGAGAATAGATCTTGAATATTCATGATCTGACAATGGAACCAATTAATTTAGGGAGGTGGTGAGTTCTCCTTTGCTGGAAGTCTTCAACTCAAGGTTGGGATCTGGGCTGTTGTTCTGGATATCTTGGAATCAAGTAGGAGATTGAACTCATTAGCTCACAAGGTTCCTTGATAAGTGCACCATACATTTTCCTGAAAACATATTTTATTATTCAATTAATTATCACATGAACATTTCTGACATGGATTGAAAGAAAGTACTTCCTGGTTCCTTTCCTGAAACATTTGTTACCAACCACAAGCCAAATCAAGATGTTAGATTAGGCAGAGCACAGGTAACTGCCAAAGTAAATCCAGTCATATTACAGTTTTTGTAATATCCTGAGAAAATGAGGAAATGAAATCTTGAATCGGCTACCCTTAGTTCTTTCCAAGCTCATGGTAAACATTTCTCAGACTGTGGGATGTTGTAAATCAGGACTATCGACTCTTTCAAACATCCATCTCTATAGTTTGATTTTGATCTGCCATGCTCAATTGGCTCAGCATTTGTCAAATGAAAAGGACCCTGCTTTTTGTTTTGCTATATGAAACCTGCATGCTAGGTGTTTTGTTTTATCTCTAGTGGCTCTGACTTTCATATGTGAGATCAAATAAAATAGAGCAGGAGGGAGAAACACGTAGACATTAAGGCACCTCACGGCAAGGACCATTCCTTTTAAAATCATCTGAGATAATTTTTATAGATGTTGATATCGAGCTGTGTCCATCTCTATCTGTATCTGATTTCTGTATTGATGTAGCAAAGACCATCTTCCCTCTTGAATCTGTTGTACATGCCTGACTCTGCAGCTGGTCTTACTGTGACCAAAGTCATTTCTCCTGCCTGTTGCTGATTAAGTGTAAAAGGCCCTAACTGATAGCATTCAGGGAGAAGCAGAGGGCAAGGTGTGGAACATTTCGTTGCCCTTGGAGATAGATTTCACCACAGCCTATTATGACAGCTCTTGATCTATCCTTAAAGCACAAACAGCTAGGGCGGCAGGTGTCACCACTAGGGATGGAAATTTCATTTAGAAATGAACGGAAAAATATGAAAGAGGCTGCTGCTTTTTTGAGTCCTTTCAACAATTCTCAAAAGAGAACCTCCTTAAACACATTGTATTAATGAAAACAAATAATTTTTTTTCATGCTTCCTTCTTTCAAAAAAATGCCCTGGCTGATCATGTCCTAAGCCTTACACTGCACAACTTAAACAAAGAGGATTTCAGGCACAGTAGTCCTGAATTTAAGGTACATGACGTGTTGAGCAAAAGCGTTATGTATTTGCATGAAGTGTGGACCACTCCACAATGGCTAATTTCCTTCCCTTCATTGACACTGGCCAGGAGCAGACTCCCTGGAAAAGCTCCTGGTGTTGGGAAAGTGTGAGGGCAAGAGGAGAAGGGGACGACAGAGGATGAGATAGTCGGACAGTGTCATCGAAGCTACCAGCATGAATTTGATCCAACTCCGGGAGGCAGTGGAAGACCGGAGGGCCTGGCCTGCTCTGGTCCATGGGGTCACGAAGTGTCGGACACGACTTAACGACTAAACAACAACAACAAGGGAGTAAAACAGCTCATTAACCTTCCTTGTTTTGAACTGATGACTGAAAGGGGAAGTGGATCAACTTCGCCATTTTGCCCATCCCGAATTGTCATTTGGAATACTGTAGTCTTTAATTCTAGAATTGATTGCCACCCTCTTTGGGTGGTATGTGCTTCTAATTTTGTTAGCTGTCCAAAGTAGTGGTTCACCACTAGATGAGCAGGATATAAATGTAATTAATAAATACATATGACCAGTTAGACTTATCATGCTCAACAGGGACTTGGACCTGAATTTCCCAGATTCCAGTTCAGCACTCTAAGCATTACAACATGCTCTCTGTCCATGTTTTAATCAACATATATTCACTTTCAGTTTTGTAGAGCTTCACAGTTCTAAATATGCCAAATATACGTAACTTTTAATAATAGCAGTGACCTTTCATAAAAATTCAATTAGTTGAGGCCGAGGATTGCTTTTTTTAAATGACAGCATGTAACTTTTCAGGCATTTAGATGCATGAGGAGAGCTCACTTCCACCCGAGTAGGACTTGGAGAGAGGTGAATGGCCTGATGGGAATGGCTATTGTAAGAGCAAGAACTGTTTTCCTCCTTTGCTGCTTGTCCTGAAACCTTTTCTTGCAGCTCCACTGTTTTGGAGAATGCCACTTACGTAACTGCTCCTTCAGAGTTTGCCAGTCTGAAGTGCTCCGAGTCTGTGGGTGGAAGTACAGAATGTGATTGTTTAAACAAAGTCTGGCTTAGATTGTGCAAGTATCCAGGTGGCAGAGATTGTTTCCAGGGTCGACACCAGTTATGAAAAAAGCTCGGGAGGAAAGATGGGAGACGGCGGTGAATCATGGAGGCCAGCTTTGCACGAGCTCCAGGCGCAGTTGCTCTCTCTGGCTTTCATCTGGGGAGCACAGAGAGAATTAGATGGTTGCCCCACAGTTCTAGAAATAATCTTGGGATCTGAAAAACCTCCCAAATGCTTTGCATCAAAAGGAATCAAGAAAAGAGCTCTAGGTGCTTTCCTATACTGTACTGCCTGCACAGTGCTCTTCAGATTGCAAGGTTGATCAAAAGCTTATTTGCATGTTGCACAAGAACTGCAGAATTGTTAAAATAGGCCATCATCATCAAGAACTAAATCCACTTAGTTCCAGCTAGAATACACCCATTGGACCAATGGGAACTAGATAAATCAATACTCATGTTCTAGTGACTTAAATTGGTCTGCTCTGGTTGGGACTAACAACTAGATTTAAGAAAAGCATATTAAGTGTGACAACTTGTTTTTTTTCTGAACAGCAGCCAGATGAGGATTTGGTACAGAGGTTGGCAGTCTCCCTCTTGAACTACAACTCCCAAAATCCTCCAGCCAGATATAATAAGGAAGAATACACTTGCCAAGCCCCTGCTTAGTTCATGGTGGCAGGAGCAGTGCTCACCTGCAAAAAAAGGACTAGAATTTGCTTGCTGCTGAGCCATCCTGATTGCAGGGCAGAGGGTGGCAACCCCTCTCCTGCAGATGCCCTGCTCACGTTTTTCACAAAGGAGAGGTCTTATGAACAGAGAACCCTGGAGACTGAGATTGCTGCAGATCATGGAGCAGCCACTGGAGCCTTGTGTGCCAAGACAACAAGTGTTGCTGCAAGGGGAAAAGCTGGAGGAATGCATAACACAAAGGAACATTCCTCGTTGCCAGTTCTTGCATCCTTTTGGGCAACAGCTCCGCAAACCCATTTGAGTCTCTGCCTTCCTTATGTCATCACCAAGTGTATGCTTAGATTACCATCCTCCATTAGATAATTCATGAGACACTTGACTCTGCAGTAGTGAGTGAGTATCCGTTGTCAACACATAGGTGGCTAACAGCAAAGATGGGAAATTCCACTTCAGGGAGCAGCTGAGATGACATTTAAGCATGGCTGCAAGAAAAGCAAAAACATGGACATGCTGCAAACAAAGGAAATCCTAGCCTATGGTTCTAGCCCAGAAGGTGGTCTAACATTACTGGTCCCTTAACCTGCCTGAACATGGGACAATCTTCCATATGTATTGGACTACAGACTCCATGATCCCTGGCTGGCTGGCAAGCCACGCTGACTGGGGGTGATGGAGCTCACAGTCCAACACATCTAGAGGGCTGTCAGACTGGGGGAAGGTTAATTTACCTGGTAGATCAGGGGATGGAAGAACAATTCCTCATACTACCCATATTGTTAAGGGCTCTGTACATCCGGGATCCTCCCTTTGCCAACTTCCATAAAAGCTGTTCCCTAAGAGATCAGAAATACCCAGAGGAAGGGGAACATGAAACTGCTGTGCAAGGTGCCGATCTGTTGGGAAAACAGAAGCTGGAAAGCTTATCTTTGAGCCTGCAAGGGTGAAGTCAGGCTATTGCCTGAACAACAGCATTCTAGGGCTGCCGCCCATTGATAAGGCTGTCTGGGAGGCCAGATGGATTGCACCAGGACTTTGAAATGCAGAGAACAGCAGGAGAGCCAGAACCTCTGCTTCTCAGGCCCAGAACTGCTTACTTTTGAGTTCAAGTTCCATACTGCTGCCAAAAACAAGAGTTCTGTGGCATCTTGAAGGTTAACAAATGTTATTGGGCTTAAGATTTCATGGCCTATAGCCCACTTCTTCCAGAAACACTGATGCTGCCAAATAAAACTTGTTAATCCTTACAATACAAAAAAAAGTTGCTATTTTTGCTACAAGATGGCAGACTGATCATGCAATTGCATCTCTGGAATTTGTTCCAGTGCTCTTTCATCTGCCCCAGTTCTGTGGACGCTCTTGAGCAGGGGCCAAGATTGTTTTCGAATATCAGTGACCGTTTAATTCTTTCAAGCCAGTTTTTCAGGTACTGGCTGCTGGAAGCATGCTTCCTGAATAGACAAGTCCTGCCATACTTATTGCCCCAGTCTGCAAGTGTGTGTAACACACGAATGGGCATCTTAAGGCCCTCCATAGACTGTTGGGCTGCAGTGAGTCTTAGCGAGCACAGTCATCTGGGAGGGATGATGAAGTGAGATGTATCCCAGCATAATCTAGAGTGCCACAAGTTGTGCACCCCTGATCTATCTTTTTCTTATTTATTTAAAATATTTGACTGCTGCCTTTCTCTAACGAAGTCTCCTAGGTTCTTCCTGCACTACTTCTTCTGTTTGTTTTTTTCTCTGAACAATCACCTATAGCTATCTGTTCTTTTTGTTTCTCATTGTGTAAACCAAAGTTATTTCTGCCTTTCATGTTGTTATTCTTCAGTCCTTATTCATCCACTCTAGTTCTTCACTGGCCACTTTCTCAATCCACAAAATTCTTAGCATGCTCAGAACAGCTGGATAGCTCAGTGGTTTAGGTATTTGGCTATGGAGCCAAAAGTTAGGAGTTTAATTCCTAATTACTGTTCCTTCCTGACAAAGGCTGGACTTGATGATCTATAGGGTCCCTTCTAGCTCTGCAGTTCTAAGATTGTGGTGGTGGTTGTTAATTTTCAGCGTAAATTCAGTTTTCAGATTGTTCTTTTTAAAAAGTGCCTGTGTTAAAGTCTAGGATTCCATGCTGTACAGCAGAAATGAGGATACCTAGCAGCATTCAATGTGCATTCTTAAAGCCAGTCTTAAGTTTTTATTGTATCATTACATTTTACTTCTTCAGGTAAACTGTTCTGGGTTATCTCTATGCTGATATTTACTGCATGGCTAAGTACCAGTTCGAAAGTGTATCAGGTCACAGAAACATTAATTTCTCAATTTGATGACTCCTAACTCAATACTGTGTGGTGACCTTCTACCATAGCTCTTTTTCAGGTTTCTCCAACCCCCTCTATGTCTCAAGGAGAAATAGACAGACAAAGAAGCATTAAAACAGAGAAGAATGGATTCCGTATGGCTGCAGGACAGGGTTAAATATAGGTCCCAAATCTGGAAATGCCAAAAGTACATGTACAGCTCAAACCTGTACATATTTATTCAGGCATAACAACTAACTCTGTTCTGTTTACCTTATTCCTTGGTGAGTGAGACGTTGTCATCCTGTATTCTCTTATGTGGGAACAAGCTCCATTAAACTCAGTAAAGCTTGCTTTTAAGTAGACATATACTTGATTGCATTACAGAGAGAGCTGTCCAGCCGGATATGTCTAAATGAAATGCGTTCAATGCATTACGAAAGCTAGAAAGAATTTGTTGGACTAAAAATACAATTGGCAAATGATAGTAGACAGAAATGTTACTTAGACCTACATGGTTTACTTCAAAGCCTTTGACATCGGAATTATCCTGATGGGCAACAAAACTTGTCATCAATGAAACCAAAATAGAAAAAAAAATCTGTGGTGATTCATGGGACGTGGAGTGCACTGACATGAAAACAACCTATCAGGCTTTCAATGACCTTCAATGTGATGATGACAATGCTGCCCCTCCCCCACACTGGTACTTTTTCCCCTGAGCAATTCTTAATACTTTGGTATTAGTACATTTTGGGATTCCCAGTGTGGTGTAGTGGATAGAGTGATTGATTGGAGAACAGGGTTCAAATCCCCGCTCAGCCATGGAAATTCACTGGGGAAGTGGAACTGTTAAAATCACTCCTTAAATATCTCACTTTGAAAATCCTGTTTGGATTGCTGTTCCAACTTGGTGGCACAGAACACACACATACTGTACATCGGTACATTTACTATCAATGTCAACAGTTCAAACCCCTACACTGTTGTGGATGTGTTGCGGAAGGGAGCCATTTCTGCCAGGTCTCTAACCTCTCTGTTGGTCTACTGTTGTCTCCTGTATTTGACCAGAGTTTCAAGAGGTTGGATTGTACAGTAGCATTGTGCTATATCTCCCTTTATTATAGATATGTGGTTGATTTGATGGGAAATGGTCAGGATTCCTTGATGTCTTCTCACCCTTTCCAGGGACCTTTCCGGTAATGGATTTAGATCAGCCTCCCCCCAATCTGACACTTTCCCATGTGTCTTGGACTGTACGTCCCATCATCCCTGCATAAATGACCATTGGATGCACTTTGGGAGATGCCATATTGGGAAAAGCTCACTGGCTGGGAATGATGGAAGTTGTAATCCAATGCCTCTAAGGCAGACCAGGCTACAGGAGACCACTTTGAATAGTAGACATGGTATAGAGGGTGGAGTAAAAATTCAATAAATAAGTAAACAAATAAAATTTGAATGATAAACACATGCACACATGTGCACGTCCTCTTCCTCTACCTCAGCCAAGGCAACTTCTGCAGGGAAGGATATATTCCACTATGATTTCCCCTCTTTTATCTCTCAAATGGGAGACAGTGTGACACAGGATTCAAAGTGCTACGCTGGGACCAGTAAAGCCTGAGGCCCAAGTCCATACCGAGGCCTGGTTTGCCCAGTGGAATTCACTGGGCAAACCAGGGATGGTCAATATGTCTGTCTTAGTTCAGGCATTGTCACAGAGTTGTTGTAAAGCTAAAGCCTGCAGGCCATTGGAGGAAACACAGTATAGTATAGAACTAAAGACAGTTACAAAATGGATGCCTTGCAGACAATTCTGGTCCCACTCCAAAGAGTTATGATGTGAATGTCGAATGCCCTGCAGAGCTGCTCAAGCCTCCTTCCTTAGCAACAGCTGGGCACCTGAGCAACCTGTTCAGGTCAACAGTGAGGCATTTCAAGAGAGCAGATGCCCCAAGCCAGGCTTCCTTCACTGTCAATAAGGATATCCGTTTGGAACAACTGTGTCATCTGATGCTTTGATATGAGGAAGCCAGATCTTAGCTACATTTACAAATTCTGCAATTTCTGGAATAGCTTTTGGCTTTTGTTCTCCCTACCGGGATTGTTACTGAGTGCAAACTTAGTATGGAGTTTTGACATAAAGAATCCTCCTGACCCCACAAATAGTTAGGCCCCAAAGAGACGGCTCAAGCCATTTTTTAAAATGTTGTTTTAATTATAATTTGTATCTCTATTCTCTTCAGCTGAGACACCTAGGGCAGCATACCTGCCAGTGAGCCCACAGTGAGCCCTCTCAACAATTTTGTAATGTTGGGGGAGACTCCCTGATAATCTCATCATAACTTTTCAAATACAGCAGTCCCTTCATTACCCCAAATACTTTGCACTCTGAAAAGCAATCTTGACTAATAAGGGCATGATAACCTCTACCTGGAAGGTTAGGTGGAAATGATGAGAGGCTCCTGTAAAAGCCAGACCTCACAACTGGCTGACAAAAGCTGTGCCTGGGGACCCCGTCATACAAACAATATCAGCAACTTTAAAGAATGACATTACAGTACATAGCTTTCAGAGGCTTTGCACAACAACTCCCACAACCCCCTAGAGTTGGACATTCTGGATGGGGCTGATGGGAATTGTAGGCCAAAAGACTGGAGAGCCAAAGACCCCCACCCTTGAACGAGAGCACAGGAGACAAAAAGGAGCAACTTGTAACCGTTCTGTTTTCTGGATCCCAGACTCATTCTCTTCAGAGACTCTGCCATGATCTCTGTCAGCAGCCAGAAATGATGCACAGAAGGCTGACTATGAATGGCTTGAAAAAATGCCATTCCCCTTTCAGGTTTGGTTTTTAAGGCTGAGGAAGGTTTGGCCCAGAGCAGAGCGTGCTTCAGTAGGGCTTCCGTTTCTGCAGCAGCCATCCCTGATGATACAGCACAAAATATGTTATTCTTAGATCATCTAGTAGTCCAACGTTCTTCAGCCTGGAACTCTCCATTGGACTACAATTCCCCTAATCCTGGACTCTTGGCTATGTTGATGAGAACTCTTGGGGGGGGGTGTCTGAGCATTGGGGAAGGCTTAGAGCAATCTAGCTGCTCCTTCCTTCCTTTATTGCCTACAACTGGGATAACCACCACACGAACCTGCCTGATCTTGTTGGAGCCGATGTATGCTGCCCTGACACTGCATGTAATTTCCACCTGAGCTTTGAGACCTAGAATTGGCTTCTTTGTTTCTCTTGTCCGTTCTTCCTTTTGCTGGCCCTTTCCTTGACTAAATACAGAAAATCTTCCAAAATGCTTTGCTGTCATGACTCAGGAATCAAATGGAAACTGCCCTGCTGGCAGATACTGTTGAAAACCTGCTTTTATGATAATCCTCAGAGCTCTAATCATGAGGTAATATCAGCTAACTTGGTGATACGATTGTCCTTATACCCTCTATTCTTCATTGCAGTAGACATTGAAAAGATTATGTGTACATGCAAGACTTGGCCTTCCTTTTATGTGATTTGATCCTACTTTGAACTTTCAGTTGGTCTCTTTGAGGCAGCTGCTTAAATACAGGTATTTATGTGCTGAAAGCTGGGGACAACAGAGATCTGGAGGGAGGAAGAGAACAAGGCAGAGCATAAATCATATAGAAATGCCCCATCTTCTGGCTTTGGTTTATTGTCTAAGCTTTCCTGCCTCCTGGGAAACGGGAAACTGTAAACAAGGCTTTTAGTCTCCTCTCAGGGGTTATGCACGCAGATGTACTCTATGTGACTACATTTCTGATATGTGTTGTCACAGGAGAGATACTGACATGAAAAAGCAAAATAGATACTGTACAAATCTTAATATATTGTATGCAGAGCATAGGAACACAAGTTTTTGAGACTCTGGCTTCCACAATCCATCAGCCATCATGGCCAAAAAGGTAATATCTTCAAACTCTGCTTGTGTGCTAATGCACATTTTAATGTGGTGAGGTGGTTTGAGATGGTGTCAGGAATGCTAGGATCAATATTACCATCAGAAAGTCAGACACCACTGCAAGGTGGGATCCCTAGATTTACTTAAAACACAATGGCCAAAGCTGAGACACCAGACCAAGAAGCATCGAATCTCTTTGGGAATTACTGATCAGATCAGCAGACGAGAATTAGTTCTAATGGTGATCAGGACAGAGAAATTATTGATAGGTAGTTACTGGATGGCGGCAGCAATGTGCAAAGGTGTGCATGTTCACATTTTTGCACTGCAATAATCAGAATTTCCCAGGAAGCCCTCAGGCAGAATTCTGAGAGTTTCACCCCACAAACACACTTGCCTGGAGCAGAGTTGGCCTCTGAGGCTGAATGGCCTTCTCCAGCTTTGATTCATGTTATTAATGTTAAAAGAAAAAAAGAAGTCGCCATGGTGCTTCTTGGGAGTCGTAGTCTTGCTGCCCATTAAGCTCTAGAGGATGCCTGCCAAAGAGCTACAACTCCCAGGAAGCACCACGGGAGCTTCCTTGTTTTTGGCAGCATTAACAACAGGAAGTAAAGGCCAGAAAAGGCCCCAGAATTCTGCCCAGGGAAGACCGTCCCCCCCAAAAAAAGATAAGAGAAAGGAAAGAACAAGGAAAAGTTCAAAAATTTCCCAAGAGGACACCCCTGGTGAAGGGTAAAGATAACGGTAGATTCCATAAAACTGAGCGATTCCCAGTGTTGTGTAGTGGATAGAGTGACGGGCTAGGATTTTGGAGAATAGGGTTCAAATCCCTGCTCAGCCATGGAAAGTGACTGGAGGAGTAGAACTGGTTAAACAACTTCTTACAGGTGCTGTCCTCTGAAGATGCCGGCCACAGAGACTGGTGAAACATTAGCAAGAACAACTGTCAGAACACGGCCAAAGAGCCCGAAAAACCCACAACAACCAACTTCTTAAATATCTTACAGTACTTACCGTGAAACTCATGCAGCCATAGCAGCAATTATGCTTTGAAAGAGGAAAAGTATTATGTGTGATACAACCTAACTTAGCAGTTGGGTCCTACTGATGCTGGGTTTGCTCATATTTGTTGCTCAACCAATATGCTACCATTCAGACTGGTTGTGGGCTTGGGTCCATTTTTGTATCAGTTGAATATATGGGGTATATATGGGGTATATTGGTTGACCATATTTATGAGATCTTGTTTTTGGAGGCAATTTTAGTGCCATATGATTTTAAAAGCATAAGAAAGCCCTGCTAAAGATTAGTCTAGTACCTCTTCCCTACAGTGACCAAGCAGGCACTTACAAGAAGGACATCAATAGCATGGGAACAATTCTACAGCAATTGTTGTTGTTTAGTCGTTAACTCATGTCCGACTCTTCGTGACCCCATGGACCAGAGCACCCCAGGCCCTCCTGTCTTCCACTGCCTCCCGGAGTTTGGTCAAATTCATGTTGGTAGCTTCGATGATACTGTCCAACCATCTTGTCCTCTGTCGTCCCCTTCTCCTCTTGCCTTCACACTTCACACATCAGGGTCTTTTCCAGGAAGTCTTCTCTTCTCATGAGATGGCCAAAGTATTGGAGCCTCAGCTTCAGGATCTGTCCTTCCAGTGAGCACTCAGGGTTGATTTCCTTTAGAATGGATAGGTTTGTTCTCCTTGCAGTCCAGGGAACTCTCAAGAGTCTCCTCCAGCACCACAATTCAAAAGCATCAATTCTTTGGCAGTCAGCCTTCTTTATGGTCCAGCTCTCACTTCCACACATCACTGCTGGAAAAACCATAGCTTTGACTATTCGGACTTTTGTTGGCAAGGTGATGTCTCTGCTTTTTAAGATGCTGTCTAGGTTTGTCATCACTTTCCTCCCAAGAAGCAGGCGTCTTTTAATTTCGTGCTTGCTGTCACCACCTGTAGTGATCACGGAGCACGAGAAAGTAAACTCTGTCACTGCCTCCATATCTTCCCCTTCTATTTGCCAGGAGGTGATGGGACCAGTGGCCATGAACTTCGTTTTTTTGGGTTTTTTTATGTTGAGCTTCAGACCATTTTTTGCGCTCTCCTCTTTCACCCTCATTAAGAGGTTCTTTCATTCCTCCTCACTTTTTGCCATCAGACTGGTATCATCTGCATATCGGAGGTTGTTGATATTTCTTCCAGCAATCTTAATTCTGGCTTGGGATTCCTGCAGTCCAGCCTTTCGCATGATGTATTATGCATATAAGTTAAATAAGCTGGGGGACAATATACAGCCTTGACATACTCCTTTCCCAGTTTTGACCCAATCAGTTGTTCCATATCCAGTTCTAACTGTTGCTTCCTATCCCACATATAGGTTTCTCAGGAGATAGATAAGGTGGTCAGGCACTCCCATTTCTTTAAGGATTTGACATATTTTGCTATGGTCCACACAGTCAAAGGCTTTTGCAAAGTCAATGAAGCAGAAGTAGATCTTTTTCTGGAACTCTCTGGCTTTTTCCATAATCCAGCACATGTTAGCAATTTGGTCTCTAGTTCCTCTGCCCCTTCGAAATCCAGCTTGTACTTCTGGGAGTTCTCGGTCCACATACTGCTGAAGCCTACCTTGTAGGATTTTGAGCATAACCTTGGTAGCGTGTGAAATGAGTGCAATTGTACGGTAGTTGGAGCATTCTTTGGCACTGCCTTTCTTTGGGATTGGGATGTAGACTCATCTTTTCCAATCCTCTGGCCACTGTTGAGTTTTCCAAACTTGCTGGCATATTGAATGTAGCACCTTAACAGCATCATCTTTTAAGATTTTAAATAGTTCAACTGGAATGTCATCACCTCCATTGGCCTTGCTGTTAGCCAGGCTTTCTAAGGTCCACTTGACTTCACTCTCCAGGATGTCTGGCTCAAGGTCAGCAACTATATTGTCTGGATTGTCCGGGATATCCAAATCTTTCTGATATAATTCCTCTGTGTATTCTTGCCACCTCTTCTTGATGTCTTCTGCTTCTGTGAGGTCTCTCCCATTTTTGTTCTTTATCATGTTCATCTTTGCACAAAATGTTCCTCTAATATCTCCAATTTTCCTGAACAGATCTCTGCTTTTTCCTTTTCTGTTATTTTCCTCTATTTCCTTGCATTGTTCATTTAAGAAGGCCCTCTTGTCTTTCCTTGCTATTCTTTGGAAGTCTGCATCCCATTTTCTGTAACTTTCCTTATCTCCCCTGCATTTTGTTTCCCTTCTCTTCTCTGCTATTTGTAAAGCCTCGTTGGACAGCCACTTTGCTTTCTTGCATTTCCTTTTCTTTGGGATGGTTTTTGTTGCTGCCTCCTGTACAATGTTACAAGACTCCATCCATAGTTCTTCAGGCACTCTGTCCACCAAATCTAGTTCCTTAAATCTGTTCTTCATTTCCACTGTGTATTCATAAGGGATTTGGTCTAGATTATACCTGACTAGCCCAGTGGTTTTTCCTACTTCCACTGTGTATTCATAAGGGATTTGGTTTAGGTTATATCTGACTAGCCCAGTGTTTTTTCCCACTTCAGTTTAAGCTTGAGTTTTGCTATAAGAAGCAGATGATCAGTGGCACCATCAACTCCAGGTCTTGTTTTTGCTGACTGTATAGAGTTTCTCCATCTTTGGCTGCAGAGAAAACAATAAATCTGATTTCAGTATTTCCCACCTGGTGATGACCATGTGTAGAGTCACCTCTTGTGTTGTTGGAAAAGAGTGTTTGTGATGACCAGCTTGTTCTATTGACAAAACTCTTATTAGCCTTGCCCTGCTTTGTTTTGAACTTCCAAGGCCATACTTACCTGTTGTTCCTTTTATCTCGTGACTTTAGCATTCCAGTCCCCTAGAATGAGAAGAATATCTTTCTTTGGTGTCAGTTCTAGAAGGTGTTGCAAGTCTTCATAGAATTGGTCAATTTCAGCCTCTTCAGCATCAGTGGTGGGTGCATAAACTTGGATTACTGTGATGTTGAAAGGTCTGCCTTGGATTCATATTGACATCATTCTATCATTTTTGAGATTATATCTCAGTACAGCTTTTCCCACTCTTTTTGTTGACTATGAAGGCTATGCCATTTCTTCTATGGGATTCTTGCCCACAATAGTAGATATGATAATTGTTTGAATTGAATTTCCCCATTCCCGTCCATTTTAGTTCACTGACGCCCAGGATCGCGTGTAGTCAGAACTCTCCACCATGACCTGTCCGCCTTGGGTGTCCCTGCACAGCATAGCTCATAGCTTCTCTGAATTACTCAAGTCCCTTCGCAACGACAAGGCAGCAATCCATGAAGAAGACAGCAATTGTTAGGTGCTTCTTGTTGAACTGGAAGTCCAGAAATCTTGGCTTAGACACCTCACCAGGCTGTCCACAAATAGGACGCATGACTGTTGCAATAAAAAAGTCTTATCAATTGGTGATTGTTCTAGCATGCCCAGTGCAGACAAGTAGGAGCAGAGCCCAGTGACAATGCACCTGCTTCATAGGTGGGAGGTCCCAGATTTAATCCTCAATGCCTTCAAAAAGGGCTAGAAGGATCCTATCTGAAAACCTGGAGAACCCTTGCTGATTCTGCATCAATTTTTCCAGTGGTGACTGGATTAATTGCCACCCAGTGTAGACCTTTGATCTAGATGGGCGGGGTAGAAATCTAATAAAATAAAATTATTCTTTAAAAAAAAATTAGGTAGAAAATTATCTGGCTTGGCAAAAGGCAGCATCCTCTGACATACAGTATTTTGATTTTTGGCCTGCCACTGTCCTGTGAGAGTGCCTTGCAGCAAATGAATTTCAGGACTGATCAGACACTTGATCTCTCCCAGACAATGATGAAGCTACTTCACTCCGGAGCAACTAAATAGACTTCAAAAAGAAGGGAGGTATGAACAGCTTTACCTGCCACTGGTGTCAACAGTGTGAGACTGTTGCGGTCTGTTACAGAAAAGCTGTAAACCAAAAGAAATAAAGAGAAATAATGAATTCTTGGGCAGGGAAAAAGGACAATAAACATAGATTCAGTTTCAGAATTGACCCCATGAGCAACATATCTCAGTCCCAGAACTTTGTTGACCTTGAAACGGGCTTAACTCATAAGCAGAAGTATTCTGTACCATCCACTCAGATGAAATACTAACACTTGTGCACCCTGTTCCACCTGTCTCTCCTTCCTGAGGGCTAATTAGGGCTGATCGCACATTCTTCTGAAGGCCCCATGGACCTGGGCCTGAACTAGGATGAAAGACGGCCTAGTTTCATCTTACCGCTTTCCTCTGACAAGAACAAATTATTAGACTGATGTGTGAGAAACAGGGAATGTTAGTATGACCAAATAACAATACTGAGAACTAACATGATCTTCTGTTTGGCAACAGGTATGCATGTTAAGCTCTTGGGAATAGTTGGGCCTGGTGACAAGCCTCACTCTCTTGTTCCTTCTTGGTATGTAACCTCCTGATGAGACATGAGGAATGGAAAGTTCCTCTTGGCTCACATTTGATGCTGGCAGGAGCCTTCTTTCCTGGTAAGGCAGCTTTGTCTCATCTGAGCCTGCTAAAGCTGAAGTCTCTACGTTCAGCCAGCTGTGGCTCTTCAGAAGAGAAAGCTAAGACCTCTGAAGGAAGCAAGAAGAGAGAGAGAGAGAGAGTTCCTTATAGTAGCATTCCACTGTCAGAGATTTAGCAAAAGGCACATTTCCATTTATTTATTCCCATGTTCAATGTTTCCTCTAACCTTCCACCAGCACTGAGCAGAAACCCCACTTCGCACAGGCAAGGTTCTGACCGTGACAAGAATCAAATGAGCATCAATACGAACTGCGGGTACATGGCACCAATACAGCACTGTGCAGCTTCGAGGGAATGTTACTCGTGTTAATTCAAAACTTGGGGGAGTTATTTGTTCAAACTATAGTGCTCAGAATTGCCCAGCGAGCATAGGCAATGGCCATGCTGGCAGGAAAAATTCTAGGTGCTGTAATCTTAAAAAGTTATTTTTCTAAGCTCTGTGTTAGCTTTAAACAAAATACACTGAATCGTTTTCTTCTGGGAAGTACCTTCTGTGGGGAAAGTGCCACTAAGGGGAGGCTTCCCCAAGGAGTCCACCAGAACACCACCTGACCAAAATAAGCCAATTAATATACAGTATTTAAAACACAGACTCTATCAGCAACGTTGTAGGTAGACACAGATAAGCTACCGTATATTCCCCTCACTTATCTGGCTTCCCTCCCTGTATTCTTCCGAATGAAGTTTTGAGAATGAGACGTAATTTGATTTGAGTTATCTGGGCCCAGCTGTCAGGGAGGACATTCGGTGAGGAACATCCATTCCCCATGGGAGAGAACTGAGGCAGAGCTAATTTGGACAGGAGGTGCAGAGACCCAAGTGCCCGCGAAGGTCAGGGCTGGCTGCAAGCACCGTCACTCATATCCACTCTGCAATTCCCAACGTGATCCTCTGTGACTGTGAGGCTGCTTTGCCAGTCTTTCGAATGAAAAGCTAATTTCTGCTTTTGCCTCGAGCCATTATCATGAGTCATGGTGCATCTCAGTAGCCTTTGCCAAGGCTACATCAAAATCTGAGCATCATGCTTTGCCTGTTGAAATAATAATTTAAAAGCTGCTTTATCCAGTACCAAAACCTTTGCTCCTATTACTGCCTCTGCCACCCAGCTAAGGTTCTCTTCAGCCAGTCAGGAAGTTTCATGTTATCTTTTATCTCTCAGTTGAGGGCTGAGGAATACTGTATGTGGCTCTTTAGATGTGTCCTTTGGCAGCAACCAGAGCTGAGTGAGTATGTATGTATGTATGTATGTATGTATGTATGTATGTATGTATGTATGTATGTATGTATGTATGTATGTATGTATTCATTCATTCATTCATTCATTCATTCATTCATTCATTCATTCATTCATTCATTCATTCATTCATTCATTCATTCATTCATTCATTCATTCTATTTATATCCCGCCTATCTGGTCAATATGACCACTCTAGGCGGCTAGAGTATCATGGGAGTTTAGTGCAATAACATATTGAGGGTCAGAGATCGCCTAATCTGGTTTTACTGGGGAGGCCAGAGACTTTACCTTCACCATACACAGCTTCCCAGGCAGCCCACCAAATTTCTCAAGCCCTTCTGTAACCCCTCTGACATGCCACCTCCTGCTTTCCTTGAATGGGAGCATCCTGGAATGAGCAGGTAGGTGAAAGAAATGGCTGGGATCCTTCCAACCACAATCCATCTTCAGCCTGTTTGAATTTTATTTGCAGCTTTGCATGCTGTCTGTGGTTTGTGTAGTTGGTAAGGACTTTTCTAGTTATTGTCTGTCTATCCAGTGATAACCAACCGTTCCTTCCAGTCTTTGATTTCAAAGAGAGCCCCACCTCTCTGCTGAGTGTTTCTTTCCCTCTCTTTAGTCTGTTGGTTTCAGTTGTTTGTTTGCTGTTGCTTTGTTCAATTGGTTGCTAAGTATGTATGCAGTAAAGAAAGCAGCATACATAAGTCTGTAATTTTAAGTAAAGAAATGTTTATTCTTTCTTCTACAAATGTCTCAGAGTGAGTGAGTGAGTGAGTGAGTGAGTGATTTATTATTTATTTATTTATTTATTTATTTATTTATTTATTTATTTATTTATTTATTTATTTATTTATTTGATTTCTATCCCGCCCATCTAGACCAAAAGTCTACTCTGGGCGGTTTACAAATTTAAAAACAATAAAATCAAAACCATATATATTATAGATCCATGGTGGCAAAAGTATAAGAAATTAAGATACGGCAGGAGGGAAAGCCTGCCCAAATAGCCAGGTTTTAAGATTATTTCTGAAAACACCCAGAGAGGGAGCCAGGTGGATCTCCACTGGCAAGTTGTTCCAAAAGCACGGGGCCACTGCTGAGAAGGCCTGTTCCTCATTCTTTCCTTCTGGACCTCCCTTGGTGTTGGGCCCCTCAGCCACCCAGCCTGGCTGGAATCAGTGACTTTGGCAGAACTGGGTGGGAGAAGGCACTCTGCCAGATATCGAGGTCCTAAACCATTTAGGGCTTTATATGTAATCATGGAAACAATGGGCAGCCAATGCAAGGTGGCCAGCAAGGGGGAAATATGTTGGTACGTTTTCAACCCTGTAAGAAGTCTGGCTGCCGCATTTTGTACCATCTGAAGTTTCTGCGTCTGTCTCAAAGGCAGCCCCACATACAGCACATTACAGTAGTCTAATCTTGATACTACGAGTGCATGGACCGAAGTGGTGAGCGCCCCCACATCAAGATAGGGACACAGCTGGGCAATCCACCGAAGGTGGAAATGGGCAGAACAGACCACTGATGCCACCTGGGTCTCTATGATGAGTGCTGCGTCCAGATATATACCCAAACTGTGAACCATACTCTTGGTGGTAAGAATCACCCCCCACAAAGGAAAGGGAGTTTCCCAGACCACTGGTGTCTGGGACATCCATCCGAAGGACCTCCATTCTTGCCCAGATTCACCCTCAGTCCATTCACCTACATCCATTGCTGAACAGCCCCCAGGAAGCGCTCAAGGGACGAAACAGCATCCACTGTTGTTGGAGATGTAGAGCTGAGTATCATCAGCGTACTAATGACACGAAGCCCCACAACCCCTGATGAGCCCTCCCAGCGGCGTCATATAGATGTTAAATAGCATTGGAGAGATGATCGAGCCCTGCGGAACCCCAGAATTGAGGCTCCACGGGGCCGAGAAACTCTCTCTAATCTGCACTCTCTGGGGACGGTCCTCCAAGAAGGGACGGTCCTCCAAGAAGGAACGGAGCCAGGCAACAGCTCTGAGGAACTTTAAGCTCTTATCCTCTGTGGATCTGTATATTTCTACCGTATAGCATAAAGGAATTTTACTAGAAATCAAAACTTTGCAACACATCTCAGTCACCATCCAGACATTGACTTGAAAGGGTTTGCATAGTTTATTTAAGAAGAAGAAATGAATAAAGGATAAATTTAAAAAATATAGAAAAACAATTTGAATCCAAAACAACTGTGGGTACAGAAGTACAGGATATAAAACATGAACACCAGAAAATATAAAAACTCGCCTATCTTTCTCATACCTAAGTAGAGTGATGAAGAAAAACTGAGGAGACACTCCTCTGTGTTCCCTGGGCACAAGTTCTTACCTGACGTGCAGAGGTCTACTCATAAGTAACAGCACAATCAGGAAATGGAGCACTGCTTCATTATGCTAAACTTCAAAAGACTCCAACTCCAAATTCCCCTTAGTACCTACAGTATGAATGCTCCATTGACACCTGGACTGACTAGTACATAATTGCTCTTAATTCTTTCCAGCTTTGAAATCTGCATATCCTCAAGCAAGGCAGCATGCCAACTTCCTGATTCAAAGGATGTAGCCACTTGGTCACTTTGATATATATAAAAGAGATAAACCGAAGTGTTAGGCACCTGTTTGAAGTCTTCTTGATCTCAAGCCTTCTTTGAAGTAATCCAGGGCAGGGATGTAAGAACAGGAGATTGGGAAAGAGGTGTGAGCCAGCTGTCTTCTAGGTGTGAAAGCTCATATTCTCATGCCTTTACAGGCAGACAGAAAAGTCCATACAATGTACAGTACTTTGTTTTTCATGTTCCTTACAGCATTTGCAGAAAACGTCCCTTACCCATTCTTTGATTTAAAAAA
This sequence comes from Pogona vitticeps, assembly GCF_051106095.1. NCBI lineage: Eukaryota > Metazoa > Chordata > Lepidosauria > Squamata > Agamidae > Pogona > Pogona vitticeps. The sequence continues at coordinate 64,688,964 of NC_135784.1, read as the reverse complement.
AATTAAACTTAAGGAAACTAATAATAAAAAAACTTAGGGCTTAGACATATTGGTAGAGTTGATCTATTGATTAAATGGGGCGTGCTAAGTCAACACTTGTGTAAGTCCCCTTGATTCAATGGACTTGCTCTAGCTGTGACTAACATTTGGACTGAGTCCACAAATCCCAAGAAAACTAAAGAGAATTTGACACACATAGCAGCAAACAACATCATAAAAATATACTATTAGCAGCTGATTCAAACCATATCAAAGGCTCAGTTTTTTTAAAAAAGGCTGCTGGAATAAAAGCATCTTATAAGCCTGCTCAGAAATCTGGTTGAAAGGTAGAACTGCTCTTGGATACCACAGCTGAGATGACCTTCTTCCCATTCCCGTTGGTTGGCTGTCCTATTATCCAAAGCACAAGAATGTCTTTTAAAAAGCCTTGTGCTGGATCATAAGGGAAGTGACTCATGGAATGGATTGATCTTACTCCACATAAAATGTTGAAATCAAAACTAGTCCCTTGAACTAATCCTGGAAACAAACTGGGTGTCAATGCATTTAGCAAAAAACCAGCCTACACTGAAAATCCAAGAAACATGCCTAGCTGCTACATTCTCAACCTATTAAAGTTTCCATACTCTTTTCAAATATGGCTTCATACAGAGCCTATTATGAGAACCCAAGCTGTAAGTGACTGATATTTATTACCAACTTAGTAGTGATATTGATATCTCTCTTTCCTTCAAGAATCTCTCCTCCCAGAGCTTGGAGATGTTACTCTTCTGGACCCCAATTCTAATGATTCCTCAGGGAAAGGTATATAAAATTGTGCATGGTGTGCTGAAAATGGACAAAGAGAAGCCATCAACCCTCAGTAATTACTAGAAATGAATAGTGGAAGCTTGAAGACAAAGGAAATGAAATTATTCTGCATAAAATGTACATTGGAACTGTGGACTTCACAAGATGTTGTGATGGCTGCCAACTTGAATGGTTTGACAAGGTGACTGGATAAATTTATGGAGGTTAAGGCCAGTGATGGCTGCTAGTCTAGGCTGCTATGTTGTATGCCTCTGTGTATCAGTTACTGGAGAATGTGAAATGGAGGTTGCAGCTACATTTGTCCTGGTCCCCATAAGCAAGGACTCTGAGACCCTTTATTGGGAGAAAGGCAGGATATTAGTTAACCGAACAAAGAAACTGATTGACCACTGTGGGAACAGACAGTCAGACTAAGTGAACCTTTGCTCTGATGCAGTATAACTTTCATGGCTCTTCACATGATCTTACTGTTGAGATCCGTTCACTGCCTACTGTATTCTTTCAGTTGCCAATAGCCAAAAGTCAAACCCATGATGGTGATGGCTCTCTCTTTTTATGAGATGGCCAAAGTATTGGAGCCTCAGCTTCAGGATCTGTCCTCCTTATGTTGTTAGGTAAAGGTAAAGGTTCCCCTTGACAATTTTTGTCCAGTCGTGTTTGACTCTAGGGGGCGGTGCTCATCCCTGTTTCCAAGCCATAGAGCCAGCGTTTTGTCCGAAGACAGTCTTCCGTGGTCACATGGCCAGTGCGACTTAGACACAGAACGCTGTTACCTTCCCACTGAGGTGATCCCTATTTATCTACTTGCATTTGCATGCTTTCAAACCGCTAGGTTGGCGGGAGCTGGGACAAGCGACGGCCGCTCACTCTGTCGCGTGGATTCGATCTTACGACTGCTTGGTCTTCTAACCCTTCAGCACAGGCTTCTGCAGTTTAGCCCGCAGCGCCACCACGTCCCCCCTTATGTTATTACATGCCATCAAATCACATTCAATTTATGGCAACTCTATTAATGTGCAACCTCCAATATGTCTGGTCTTCAACAACCCTGCCCAACTCTTGTAAACCCCAGCCTGTGGTCCCTTTAGGGAGTCAGTCCATCTGTTATTTGATATTCTTTTCCTGCTGTTATATTGTCTTTTCTAGAGAAGCCTGTCTTCTCAGGATGTGTGCAAAGTACGAGAGCCTCAGTTTCATCATTTTTATCTCCAGAGAAAGTTTGGGCTTGCTTTGATCTAAGGCTCACTTGTTCATTTTTCTCGCAGTCCAGGGTATCGACAAAACCCTCCTCCAGAACCATATTTCAAATGAATTTTTTGTCCTGTCAGCCTTCTTCACTGTCCAGCTTCCTCTTATACCAGTCATTTAAATTCCACTTTATTGAAATCAGTGGGATTAAATACGGAGGCTGTTTGGTTTTGCCACTGGAATTTGGAATACTGTATGCAGTTTTGCTAATGTGATGCAGCTGCTGAGATGGGAAAACATGTACTCACTAGCAGATTTTGAATGTGATAAAACAGCAGCAAATTGTTAGTTATTTGCCTCATTATGACTGCCTTCTTACTACCAGGGATGGTGGAAAATGCTTATTCCATTTTCTGCTCCATGTACCAAAAAAAGAGTATCTATTCTGGAGTCCTAAACATCTTGAGTTGTGCAGGAGGTGTGGTGCCATTTTCTATTCAGGTAGCAAAATGTTTTTGGCTGAAGGGGAGAGAAAAAGAGAGTGTACCTGAAAGCAAAACTTCGTAAAATCTAGTTTTCATAAAAGGTTTGTTTTCATGTTTTTAAGAGAGAAGGGGGACCTGTGGGAACTGCGGTTCACAGTCTCTTCACAGAATGTTCTCTCAGGAAGAAATCACTCATTGTCATGCTGTCTAAACTGTCAGAACTAAGCTTGGATGCAACCGCAAGCAATGCCTCAAAGACAATACAGAAGTTCCGTATACCATGAGAAAGAAATCACATGATGGATTAGAGAGGATAGGTGTGTATGACTGTCCTAAGACCATGCAGTGAAACTGACTCAGTTAACACTGGATGGCCCCAGTGAACTGTAAGGAACTCTAACATGTCAGAATAATAAAAATGTAGCCGAGCAGATAGATGGGCAAAATGGGAACGGAACAAGAGAAGGAACAGCAGAGGATGAGTATATAGAGAGTAGGAATCTTCCTAAGTGAAAACTCTGGAAATGCCACTGATCAATTTTTCCCAAAGAGGTAGTATATTTAGGCATATTGGCAAAATATATACCTGGGCTCATGGCCAGGTGAGGATACAAACACATGAAAATGCATTATTAACACAGGAATGGAACTGTAACAGCCAACTCTACCTGGCAGACAGCTAATCATTCCAGAGATGGCCTACAAGTTGAACATTTTGCAGTCCCATTCTTGTGTCACTGACGGAGGGTAATAATAGTAATGGAAACAAAAGTAAAATAATTGGATACAGTATTTGTTGTAAGTGCTAGATATACAAATAGATATGCATAGATATATTATTAATGGTCCCTCTTTCTTATCAGAACTGAGATCCAAGGCAGATATCTTTTTCTGATTCCAAAATCTAGGTTGCCTGGAGGGGCCAGAGATAGGAGAAAAAGGGGGAAACCATTACTTGAAAAAAGGACTGCCGTGATGAGGAGGCATCAGGGAATCCCTGAAAAATCCACTCTCACGATCAAGGCAAAGCTGACTCAAGACTCAAGTTTCTCATTCTTCAGTCATCATAACCCTTACACTTTCAAACTTTAAAAAGGAAAGTCACTTTCAGAGTCCCAAGCTCATGGCCAAACTACAGGGGCAACTATATCCCTGCAGGCCCTTTAATAATTAGAAAGAGACAAAACGCTGCCCCTCCTTCAAAGATGCATTTCTTCAAAGCTGCCATGTCTATTGTTACACAGCCAAGTTGGAAACGCTCCTCCTCAGGACCAACCACCAAGCAAAAGCAAGCTTATTTACAATATGTAGAGAAATCCTGAGCTAGGATAAACAAGCATCCTTTTTCTCTTATAGGGCCTCTATTTTCTAATTGTGAAGCTGGTGTTTAGTACAGTTTGTACCTTTTGCTAAGTGCTGCACCCAGTTCCCCTATGGGTATGTGCCAAGCAGGCAAAGCAGTGTCCCCACCTTTTCTTGGGTGGAATATTGCCAGAGAGCTCCCATAAGCACAGGATTACCATCTCGCTCATTATTGTTTGCGCAAGAGACAGACTGGGGGATATACAGTACTGGAAGTGACAACACTGCAACGATCAAATAGAGAAGATAGGAAGAAAACCCCTCGTGCTAAGTCCTCATCCCATGTCCTTCTTCCTTCTTTTAAGCCTTCCCTAAGCAGAAAGAAATTATGTCTTTAAATACCTGAGCCCCTGTGCGAAGGGCACTTACCTCTGTCAATTGACAGGCACCTAAAAGCAAAGGTACTTATCATTTGGGTAGAGACTCCCCTTCTTTTTGTCAGTTGTCTTGGAGCTAGGAAATATTGTCTATTAGGACAGCTGAAAGCCACACTAGCCCAGCTGCATATGGCAGGAGACAAGCTTCTGTTCAGATATTAGCTCACAAAAGCCCTGGAATGCCAAATGCCTGAATGCTTTGCACAGCAATACCATAAGGAATGTCTTTTCATCCATGTTTCCTCCTTGTTGCACACGACAGGAAACGGGTGGAGATGGCAGTCCTGTTGGATTCTCTATGATCCTACAGAATGTATTCATTGCCACTGAGAATGCAGCTGCTGGCTTGTAGAGTGGAACCTGTCGCCTGGAGCACACATAGGATTGTGTCCATTTTTATAACTACATTAGCTGACTCCATCCTAACTGATTTCTTGACCCCATTCAAACTGTTACCATTGGTCTTTCAAGCCCCAGTCTATCTGCTCATTAAGATCTCCCTCAGGTCTTCTTGAAGGGGTTGGGATTTTTCAGTAGCAAACATCAACATTTTGCAGCTCCCTTCTGAAGGACAAGTACCTTGTTCATAATTTGGAAACATTTACCTTTTTGGACTAAAACTCCCAGAATTCTCCAATCAGCATGTAGATTTGCATGTACCTGATGCTGTTAATCCTTCCCAATGTTCTGAGGAGTTTCTGGTGACACTACTCTGATCTAAGTGGTTCACGCATTTCAAATTGCCTATAAAATATGCATCATTGCCAAAGGTAATGTTTGGCCCAGGACTCTTTGTCACTAGTTTTAAAAGGAAATGCTGTCACGGACACGATCAGGTTTTGCACAGTCTATCATATTTTGTTATCGTTCTTCGCCACATATAATAATATTGGGTTGGGAGGGAAAGAGGCATATCCCTGCAGGCCCTTTAATAATGCTCTGCTAATTCTCTTGTGTTCTGTGCTGTTACAGTGTTGGGGGCACGCGGCTGCTGCTGAGGGCATTTTCTCACATCTTCCACCTTGCGTTAAAAGGTGAAGGGGGCTGAGTCCACACATCTGGGTTTATTTGACACGCCAGAACCTCACAATTCATTTGCTTCCTGAAATCTGCAGAATGGTATTGTTTGTCTCAGATGGGCTGGCACAGGAGGTGTCAACAGGTCTGCAAAAGATTGAGGCGCAAAAGTGTGGAATGTGTGGACTAAAAGTGGCAATGATATCAAATGGCCTTGTGATTAATTAGTACCCATAAAGCTCTTTCCACTCTAGAGCTAGTATAACATATATTGTATATTCACTAAACAGACCCATATTTTAGCAACATAGCTGCCAAATTATTTTTAAAGGCAGGCTGCTCAAATGCGCCATACAGTGGCTGAAATCCAGGAATAAGTCTCTACTAGACTAGGCCCATTGAAGCCGTGGGATCCTGGTGAGTCAACACCTATATGAGTTCCATTGATTCAGTGGGTCTACTCTAGTAGTGACTTAATACTGAATTTCAGCCATTAACTTGTAACTTTTTTAGAAGCATTATCTTAAGCTCTTCTCCAACCCAGATCTCCCTCCTATTAGGCTGGTTGTCCTCAGTATCATTCTCTGGAGATGACTCCCCAATATAGAGCATGTCATAAAGTGAGAGGCAATGAAGCCTGGGTGGCTGTGGATGGGTGGTAAGTGAAGAAAGGGGTAGAGGCAGCAGTGGAAAAGAGTATACAGGAGGTGAAGATGCTGACAGGAGCTGAAGAAAGAGCAAACGGCACATGTGTTGGTTTCATACAATCATGGCTGGATTCATTCTTGAACTACCATGGCAGCTATATTTGCATGTGTTTAATGGAAGAGCCTTTCAGGCTGTACTTTATACACACTTCATCATATTTTTCCATCCACCCTTTGCACTCAATCTGAGCAGTGTCCTATCACAAACTGCAGGATCAGTAATCACGCCAACACAGTAATTATGCTAAAATCTACAAAATGAGATTCTTGGAACAACTTTGGTTCTGAAAGGGTTGGGGAATAATTACATCTCACAATACGTTGTAATGTCATTTTACTTTCAAAAATAATGCCTCTCTTGATCATGAACAATTGATGTCTGAACACGGTGAGTCTCTTCCCCCTGTTTTCATTAGACAGCCCCTTCTATCTGCCAAATCCACGCACAGCAAATATTCCATAAACCCGCAATTCGGTAACCTTTAAAGAAGGAAGCTTGCTTCCCCATCAATCATCCAGAATGTTAAAAGGCTATTATGTTTCTTTTGAAACCGAAGATTGTCAGTCTTCTCTGAATCAGGAGTTGTTGGTTTCCCTCTTGATTATTCAAAGCGTTTGCCACCCACCATGCTTTCTCTAAACACTGGGAACGTGTTAGATTCTGATCATACAGAGGAAACTGGTTTGGAAAGCAATCCAATCTACATATATTAAGAATAACAAGGTTGCTAAGGTTCCTAATCACCCAGTTCAGAATATGCACACTCAGCTCATAATGGTCTTCTCTTTTCCACAAACTTTCTTCTCCATGGTGGCAGATACCTGAGCACAAACTGGCACTTCACATACACAAAATTTCCCCTTTCACTCCTGGATTTCTGAGAAGTTGATGTATATGCCCGGACTACTTGATTCAACATGTTTCTCTTCAATGAGTTATTTCTTTGTGTAGATCAATTATATAAATTTACTTCTTGTGGAGTTTTGAAAGGTTGTTTTTTTTGTTTTGTTTTTAGACTATAATTCCCAGAGTCCTCCACTGACTACACTGTCTGAAGGATTCTGGAGGCTGTTATCTGAAAAATGAACCTTCCTGAAGCTCTAGTTCTTCTTTCTAGGTGTTTTAAGAGGCAGTAGTTCCTTTTCAGGTCTGAAACCCACTCATGTTCCCAAGTAGGTTTGGTTCGGGGGACGGGGCAGTTTCATGGCTTGTGTTGGGAGCAGGCTGGTCAGATGAAAAAGATGACAAGGTCCCCTTTATATACCTTCAATAGATCTGTAATAATTAACAATTTTACCCTATCGAGTTGATTTTGACTTATGGTGACCCCTTCCAGAATTTCCTAGGTATAGAATATTCAGAAATAGTTTATTATTGCTTTCTACTAGGGGCACCCTGGGCCATACAGCTTACCTAGGGCTACACGGGTTGGCTTTTCTCCTAGGAAGCACAGTGGGGAACTGAACTGACCTCCGGCTCTACAGCCAAAAACCTGACTCTCTAAGCTATCCAGAAAATAAAATTTCAGATGAATACCTCAACATTAAACCATCTTGTTCTGCAACACTAGTGAAAATGCAGGAGCCCTCTTCTCTTTTCCATCTGGCCACCCTGTCTTGGAACAGCTAAGGTGCATGAGCACAAATCTATTTGGTGTGTGTGGGGGGGAATTCCTTAAAAAGAGACAATTTTCCTCCTCCCAGAAAGAAAACTCACCCTCTCATAATTAGTCAGATAATTCCTAATTAGACTGGAGATTATTCACACACTACTGCTTTGCTGATAGTGTTTGTCCACCACAAGTGTGCGTACAAGCTTACATCATTCGGAGAAAGGCTAGAGTTTCTTCTAGGCCTTATTTCCCTCCCCCCCCCCCAGGACTTTCTGAGAAGAAGCGGCTGCAGTGTGTTCTGGAGAGATTGGCCTTGTGGCCCTTTATGTTTTGTAGGAGGGGGCCTCTTGAAGGACTACCCCACTACCTGAGAAAGCATGGGGGGCAGGAAATAAGGCCTAAGTAAGTGAAAATGTGTGTTTGTGGGATGGGGTTTACCCATTCCAGCCTGAGCTGGGCACAGTTGTTGCACACAGTTTTTGCACTCAGGTGACATGCACTGTAACACTCATTTCCAGTTATGCATCCCTACATACAAATCAGCAAGTAATTTTAAGTAAAACAGGCCAGAATCCTTTTACTGTTCACAAAAGGTTTGCCTTAATTGCTGTGTCTTGCGTGTACCTAATTGATGAGGTGTCAAAGCTTATCTTGGTTATAAGCCTCACATGGCTTATTTTAAGGTGACTCAACACTGCTGCTGTTAGTCAGTTCCTGAAGCCCACTCTGTATAACAGAAACTTATTTGCTGTCCTCTGAAGATGCCGGCCACAGAGACTGGCGAAACGTTAGGAAGAACCACTTTCAGAACACGGCCAAGAAGCCCTAAAAACCCACAACAACCAGAAACTTATTTCCTGTTTGCATGTGGTAGTACAAGTATGCAATATGGCATCAAGATACAGTGGTGCCTCGCAAGACGATGTTAATTCGTTTCGCAAAAATCGCTGTCTTGTGAAAACATCGTCTTGCAAAATGCAGTTCCCCATTGGAATGCACTGAAATCCATTTAATGTCTTCCAATGGGGAAAAATCGTCCTTGCAAAAATTGCCCATAGAGAAACCGTTTTGCGAAGCACGGACCCAGCTGTCAAAATCGTCTTGCAAAAAACGGTCCCGAAATAAAACAGTCTTGTGAAAATCGCCCATAGGGAAAACCGTTTTGCAAAGTGCTATAGCGATCGCAAAAACCCATCGTCTTGCAAATTAACCATTTTGCGAGGTAATTGTCTAGCGAGGCACCACTGTAGTTAGAATTTCCTTATTCCTTGCAAGAAGCAGCCAAGGAATGAGAGGGAAAAAGGGAAGCAAATGGGAATGCTGAGTGCATCCAGTGGAGAATGTAGTTAAATGTGTTCTCAAAGGCTTTCACGGCCGGGATCTGATGGTTGTTGTGGGTTTTCCAGGCTGTTTGGCTGTGTCCCAGAACATGGCCAAACAGCCCAAAAAAACCACAACAACCAATGTAGTTTATTTATTGACAGCTCTGCTTGAAGACAGCCCCAAAGATTGGTATTCCTGAAAAGTGCGTCCTTTGTCAACACACAACAGTCTTTCTCTGATTGTGCTGGCATACTTTTAAATGTATCTCTGTAATCATAACAGCTATTGATCACTCTAAAAAAACACAAACTGGGGACTGAAATCTGTGCCTGCATTTGTACATGATTCCCTGCAGAAAACTGCCAAAGAATGAACAGTTGTGCTTTGTTTTTTACCCTCCAAGAAGACAGATGACCCAAAGATAAGATGTCCAATTGTCAGCAGGGATAAAAAAAAAAAAAAGACCTGTGTGTGTTTGGAAATGAGTGCAGGCTCTCTGGTGGCTGAGATTAAGAGTGTCTTCAAGGAAAGCAATGTTTTGCTTACTATGTAGATTTTAAGTGCATAAACTTGAGGTGCTGAGCAACTACAATCTTTAGGGTAGCCTTCAAGCATATCTAGTAACAATAAATAAAACTTATCTATATATTCCATTGGATGCACTCAGCATTCCCATGCTCTCCCTTTCTCATTCTTTGGCTGCTATTTGCAAGGAGCAAGGAAACTGAATACGTATATTAATGCCATATTATGCATCAGTGGAATTTACAAGAGATGTGCATTGTGTAAAATGTCTTTCTTTTATTTCAGGTTCTTACTACTTTTGTTTTAATATTTTTCATATATCATTACTTTTGTGTTTCCTCATTCTGTTTTCTGGCATCCCAAAGCCCAAAGGATAATAATAAATTTTTAAAGAACTTTAAAATTATTCCAAAAAAGCAGAGGCAAGGCAACAGAGAAAGCAGAAAAAAAAAAGGCAACAGTGTATGAGAAATAAATATAATCACAAGGCCTATGGAGGCGCTAATTTATATTCAAAACAGCAGTATGAGCATAGTGCAACCCACCCTGCACAATTAGTGTACAACATAATTTTTAAAAAGCAAGGAAGCAGTCAGCCCACCCGACAATGCCTGCCTGAAGCACACACACACACACACACACAAACAACAGAGAGCAAGAAAGAAATGCCTCAGCTCTGCCCAGCTGACCAGAACAACTACTTACACAGCCCAGTGGCACCTTGGCACAGTCATAAAGTCCACCCACTGTCCTCACACAAACAAGGAAAATAATCCAAAAACCCCCACACTCAAAAGATATACCTTCACCAGTATCGATACACAGCAAATTAACCAAACAATAATTTTTAAAAATCTATAAAAAAAAAAGCACCCCCTCAAAAAAGCTGGCAGGTGGCAGAGGGGAATAGTAAAATTAACACACACATATTCCCCTCTCCTCAGAACTAAGAAAAACAAGCAAACACAATCAAATCCCCCCCTCATAGTAAAATTACTAGAATAGGGGGAAATTTCCCTCATACCATGTGACTGCCTTTTCTTCTTTTCTTTGAATTCAGCAGGTAACAGCGGGCAGCGGCAGCGGCAAAATTAATCCAAGAAAGAAAAGGATGACCATACCCAGTGGTCTTGATAAGGCATGCCAGCATAGCCTCAAAATTAATTAAAAAATATGTTGTGGGCCACGAGGTAAAATCAAGGGAAAAAAGGAAAGGATCCAAGATGTAGGCACTAGCAGGCAAGCAGCAAAAGCAATCCAAGATGGAGGACACAAGGAGCTCAGCACACAGTAACCCCAACCACAAGGGACAAACAAAACCGAAAGAGCACTCCTTATTGGTTTCTAGGCCCCTTTACAGATTCTAAATTCCCGTTTCTACCTTCTGCATCTTTATTTATTTATTTATTTATTTTATTTCTATCCCGCCTATCTGGTCATACTAGACCACTCTAGGCGGCTTACAATCGGAGCAACAATAAAATTATTAAAAACATTACAAATAGACAAAAATGGAAATCAAAGAATATAAAAGAAAAATCGTCAGGGATTATCTGTTGGGAAAGCCTGCCTATACATCTTCTGATTGGCTGTTGACAGCAGCTCTCATGATGCTATAGGATGAAAAATTTCTGAGGCAATTTGATAGATGATGGATGAAAGAAGGGACTCTGGGGCAGTTGTAGAATTTATTTATGGTTCACTAGAACTGGGGGTGAACCAGAGCTTTCAGTGTTTCTTTTGTCGGTCACATGGAACTGGCTCCCCTGTTACCACAGCACCTCAGTGTAAACTCCTTTTTCAAGCACCCTCCAGATGTGTTTGGACTACAGGTCCCATTATGCTATGATTCACAGCATGAAGTTGTTGGAAGAGGCTGGAAAATATTAACTTTCTTTTACTACTACTGCTACTGCTACTGCTACTGTTGCTGCTGCTGCTGCTACTGCTACTACTACTACTACTACTACTACTACTACTGCTACTTTTGTTGCTGTTAGTTTTATTTATATGCCGCCTTTCTCCTGTTAAGGGGACTCAAGACAGCTCACAATATTAAAAGGAACAGAATTAAAAACATAATACATTAAAGATTTAAAGCAATTAAATTATATGCCAATTAAAATACAATTGAATACAGTGGTGCCTCGCACAACGAGCACACTGTAGAGCGATGAATTCGCTCTACGGTGACGCTTTTGCAATCACTAAAGCGATCGCACAACGATGGCCCCAATGGGCAAAAATCGCAGAGCGAAGGTCAGTAAGCTGCTCGCTTACCGACCTTCGCTTTGCGACCCGCCGATCAGCTGTTTGGCGGGTAAAAAATGGCCGCCGGAACAGCCGAAAGGGGCCGGGGCAAAGCGTTTTCACGCCCTTGGTAAGCAAGGGGAGCGCGCGAAAACGCTGCGGAAGCCCCGAAATGGCTGCGCGCAACCATTTCGGGGCTTCCGGCAGCGTTTTCGCGCGCTCCCCCTGCTTACCAAGGGCGCGAAAACGCTGTGCCCCGGCCCCTTTCGGCTGTTCCGGCGGCCATTTTTTACCCGCCGAACAGCTGATGGCAGCCATTTTGGCGCCCTCGTTCTGCGAGGGGAGGGCGCGAAAATGGCTGCCGCCTATGGAGGAACTTCGCTGAACGGTGAGTTTGAAAGCCATAGGAACGCATTGAACAAAGTTCAATGCGTTTCTATGGCTTTTTCCCTCCCGCACAGCGATGTTTCCCACAGCGAAGTTTAATCCGGAACGGATTAACCTCGCTGTGCGGGGCACCACTGTAATGAAAAGCAATTTAACATTTTAAAGTCTCTTAACTCTAAGAACGCATTCAGGGACTCAATTATGACTGCTAAAAGCCTGCCTGAAAAGGTGTGTCTTCCGCTGTGGGCAGGAGGTTAGAAGGGAGGAGGCCAGCGTGATCTCCTGAGGGAGAGCGTTCTACAGCCGGGGAGCTGCCACAGGGAAGGCCCTCTCCTGTGTCCCCATCAGCTGTGCTTGTGCTGGCAATGGGACTGAGAGGAGGGCCTCCTCTGATGATCTTAAATGCCAGGAAGGCTCATAAGGGGACATGTGGTCATTCAGATAGAAGCCTAACTGAGCAAAGCCCCTTTATAAAATTGCCAAATATACTTCGTGTCTATTCCTTTTTGTAGGTCATGACCTGAAAATGCTGACTGGACCTCACTATTTTCTCATCTTTGCAACATTTCAGGAGGCTGCATTGCATCACTTGGTTTTTTTACAGCACTGGCCATTAATTTTTTTTTAAACCCATTACTGTGTGTTGTCATGGTTACTAGCAATGTTTGTAGAGTTCCTCAGATTTGTTTCAATTTTCTCAGGTCCTTGGACGTGAGAGCAATACAAACCAATTTAATCCTGTCCTGAAACCTTATATGTCACTAGCTCTGTGTCCTGGAGAGAAGACAATAACGTCACCTGCCTAATACCACAGGTACATGTGTGGTGCCTGCCCTCTGCTATTTGGCCCACGGAAACTGCTGGATTCAGCAGGAACCGGCAGTCCTCACTGTTTTTGAAGGAAAGGCTTTCTCTCATTTCACCAAGCACCAGTGAAATATTAACCTGTTTGTCTGGAGCAAGCCAGACAAACAGGTTAATATATTTTTTTTATCCAATAGCATCTTTGTAAGGGGAAAAAAACATGTTTATCCAGGCAGCTCCTCTAAGGGAAACTAAGGTAACAATTGCCTTGTTGCTTACCTGTTTAAAAAATAACAGCACAAAAGATCAGCCTCAGACAGGACTAAGCAGGAAAAAAATGTGTGTTGTTCCCCAAGACGTACTCGCTTTTGTTAGGAAAACTGTAGTCTTGCATGCCTTAACACTGGGGATTAGGAGGACCTCTTGTTCTGCTACTTTCCTCTAATTTGAATCCTAAAGTTTTGCTTACGTTTGTCATTGGGCCAGGCTCTTTTTTTTTTTTTTTTGGTTCCTTTGTTGTTGATCATCTCTTCTTTCCCCAGTCACCAGCAAGGGAGCCAGTGAGGGTATGCCAAGACTAGAGATATCTGTTCATCTTGGCTAGCAGCTGTAATTAGCCTGGCAGCCATGTTTTAGACCTGTTGAAATTGCTGTATTGACTTCAAGGGCAGCCTTATGTAGAGACCATTACAGTAGTCTTTTTTTAGAGATTACCAACACATGAACCCTCTATTGTTAGGCATTTCATCTCCAGGTACAGATGCAGCTGAGCAATCAACTGAAGTTGAGAAAAGGCACTCTTGGTCACTGCAGATATTTGTGCCTCCATAGAGAAAACTGGGTCCAAGGGTACCCCCAAGCTGGGAAACCAAACCTTCAGGGAGAGTGTAATCCCCACTGAGGCCAGGTAAATATCCCTTTAACCAGTCTGACCGCAGGATCTCCATCTTATCTGGATGCAATTTCCGTTTATTGGCCCTTGTCCAGTCTATTATTGACACCAGGCAGTGCTCAAGGACATGCACAGCATCTCTTGCCTACAAATCTCCACATGACTTCTCCCAGTGACTTCATATAGATAGTAAAAAGCATTGGGGTGACAGCTTATCCTTGCAGGACTCCCTAACGGAGCTCCGAAAGGGTGGACAACAGCTACCCCAGCTGTACCATCTGGGACTGGCATCAGTGAAAGACTGGAACCACCGAGAAATGGTGCTCCTAATCAAAAACCCTTCCCAGAAGGATACTGTGGTTGATGGTACCAAAGGTGTAGAAAGATCCAGGAGGACCAGCAGGGTTACACTCTGCTTGTCTACCTCTCTCAGGGGATCGTCTTGCAGGGTAACCAATGCTGTTTCCGTTCCATGGTGCAGCCTAAACCAGAATTGAAATGGAGATTATCCGTTTCCTCCAAGAATGCCTGCAGCTGGTTGGACATCATCCTCTCTATCAATGTGTCCAAGAATCCAATGATGGCAATGGCCCTTTAGTTTTTAAAATCATCCATTGTTAGATTTGGTTTCTTTGCAATGGACCTTACCGTATAATGGTTTCCTGTAGACAGGAAGGTAAATGACATTCCCATAGAGACACCTCAATATGACTGTGATGTGATTTGCCTATTCCATGGCAATTTCCTTTCCTGATTTTAAGAACCATGATAGTCAAAGATCTAGAGAGGAAGTATAGCCCAAACAAGTTATTCTTCCAAGCTCTGGACAACTGGGGCATAAATAGGGATGGTGCGAATGAGAATGCTTCTATCATGCCAACTGAGAGCCTATGTGGTGCAGTGGTTAGCGTGTTGAAGTTGTACATGGGAGACCAGATCCTGGTTGTGCCATGCAGCTCATTGGCATGCTACTGCTTTTCACCCTAACTTACGTCACAGAATTACTTGAGGGAACAGTGTACACTGTTCTGAGGGTCCTTGGTTGAAAACTAGGATTTAAAAGAAACAAAAACTGAAACATGAACATCAGAAACAAAATGTTGCCCCCCTCCCAGTTTCCAAAGGGCTCAAGGCCTTGGATTCAGAAAGAAAGAACTGTTTCATGGCCTGCAAGCAGAAGTGACATATTCCTTCTTTGATCACTACCAATACCGTTCTCATTTGACATAATTTCTCTTTTCTTTGGCATCACAACTGGGTGTAGAGTTACAGGGCACACAACAAACAAAGTTCTGTATTACATTAAAGGCAGGTGACTGGATTTAGGAGGGAACAGAAATGTGGTGCAGCTGAGAAGCACGAGTGACAGGTGCTGAGGGAAGGTGCTGAGACCATTTAGGCCTTCTTAGGTCCACACAGGGATAGGTTGATGAAAGGGAACCTGAGGCCTGTATGACTCAGAAGAACGATGCAGAGTCCCAAGGAAAAGCTATTTTTTAAAAAAACATGCTGAACTTTTGCCACTTGGTGGTAAGCCACGGTGGTGAGAACGTAGGTCATGGACCAGGAGTGACGTCAGGCATGGCAAGGAGAAGAGGGGGGGGAGCTCTCGAGGAATCTAGAGATTGGCCAGCCAATCAAAAGAGATTTTTTTTCATGCCAGTGCTACAGGAGAGGACAGGGGTGCAGCTAGATCTCTGGCAACATCCCTTTTCAAGTTTATTTCCAGTGCAAATTGTAATGTTTATACTGTATTTCATTTCAATTTAGTTTTGAAAGAAGTGTCTTTAACTGTAGAATTTGAAGCCCGGGAATATTTTGGGGCTAGAGACAATAGATTCAGACTAGGCCTAACTGATGTCCTGTTGTTTTTTCCTCTGGATGTTTGCTTTGTTATCTGAAAGCACACTGGTTCTTAGCTGTGTCTAAGAAGACGAATGGCACATGTGAAAAACGGCCATTTTGTCATGTGTGGCACATCCTCCCACCTGTTCCACCGTGATACCTCGGCATAAGCTGTCCATTAAAAAGGAGGAGGACAATGTGCTATTCCCCCTCCCCAAAAGAAAAATATTTTTGCTTCAGATGGAGGAAGGAAGGAAGGAAGGAAGGAAGGAAGGAAGGAAGGAAGGAAGGAAGGAAGGAAGGAAGGAAGGAAGGAAGGAAGGAAGGAAGGAAGGAAGGAAGGAAGGAAGGAAGGAAGGAAGGAAGGAAGGAAGGAAGGAAATAGTGTCAGGAAGTGCAGGCATTCATTTCTCAAACTCTCAGCAATTGATTGGTGCTTTCTCGGTGGTGGTGCCCTGCTGTACCTTAGTTACAACTCTGTTTCCAGCTTAATGCCCTCTCCTTCATGTTTTGTCACCCATGAAAAAAAAGAGGATACATACTTTTTGTAGGTTACTTGTGTCCATCTTCAGCTTGGAGCTAAATAATGTGGGGATCATGCATCTGGTGCTTTGGTTTCAAGACCGACATGGAGAAGTCTCATATTTGGTAAGGGAAAGGTGTTTCCACACAATCGCAAAGCATTACACACAGCACCCTTTTCTGGATGCACACTTTTATGTGCTGAGGGGCGTGACTGTGTCAGAGAAGCCAAGAGCGATGCGATCAGGAGGCTAGACTCCCATTACAAGGCTTCTGGACTTCTGCCATGGCAACCCAAGGTGGAATATTCATACCTGAGGCATCAGACTAAGATTCATCCACCATCTTCAGGAATAATGGATGCATCAGCAGAAGAGAATGGACAGTTCCAATGGTGATGGGGGTGGAGAAACCTCTCGTGGGCAAGTATGGGGCAACAGCGGTAACTGAAGACTTAGAACCTTTCAGAACTGCAACACAACACACACACACAATTGAAACGTGGAATGTGAATCAAGGTAAACCAGAAACTGTAAAGCAAGACATGGAACATTCCGCCATTGCAGTGCTTGATGTCTGTGAACTAAGTGGGCTGGAATGGGCCATTTTCAGTTAGACAGCTACAAAGCATTTTACTCTGGAAGTGGCAAATTCAAAAGAAATGAAGTGACTCTACTACTGAGGCAAGATGTAGCACAGCAATTGGGGCTTATTATGTAAGGTCTGACTGAATAATATCCACCAGACCTCTTGAGGAACCAGCAGTTCAAGGCTACACTCCAGCTATAGATGCTGAAGAAGATGGAATTGAAAGCTTTTATGGAAGGAGAAAACCAACCACACACACATACACACAAAAACATGCGCTTATAATTATAGGTGACTGGAATGCTAAAGTAGAAAACCAAGCAGAACCAAATGTCTTTTTGTAAAATTGACTTATAGAGTTCTAGGAAGCCGACCACCTGCTTATAGCAAATACTGTACATGCTTCAAACACCTGAACAGACAACTGTACACAATGACCAATACAGAAATCAAATGGAAGGAGACGATGGAAACGCTGTGTTCTGTCTGCCAAAAGATGACAAGGAACAGATTGTGGTACTGATCATGAACTGTTAATACCAAATATTAGAGTAAAACTGAAGCAGAGCTCTGGAATAATCCTAGCGCTAAAATATAATTTGATGAACATCTCTGATGAAACCCAAGTCCATGTAAAGAACAGACATGCATTACCAAACTCAACTGATTGTGAACCAGAAGAACTGTGGACTGAGAATGGAAACATTAGTAGGGAAGAATAAAAAAATACACTTGCTGTAAAAAGAAGAGAAAAACTTAGATGGATGATGGAAGGAATACTTAAAATTGTAAAGGACAGGTGAGAAGTGTGGCGATCCCCTCTGAAGCCCTTATCCCCCCAGGCCTTCACAAGGTTCTCGCTCTTCTTCCTTCTTCACTGCCACCAGGTATTACTGCTTTAATACCACTTAATCAAGGAGACATGTGTGTTTTCAAAACTTAAGTCATTTATTTGATCTGGGAAGTTAACATCTGATTAATATTCAATTGGTAAATCACCGGTTGCTAATCACTTGTATTTGTATCAGTTCTACTTTGACTTTAAATCTCTAATAACTCTCTGTACCATTCAGCGTTTTTACAGAACTCTAACTCACTCTTATTTCACTCTTAAGTTTCACACAGTCTCTCACTACCAGAATCTCTCCTCATACTCCATACACCAGCCTTTAATATTCAGCCCCTCCCCCCTTGGCTCCACCTTCCATCCTCTCATTGGCTCCTTCTCCACTGCTCAGCTGTGATGGACAGGTGAGGGCAGGGCTGTTCGCTACAAGAAGCAAAAGTGAAAGGTTACAGAAATGGGTCAGTACCCCGATTGCAACTTCTGCATTATCTGGTATTATAACTGCAGCATAGAGACAAAGTCAGCTAGTGCAATAACCAATGCAAAGAAATATAAGAGAACAATGAAAGAGGAAAAACAAGAGCTCTCTTCCAGAACATCCAAGAAATCAAAGGGAAATTTAAGCCTAAATTAAGAAGGTGGAAACACAGAGAAACACACTATTTGACCAAAAGAAAATAAAAGAAAATAAAGAGAAGGTGGAAACATTATACTGAAGATCTATACTGAACAGCTAAAAGAATGACAGATTTCTTTGAAGAGGAACGATGAACCGGAAACTTTAGAAAGTGAAGTGAAACCTACTCTGAAAACATTGGGCAGAAATAAGTTACTACGGGTAAATGGAATGCCAATGGAATTATTTGAAGCCACAGAGACTGAATCTGTCAAAATCCTAATAAGAATATGCCAATAAATATGGAAAACAAAACAATGCTTCACAGACTGGCAATGTTTGATATGCATTCCAGTCCCTAAGAAAGGAGATGCCAAGGAGTCCAGTAGCTGTAAGATTATTACTCTAATTTCCCATGCAAGCAAAGTGGTGCTCAAGGTGTTGCAACAAAGGCTTTTACCTTATATGGAGTGAGAAATGCCTGATGTTCAAGCTGGATTCTGAAAAGAAAGAGGCAGTTGATATCATATTACAAATATCCGCTGGCTACTGAAACTCACCAAAGGATCACACCAAGTGGCATATTGTACCTTCTCCTGACCTTGCTTAGCTTGTACTAGTCTGCTCCAAAAAGATGGGTGTACACAAGCCCATAGTCAATGAAATGAAGGCAAATGCTTTAAAATTCATTATGCCTCTTTACCATTCTTACAGACCTCCTTTAACATGTTAACTTTTCCACTATACCTCATACCCTAATCTTCCAATTTTTCAAGGGGAAAGAACAATTTTCTCTCCAATGCAGAGTCATCTCTAACTGAGCTGCTACACAAAAGAAAGACAACTTTTTATGTGAGAAATGTTGATTGTCTCCTAGAGGTAAGGAGAGAAACTGTAGTTCTGAACTTTGTGTTATTCTTTGTTTGACAATAAGCTCAATTTCCTCAAATACACAGAACCAAAACACAGTTATAGATGGACAGGTCTACAAGATATGGAAGTACAAGTGTATATTGCCATAGTGTTTCTACCATCTGGAACTGATTTTGTGATTAAAATTAGGGTAAGATACCATCTCTATAGTTATTTGATACAGTGTTCCTTTGTTTTAGGTGACACTGAACAAAAAAAAAAATGTGAATTTTCCACTGTGATTTCTACACCTCCTCTCTTATTCAATCCTTAAATCTTTTCCACATGCTATTTTCAAGTGTACCCAGTTCCCATAATATGAGTCACAGGTGTTCAGCAGCTTTTGAGGTCTCGTGAATGGTATCTTTGAATTGTATCTTTAGAATCTGTAATTAACATTTCCAAAGTCGTGAGAGAGCTGGTGGCTTGGAGTTTATCCTGTCACAGAGATGCAAACTGAGTCACTTGCAAAATTAGCGGCTTAGAAGATTTGCTATTATTGAATGAATCCAGTAAATCAACCTCTGGTTTCATTTCCATAGCATGATAAAGGTTCCACAGATGAATTATACTGGTAATTTTCCATAGCTTTGGATTGCATCCACTTATCTTAACAGTAAAACAGAAGGCGGTAGAGGAATGGAATCAGTGGCAATACAAATAAAAATAAATGATTCTGTACTTTTTTCAGATTCTTAAGGTATTGCCAATAAATACTAAATTTCTAAATAGATTAGAAATGTAGGGAAACAAATTAAAATTGGTTGGAGAGAAAAGAATTCCTGCTTGATTTATCTGTGTTGCACTCACATAACTGTGAAGTCAGCCAAACTCAGATATTAATTTTTGTTAAGATTTTCACTAACTGCTTACTCTGAATAATATTGTAAAGAATGTCTTTTTAAAATTATAAATGCCTCTTTTAATTATTCAAGACTTTTTAGCGTTATATCCCTAACTATTGCATAATTCATGCATATATTGACTATTGAAAGCTGAGGGAACAGAAGGGAGAATTTCAAAAAGATGCAGGATTTGGAGGCAAAAAATGGATATTTCTATAGCAGCAAAACCATCTAATGGGATTAATTTTACTTTCTTACCCTGGAGGAGTTTTTGCCTCTGCTGATGCAACAATGGCTTGTAATTATAAGAATTAATTTTGTTTAAGTTGCTAAGTATAATTGCACTCAGATATTTAATGGCCACTGTTGTTACTGGGATACTTATAATAATGGAAGGTTGGTCAGATTAAGTGTCAATATTTTTGATTTAACAGGATTAATAATTAAGCCTGATGCTCTTGCAAATTCATTTGTTAATTCGAGAGTGCAAGTTAACACTGTAACCAGATCAGAACCCATGATAACTATATCTGCACATAGATTAAAGAGACAACTCCCTACTCTTATCTGCACAACATCCACATTTAGACTGGATCCAAGAACACTGGCTAAGGCTTCTAAAGCAAGGGTGAAAACAAAATAGGGCAGAGAGAACAACCTTTCTTTATTTTATTTTATTTTATTTTATTTTATTTTATTTTATTTTATTTTATTTTATTTTATTTATTTATTTATTTATTTATTTATTTATTTATTTATTTATTTATTTATTTATTTATTTATTTATTTATTTATTTAACTTATATGCCGCCCACTCTACCCAAAGGTCTCTGGGTGGCTTACAACAATTTTTGTGTCCCTCTCACTATTAAAAGGTAGCAAATTGGCATTATTTGGCATTATTCATCCATATCATGACCTGAAGTTTGTTATACAGTGTTTTTAAGAGTCTTAGAATTAAGTCTCCAATATTCAACTACTTACAGTCTTCCCATAGGCATTTTCATGCCAGTCTTTGAAGAATCAAAGGAAGCTATTCCACATAATTTCATATGGTTCTTTGCACTGTGATGTACACCACTGGCTGAAATCCACTAATAACTGGTGACTAGAGTAGGCCCATTGGATCAATGGAACTTACCTAAGTATTGACTCACCTAATCCTCACTGAATCAAAAGGCCTGTTCAAGTTGTGACTTACTACTGGACATCAATCACTGATCAAATGTCTTACGGAGTTGGAAGTCTACCTGTATTTTATGAAACACAATTGGTCTTCATTATTATAAGAAATATCTAGTTCACCTTGACTGGTAGCTATAATACTAGTGAATAACTTGTTTTTCTGATTGATAGGCCTACTTGGTCAGTGCCTGTGTGAGATCTTTGTCCAGCGTATTCCTTGAGACTATTCTCACAAAAGGACAGGAAATAGGAATTGAACACCCAGCCACTCATGACTGGATTTAAAAAAGCAGCAAGGATCGGAATTAATTGTTTTCCAAAAGTTCTATAGAAATTCAACTCACCAAGATCTGGAGCTCTACCAGATTTGTTAACTTGTTGCTTCAAGTAACTAATTTGAAGTTTTTAGTTTGTTTAAAGCTCTTCAGGATTGTTGAAAACATTTCTTCATATTTATTTTAGCTGAAATTTGATTGATTAACATTTCATTCAGTTTTGACAAGTATATACAGTAAATGAATGTTTAAAAACTGTAAACATTTCATTAGTTTTAGTTAATGTATTCATTCTCAATTTGTTACTGCGAACTTGTGTAGAGTTAAGGGTTTTTTTCATGTCCAGAAGGCAAAATAATCACTCAGCTTCCTCCAGCATGACATGTGTATTTACAGCATATATACAAGTGTAGAAAGCGGCAGCATGAAAGCATGGCATCATCAAATGAAGGTGGTGGAACATGTTCTCTATACAGATTATATATATATATATACTGTTGAGCCTCTGCTCTTATCCAATCATAGCAGGTGTTGCATCATCCAAGGCACCACCTCTCCAGAGTCACTGTGACTCAGCAAATTACACACCTGCATGACATGGCAGTTCATTATTACTTTTGCTCCTTCTGTTCAGGCCTGTAAATTTTCAATACTCTGACACAGTTTTATCAGCAGAATCTGATTACATATTTGTTCTAATGTAGCTCTATCAGTGTAAAGATCAACAGCTAATTCCTGCAAGTTAAGAAATCAGTCTATTTGTTATTGCACACAGAGTCACACAACTGGTGTCCAATATCAAGAGTCTACACTGATTTCTTAACTTTTGGTCATTGGCTGCAGAAATCATGCCAGTCAACTTATGCTATGAGCATAACAACAGTGTTCTGGACAACATTTCACACGTGGATTGCTTTTTCCTAATGTAGCAGGCAAACAGTTTTGAGTTTTTATTACCAAATTCATAGTAATTTTTTTTTAAAGGGAGAAAGGTTACAGGGCCAAAGAGTAGCAGACTGGCTGAGGGGTGGCTGCACTCTCCTGCTAGTAAGCTGGGCAGACGGACTGGACTGAAAACCTTCCTTTTCTGGCCCACCTGCCTGCAGTCTTTTGCTGAAATTCCCCCTAGCAAGCCAATATCAAGCTGGCAAGGAAACCCCCTTTTCTCGCCACCCAATCAGGGCCAGTGGAAGGGGGCCCTCTGGCAGTTGCCTCCTCTTCACCTGCCAGCTGTATGACCCTTGTCTGCCCCGGTGCCCTCAAGCCCAAGCGGACCCTTCTTGGCCACAACAAGGGCAAACAAGTAAGTCTGGGGTCTCCATTTTTATTGCCAAATAGTAATGTTGATTTAGATGTTCGAGATTTCATGAGATTCTATTTATTTCCATCGTCTGTTATTCAGTTCACCTTTTTGACAATTGAGACATCAACCACGTGCTTGCAGATAACCTACGGTAAGCTTGTTACCGTTTGTTATCTGTAAACCAGGGCGGAACCACTTGAAACATATGTCCTGTTTTAATGTTCATGTTTCCCACAGATGGATGGTAGCAGCAGCCAGGAAGCGAGTGGGTAGCAGTAGCGGCAGTGGCAGACATTGAGATGCTGCTCCCCCCCCCCCCGTGCTCCCTGGGTGCTTTCATCCTGCTGCTACATGCAAGTCTGTTAGTTAGACAACTGTTGTAGAGGTCGCCCCTGTGGTGAGAGTACAGGAAGAAAAAGATGACTCTGTAGGATGATCGCCCACATTCAGTGCAGGGGTGTCACACCATAAACTTTAAAGAAAGTTATCAGTTAAATTAGATATTAAATATGTAGACAGAACGTTGATGATTGTAATTGTTCTGGAGAATCTTTTCTGGGAGACATTCAGGTCTGTAGATAGTATTGCCATTTCTCCCGGTCAGTACCTTATTTAGAACAACGTGCAATAACTGGGAAAAGAAAGTCCAACAAACTCAAGCACTGCATCTTCCTCAAGGGCTAGCAGGCCACTGTCTGGTGGACCATGATAATCAAGGGATACAACAAGGGAGTGATAGCAAACAGCAGGTGTCAACACTTCTGTTCCCAACGCCAACGTCGTGTTGTGAACTGAGACACCAGCGCTTGGATTGCATTCCCACAATGGGACTCTTTCTTCTTGCTGCTGGGAATGTACACAGACCTACTTTGACGGCTAAGTGTTTTGCATTTTGTTTCATTTTGTTTCATTTATGCATTTATATCTTTTTAAATATTTTTATCCTGTATTTGTCCTTAAAAAGGACACAAGGTGGCTTATGTTATTAAAAAGACAATATTTAAAAGTAAAAATGATATGAATATAGTTTTTTTTAAAAAAATAAAAAATATATATTAAAAATAGCAAATCAAATAAATACTAAAAACACATTTAAAAGGGACAAGGCAGAACAGTCTATTAAAAAAACACTTTGCAGAGCACTAGTCCCTAAGGTAAAGGCTGCTGAAAAGAAATGTCTTTATTTGCTTGTGGAAGACAGGAAGGATGGGGCTAGCCTGGCCTCCCATGGGAGAGAGCTCCAGAGTCTAGGAGTAGTGACAGGTTGATAGAGTTCTTAGGTTAGGCATCCTTCAGTTTCGAGAGACTATGGTATCGTGCTCTGCATGGAGGACTTGGAACAGTGTCTAGTGTGGCTGAGAAGGCCAATTCGAGAGTGACAATCCCTTCCACACTGAGCACAAATACAATCTGTACCCCGTCTAGCTCACTGAATTTGCTGCTTTCATGACTGCCTTTTTGCCTCGGCCTGCTGGACAAGGGTCTCTTCAAATTGGGAGAGGCTGTGATGCACCGCCTGCCTCCAGGCTGAACGTTGAGATGTCAGGGTTTCCCATCTGTTGAGATCCATTTCCAAGGCCTTCAGATCCCACTTGCAGATATCCTTGTATCACAGCTGTGGTCTCCCTCTGGGGCGCTTTCCCTGCACCAATTCTCCATATAGAAGATCTTTTGGAATCTGATCATCAGCCATTCTTACAACATGCCCAAGCCAATCACTGTTTCAGTAATGCATACATGCTAAAAAATTCCAGCTCGATCTAGGACTACTACTGTATTTGGGACTTTGTCCTGCCAGGTGATACCAAAAATACATCGGAGGCAACAATATGGAAGGTGTTCCGCTTCCTCTCCTGCCGTGCACAGAGGGTCCAGTACTCACTGCAGTACAGGAGTGTGCTCAGGACACAGGCTCTATAGACCTGGATCTTGGTGTATGCCATCAGCTTCTTATTGATCCATACTCTCTTTGTGAGTCTTGAGAAAGAGATAGAGATCTATGAAGGCTCATTCTGAAATAAATTTGTTAGGTTTATGAGCAAAGATCCCAGCCCACCCTCTTTCCTTCATATCTGAGTTATCTGAGTTGAGTAAGAATTTGCTAGCATTTCTGTATTTTTTCATGGCAAACAGTGTGCTGGAGATTCTTTCTATTATGGTCTATAATTGGTTTAGGGGGGAAATGCCATCTGTACACTATCTTTGGATTGTGTTAAACTTTAGTCTAATGCTTATGCCACATGTACGCCATATACATTGTAATGTCTGTGGACGAGGATACTGACAGGTCTGAATCTGAGCACCCCAAATATGACAAACTGCTTGTTCCTTAACTCTGACAAGATAGTCTCTTTCTTAATTACTTCCACAAATCTTATCATAATAACACCCTCTACGGTGTTTTCTTTTCTTTTGAACTGAAGGATCCTATAAGCTGAGGCAATGTCCTAAAGAAAATTTGGGGATATTACAGTGAAGATTGGAAAAGCAAAAGAGCCCATATGCATTTTGGAGTCTGTCACTTGAATTACTCTCAGTTTTAGATTTGCCTTATGATTTTAGTCTTCTAGCCACTCTAGCCATTCACAACTATAGCACCATGGTGCAAATAAGCCAGCTTTTAAATCAAGCTTTGGTGCTGGAGTCCAAGGTGGGTGGCCTGGTTTGATATTTCTAAAACTTCAGAGAATTTGGCAGTTCTTTCATTTCATCCTTGAGAGGGTTAATGCTTTTTCACCAAATCCTGTATTAATTGTTTAATTTGATTTGCTACTTCTGAAAGTGGATTCATATCTCTGCTTGGAATTTCCCCAGCCTTTTCCTCCATATTAAAACTGTCAGGTCTAATAATATAGGAGCACTATTTTTTGGCATTTAAATAGGCTTCTAAAAGATCTTTCTTTATGCCAACTGCTTCCTGACTCATTCCAAATTACGATATTTACTTTCCAAGTTTTTAGCAGGCTGTGCCACTGGATGTCAAATTGGATTAATTGGTATCAGTGTCCCCATATTTTAGTTAAGAGCTGCTGTTAGCTTTGGTGATGTCATCACTCCCCCCTCGCTCTGAGGCCAACATCTTTCTGGTTCAAACACTCAATCAAGATTGAATGGTTCCTGGAGAGCAAATGATTACCTTTTCTCTATTTTTAAGCAGAACTTGGGAGTGGCTGTAGCTCCTCCTGCTACCAATCGAATGATGATGTGCAGCTATTTCATCTTTTCTATTTGAATCCATTCTCCCCCCCCCCCCACTGCTAAAAAAAGAAAGCTAGAAGAAGAGGTAGGGAAGCATGTGAAAGTAACTGCCAGCACAAGCTATTCTGCTTGCTTCAGGCAGGAGAAATGCCACCACTGCCCCCAATAACCTATTCTTTGCCACCTCCGCCACCTCCATGGGCGAAGACCTTTTGCTGATGCTGCCCAGGAACACTGAAGGGAAAGGGATGAAGAAGAGGGCATAGGCAGTTGCCTGGAGGTGTCTCTGGAGCATGGTCACCTAATGACCAATGGTTTGCCTAAGACACTGGTCCTCAATCTCAGGTAACCCAGGGATTCTTGGACCACAGCTCCCAGAAACCACAGCCAATGCAGCTGGTGACTGCAGTCCAAGAACATCTGGGTTTCTCAAGGTTGGGAACCACTGGCCTAAGACCTAGCTCTTCGTTGTCCTCTTCTATTTCACTCTCCTTCGTCCATTTTGTGTTGTTGGGGAGGCAGCAATAGGGGCTCGAACAATGAGGCACCAGGTGACAGCTTTGCCACCACCTGCTGTTTGAAAAGACTGCTTCAGTCCGATTAATGGCTGGGCCAGCTGAAGAAAGAGAAACTGTGATAGTAGAAGTACAGTACCACACCTGGAAGTACTCTTAGTGTAGGGATGAGGGCGAAACTCATTGTCTTTCAGTTTGTTTTTTAAATAATTTTTCCCCAAAAATTCACATACAAAGAAATCGTATTGATAATGAAAAAACTTTGCGGAATTCAATAATAACAGATGTTGGAGAAACCAAACCTGAAATATTTATCCATCCCTGCTTGGGTCTTTGGGGCCTTAACGCTTAAAAATCTATATTTTAATCTCTCTGTGTTCAGCAATGTAACTGTTGGATTAGCATTGCCAAAAAATTTTTTAATCTAAAAGCCTACCCATTTTTAATGTGTATGAGGAGGGAGGTGTCATATGGTCTTCTCTGTGCTGAGAACAACTGTGACTCTTGAATTTGGCCAGCGCGGATGGGTGCACATTTTTTTCCAGTTCAGTTTTTTTGGGAAAAAAGTATTAAAATTCTCAAATCAAAGATCAGGATGGAATGAATATGAAGAGTTAACAATCTAATAGCAAGAGAAAGTGGGCAGGTAATGGCCATGATTCCTTCCTTTCTTATTTTGCTTTGTTTTATGTGATTTTGTTTTACTGTTTTGCTCCTGTCACTTTCCAGATTGTTCCTGACTATATGGATGAGGGATGGGCACTTTGCTGAGAGCATGTGAAGACACACGCTTCTCTTTATCCCCAGAGATTTACTGGAAGCTATTATGGGTTGTGAGACACCAGTGACCCAAAGCTCACCTTCCTTTCTGTTTGTTGCAGCCCACGAGCAGCTTTACGTTCTTCTGGGCTGCCAGCCATCTGACTTCAGCTGCTTCAAGAGCATTAGGGCATTTTAATTAATTAAAAAAAGGATCAAGATTTTTTTTCCAGTAAAAAGGACTTAATTAACTTCCTCCAGTGACATGCTGGTGACATGAAAGCACATCGTGTACCGCAGGTTATATCATGGCAACTCAAGGAAGCAGGCATGGAAAATTCCTTTTCGCTCTGCTATTTTCTCTCCTGCACCGGCCATGGCATTATTTCCTGCCACGTGAAAACTGTAATGCAAAATTGGAACTGAAATCTGTGATGCAAAAGAAATGGGCTGATTTTTTTTAACAGGACTGGGCTCTGTCACGCAGGAGTGTGTACCTTTTCATCCCATCTGTCTTGTGGCTTTGAATTGTTGAGAGTGCATGGAGAGCAAAGCTGATTTAACAGCATTCTTTTTTTAAAAAATAATGTTTACTTATTTCAAAGAGCCCTGGGCAGAATCAGAAACTTTTTCATTCCTTAGCAATAAAATATGACCCCTCTGTACTGTCAGGTAAGAAGCTGTTCTACATTCATTGACAACCTTCAGGATTACATTTCTCTTTTTAAAAAGCCAAAGAAACAAAGATGTGTTGCTGAAGCTAAGAACCCGATTACATGGATGATAGAACATGATGGATGCTTTGGCATAGTGTTTCTTCTGCCCAGTGGATGGGCAGTGAAGCTGGGCTGCTGCAGTGACCTGGGCTTCACTGTGATCCAGAATGGAGCATCACAGCTTCACCGCCCATCACCCAGGTGGGCACAGCTTTGCTGCCGCCGCTCCTCTCAGCTGGTTCCAGGGGCCACCCCACAGCTTCTGGGCAGCAGACCTAGACTGCAGCAAATAAGTGGGGTTGATGACACTGAGCAGGCGCCACACTGTCCATCTTGTGAGCAGGGAACCTTTTTACGCAAGAAGAGGCATCCACATATGCCAAAATGCTTAGAAACATAACTATTTCGGATCTGTGCTAAAATTCATGACCTTCTGCATGCACAGTAAAATATCTCACTTGCATAAAGAAAAAGAAAAAAAACCCTCAATTCCTGAGCAAAAAAATAAAAATAAAAATCCCACACTTCCGTTTGCGTCATGTATCCAGGAATTTAAAAAATGATCTTATTTAATAAAAACCCGATTCAACAGCGGTTCCTCTTGCCTTTGTAACTGTGCTCCAAATCTGAAATGATGCATGGAATCAGCATTTCTTGATTTTAATATCTAGTTTCCTAAGTCTTTATAATTCTACTGATGTTTTTGTACTGTATTTGAACTGATTTTTTTAAAAAACAGTTTTGTCTATTACCCTTGTTTAAAGTGTTGGACTGGGACTCAGGAGATGCAGGTTCAAGTCACATGAAACTCACTCGCTTGGACAGATCACCTTCACTCAGCCTGATCTAACTCACAGAGCTCTGTGTGTGTGTGTGTGTGTGTGTGTGTGTGTGTGTGTGTGTGTGTGTGTGTGTGTGTGTGTGTATGTGTGTGTGTGTGTGTATAAAACTGTACAAGAGGAGAGCCATGTATATCCATCTTCTGTAAGAAAAGGTAGAACATTGATTTAACTAACCATTAAATAATAGTGAAATAATAGCTCATGTTAAATAAATAGTTTGGTGTTGCTTGACTGCTTTTCAGTATTTAAAATAAAAGGGGAGTTGGAAAGTAGCACTCAGAACCTTGGCCTGGGTCCGGAATATTTTCCTCCCACGGCTGCAGTCCTAATGAAAATCATGTTCCCCTTGAAGTAGCTGTATTGGGTGCAAGAGAAGCTCCCATTGGCACAGACTGGAACTCATCTCCTGTGATACATAGTCGAATGAACAAGACGTGGCATAGAGGAACAGCTCCCCCCCCTTTATCCACTTACTATGGCATTGGTTCTGATCCAGCAGACACCATGGCTCCTACTCCAAGAGAGAAAAGAGAAACTAGGAAGAGTCAAACTACACATCTAAAAGAAAGAAGGTGATCAATAATGGATACAGTAATGATAAAAGCAATGAAAAATGCAGCACTTAATTTGGGTGGGGCAGGACAATTGTAATTACAGCAGCTTACAATTCAGTGGCCCAAGATGTAACATAACAAAACAGTTTTGCAAAGTAATGTTCTACGCTCCATTTAAGGCAAAAGCTACTTATACAAAAAGCCCTCTACCACTTTTATAGCTTCCTAAGCAGCACCAGCAATAAAATATCTGCTTTTGACGTCATTAAAGGCATGTGAACAGGTACGTATGTTTACACCCTTTGCCTGTAAATAAAATTGTGTATGTAGTG
The DNA here is from genome assembly GCF_051106095.1 of Pogona vitticeps. Taxonomy (NCBI): domain Eukaryota; kingdom Metazoa; phylum Chordata; class Lepidosauria; order Squamata; family Agamidae; genus Pogona; species Pogona vitticeps. Next base: position 64,659,370 of record NC_135784.1, on the reverse strand, counting down.
ACGTAGGCTTTTCTAGGGTATGCATCTCTCATGCATCAACCATAGAGAAAGAACTTTATGTAAGGTAGCAGGGAGGGGGATTTTGAGCTACTGAGAACACTAAGGGACCCTCTACATTGCACTAGTGATGTTTTTCTTTACCATAATCAAGGAAATGTGGGCAATATCTAGAGCATCCCATGGCTGTGTTCATAGAATCATAGAATAATTGAGTTGGAAGTGGTCTGTAAGGCTATTGAGTCCAAAACAGCTGCTCAGTGCAAAAACCTAAATCAAAGCAGATAGTTGTTTAATTTTCTCTTGAATGCCTGCAGTGTTGGAGCGCTCGCCACCTTCCAAGATAATTGGTTCCACTGTCACACTATTCTAACGGTTAAGAAGTTTTTTCCTGATACTCAGCCTAAACCTGGCTTCCAACAACTTGAGCCTATTATTACACATCCTGCACTCTAGGATGACTGAGAACTGATCCTGCCCTTCCTTTGTATGATTATTTTTCAAGGTAACAGGACATTCTAGGCATTATAGGAAGCTGAGCCAGCTGCCTCTCATATTTTCTGCTCTGCATTAAAGCAAATTGGAGCAGCCATTTTCCTGTTAAAAACAGAACAGCTGCACCCAATCCCAGCCACCTCACATAAACAGAGTAAGCAGTAACAAGTAATATTGACTAAATATTACTTACTCTCCTAAAAGGGGGGGGGGGAAATCCCTGTTATTTCCATTGATGGAAAAGTGACAAGTAACACTATATTCTCGAAGGTTTTCACAGCCAGGATCCAATGATTATTGTAGGTTTTTTGGGCTGTTTTGCCGTGTTCTGAAGGTTGTTCTTCCAAACTTTTTGCCAGTCTCTGTGGCCGGCATCTTCAGAGGAGAGGAGTCAGAACTCTGTCTGTGCTCTGGTGCAGTTTTGTGGGATAGTTGAGTATTTATAGCTGTGGGATCTGCTTTTGTCCTTTTCAGGAGATTGAGTGATTATGGTGATCAGCGTGTTTTTTGTGGGGGTGTCTTGTTGTGATAAGGGGGAGAGATTATCTGTCAGTATGATTACAGTAATAACAATATTTTTAACATGTTGCTTCCAGGACCTGCTTTTAAAAAGGAACAGTTTTTAGCATCATGAAAATAAAATATTTAATGTGGAGCCATAGTCCTACGGGAGTGATGAACTCTCATGCAGTCTGGCCCCTTCGGGGATATTCCTAAATGGAAAAAAAACCAGTCAGTTTTGCTTGCAGAGATGCAATAGAAGACTATGAGGGTAGTATTATTCCACCAATGTTTCTGTAAGAAGAACCCAGTTCCTGTGCCATTCAAGCACATGGATGACAGACAAGAACTTAGCACTTCAAAATGGGAATGACATTTTAATTTAGTTGGTAAATTGTATCCGCATATTTATAGTAAGAGATTTATTGCTTTGCACAGGTTTTTATGAGGCACAAGCATCACTCCAAAATCTTACATGCTACCTGCTTGATAGCTACTACACAATAATGTAATATACATATTAGTGCAGGGAGGACATGCTTACGGGTTAGTATTGTCTTTTACACAGGATCCACCACCCAGAACTCTGACATAAAGAACATGCACATTTTTAAGTTCAGTGTTAGAACTGAACAGATCTCATCAGCCTTTTCATGTAAACATGAACTTCAGTTTACTGCACATTTTCTTCATTGCCAGAATATATTTTAGGGCAAAGGAGGTGTCATGCTGTTACTGACATTGTTAAACAGCTGTGAATCAGATGCCCCTGTCAATTAATGGAAAAGCATTGACCTTGGGGAGCCAGCACCTTTCAGTGAGGTGGTAAGGCTGGGACAAGCTCCTGAATCCTAGCAGCTCACCCCACTCTCTGAGTAGCTCTTGCAATGGCTGATGGTGCCTATTCCTTCCCATTGCTTCTTCTGGGTGGCTATGGATCCATTGGGTTGAGAATAAGCTGGGTGCCCGTGCTGCCACTGTGAGAGCTGAGGTGGAGCAAAGACTGGTGCTTCTCCTCTACCTCATCTAACTGGGGCAAAGCTGACTAGTTTGCCTGTTCACAACTTCTGGAGGAGCAGCAGCTGATTTTTGTTGAGGATGAAGAAGATAGGTGAGGTCTCCTTGGAGGCCTCTGCTCAGTTGCCTGGCCCTGTGTCCAATGAGGGTATGTGTTCTCCTGCCTCATCCTCCTCTTCCCCCTTTGAACCCAGCTCCTGCCATCCTGCCCCTGACTCTACTATCCAGATGTGGCTCATCTACCTTTGAACTACCACCCGGGCCCCCACTCTGCCTTCCAGATCGTCAGGCTGCCCTGCAACCAGGATCTCCATGTAGTCCCCCAGGTGTGTGAGTCCAAAGTGGACAGCCAGAGCGTCCCCTTCACAAACTGCTGTTGAGAACGTTGGAAAAATGGAGTCAAAGAATTTTCAAAGCCCATCCAGTGATATAATGCAACCTGTGTAGACTCTGCTTCGAAAGAGAGAAGTGTGTGCAGTCTAACCAGCTGACATTCCACACTCAGTGAACAGGGACAGTAAACGCCAGCAACCATATCACAGTCCTTGGCTGTAGAGAGGCTTCCTGCCTCCTCTTCAGTTCCGCCACCACCACAAAGTCACAAGACAGACAGTAATCAGTTTAGATCTGAAAACACAAAGAGACTGGCTAAACTAGTCTAGCGATACAGCAGATAGTCATGTTTTGTGCAGGGAGCAAAGGAAGAGTGGGCATCAGTGCTATTGTAGTTCTCCTCACTGAGTGGTGCCTGGATTGTCTATCCTTTCGGGGCAAGAATATGTGTATGGGGGCTATTGCCTGCTCTTTCAAGTTGACACCTGGTAATATACTTAAATAAATACAAGAGAGATCCAGTAAACAGCTTCAGGACACCTGCAACTAAGGAGACTTGGAACCGATCAGTCTCTTGAATGGGAGAATTCTAGAAATGAAGAATATATGTAATGATTTTTTTACAAAATCAAACAAATGATTAACACGGAGTTAACCTTATCAAGCTCCCAACTCTGATCCAGCAGCTGGCGCAGGGCACGGGGGTGGGTGGACAGGACACCAGAGCTTAGAAAGACTGTGTTTTGGGACCCAGAATTCCCCACTGACATGCTAAATTATCCTAGTCGGTCAGTTTGCAACTGGGTGGTCATGTCTTACCTTAACATCCTCTATTTGAGAGTGCCTTCTCTTTGTGAGTGCCTTCTGTGCAGCTTAAACATAAAGAGGCCTTAGAAAGAGAGGACAGGAGACCTTAACAAGGAGGTCGCGACGGAGGTGGCTGCAGGACCACCAGGTGGTAGAGCCGACGGGCCCACTTGCCCTGCTCCCACTGCCCCCGTCACCTCTCTACCTGCTCCTGCTGCTGCCCAGTAGGTGGTAGAGTGGGCAGAGTTCCTCTTCTTCCCAGACACAAACCAAAATAACTAACCTCATAACTGGTTTGTTTTTTGGGAGGTGGGTTATGTGTGGTTCATGGGTAGAAATAAACCACAAACCACCATTAACCACCTATGCCCATCTTTAATAGTAGGCATCCTTCAGTCTTGAGAGACTATGGTAACGTGCTCTGTATGGAGGACTTAGAACAGCGTCGGGTGTGGCTGAGGAGGCCAATTCGAGAATGACAATCTCTTCCACACTGAAGACAAATCAAATCTGTCCCCTGTCCAGCTCCCTGGTTTTGATGCTTTTGTGACTTCCTCTTTGCCTCGGCCTGCTGGACAAGGGTCTCTTCAAATTGGGAGAGGCCATGATGCAACGTCTGCCTCCAGGCTGAACGATCAGATGTCAGAGTTTCCCATCTGTTGAGGTCCATTCCTAAGGCCTTCAGATCCTGCTTGCAGATGTCCTTGTATCGCAGCTGTGGTCTCCCTCTGGGGCGATTTCCCTGCACTAATTCTCCATACAGGAGGTCCTTTGGAATCCGACCATCAGCCATTGTCACGACATGCCCAAGCCAACGTAGATGTCACTGTTTCAGTAATGTATGCATGCTGAAAATTCCAGCTCGTTCTAGGACTACTCTATTTGGAACTTTGTCCTGCCAGGTGATACCAAAAATCCGTCGGAGGCAACGCATATGGAAAGTGTTCAGCTTCCTCTCCTGCCGTGCACAAAGGGTCCAGGACTCGCTGGAGTACAGGAGTGTGCTCAAGACACAGTCTCTATAGACCTGGATCTTGGTATGTGCCGTCAGCTTCTTATTGAGCCATACTATCTTTGTGAGTCTAGAGCACATGGTAGCTGCTTTGCCAATGCGTTTATCCAGCTCAACATCTAGAGAGAGAGTGTCAGAGATCGTTGAGCCAAGGTACACAAAGTCATGAACAACCTCCAATTCTTGTGTGGAGATGGTAATAGAGGGAGGTGAATCCACGCCCTGGCCCATGACTTGTGTTTTCTTCAGGCTGAAGAAAGGGTTGGTGCGAGGACACAGCCCTGTTTCACTCCGCTTCGGATGTCAAAGGCATCTGATGTTGAGCCATCAAAAACTACAGTGCCTTTCATTCCATCATGGAAGGACCTGATGATGTTAAGGAGACGAGGTGGACATCCAATCTTGGGAAGTATTTTAAAAAGGCCATCCCTGCTAACCAAGTCAAATGCTTTTGTAAGGTCTATGAAGGCCACTAAGAGTGGCTGTTGTTGTTCCCTGCATTTCTCCTGTAACTGTCGGAGGGAGAATACCATGTCAGTGGTGGATCTATTAGCTCGAAATCCACACTGTGATTCTGGATAGACTCTGTCTGCAAGTACCTGGAGCCTCTTCAGGACAACACGGGCGAGCAGCTTCCCTACAACGCTAAGAAGAGAGATGCCACAGTAGTTATTGCAGTCGCCCCTGTCTCCTTTGTTCTTGTACAATGTGATGATAATTGCATCCTTCATGTCCTGTGGTACTCCACCTTCCCTCCAGCAGAGACAAAAGACTTCATACAGTTTAGTGGTGATGATCTCCTTACAGCATTTCAGCACTTCAACAGGGATGTTGTCCCTTCCAGGTGCCTTGCCGGAGGGGAGGGAATCCAAGGTCGCTTTTATTTCTGCTAAGCTTGGTTCGCTGTCCAGCTCTTCCAAGACAGGCAGGCACTCAATGTTATTTAATGCTTCTTCGGTTACTACATTCTCTCTGGAATATAGCTCAGAGTAGTGCTGCACCCAGCGTTCCATCTGCTGTGCTCCTGTCCTGGATGATCACACCTGTAGCAGACTTCAAGGGAGCAGATTTCTTCTGTATTGGACCTAAGGCCTGCTTGATACCATCATACATTCCTTTGATGTTACCTGTGTCCACTGCTATCTGTATTTGAGAGCAGAGCTGAAGCCAGTAATCATTGGAGCATCTCCTGGCAGCCTGTTGGACTTGGCTACGAGCAGCTCGAAGAGCTTGCAAGTTGTACTTGCTAGGACAGGCTTTGCATGCTGCTAGAGCTCTTCTCTTATCCTCGATGGTTGGCATCAAATCCTCCGAATGGGCTTCGAATCGGTCAGCCATCTTTTTGGTCTTCTTGCCAAAGGTGGACAGGGCAGTGTTATACACAGCGTTCTTGAAATGTTCCCATCGTTCGGGTGCATTTACATTAGCTGGACCTGGAAGGATTTCCTCAAGGGCTTGGGTAAATTCCTTCACTTTTCTTTGATCACGAGTCTTGCTGATGTCAATACGTGGTCTTCCTTCCTTTTTCATGTGATACAATCTCTTTGTTCGCAGTTTTACTCTACTACCAGGGAGTGATCAGTATCGCAATCAGCACTCTGGTAGCTGCGTGTGATCGTAATACTAGGAAGGCTAGAACGTCTAGTGAGGATCAGATCGACCTGATGCCAATGCTTGGATCTTGGATGCCTCCAAGAAACTCTGTGTTGAAGCTTCGTATTAAAGAATGTGTTGCTGACACAAAGACCATAATAACAGCAAAACTCCAGCAAGCGTTGGTCATTTTCGTTCATCTTTCCAATGCCAAAACAGCCTAGACAAGTGGGCTAAGAATTGTGATCAGCACCAACTCTAGCATTAAAGTCTCCAAGGATGAACAGTGCCTCTCTTTCAGGGACTTTTTTGATAGTAGCTGCCAGATGATCATAGAATTTGTCTTTCACTTCTGTAGTGGATGACAGTGTTGGTGCATATGCACTAATGAGGGTGACTGGTCCTGCTGATGAGTGGATCTGCAGAGACAGGATTCTTTCACTCCCCACAATAGGTGGAACAATGCATCTCAGCAGAGCCCATCTTTAGTAGCCACACTTAAATCAAACTGCTTGCAGTTCTGCTTACGGCCTTGCAAGTGGCACTGTTCAAAGAACTGCAGTAACAGTCATAGAATGATAGAGTAATAGAGTTGGAAGCAGCCTATAAAGCCATCAAGTCCAATCCCCTTCTCAATACAGAGAGCCAAATCAAAGTCGATCTGGCAGATGGCTGTCTAGCTTTCTCTTGAATGCCTCCAGTGTTGGAGTGCTCACCACCTTTCGAGATAATTGGTTCCATTGTCATACTGTTAGAAACCAATTACCTTGGAAGGGGAGGAGGAGATAATAGTATGGCAAAGTTAGGAAGTTTTTACTGATATTCAATGTAAACCTGGCTTCTTGTAACTGGAGTCCAGAATTATGTGACCTGCATGGTGGGATGATTGAGAACAGATCCTGCCCCTCCTCTGTATGACAGTCATTCAAGTATTTGAAATGTTCTATCATATCTCTCCTCAGTCTTCTTTTCTCAAGGCTAAACATGTGTCAAGATATTGTAATTTTATAGGCCTGAACATGTATTAAATGTAACATTAATGAGCTGCCATAATGAACAGCTGTGTGACTGCTGAGTCACTGTGACAGAGGAAAAGATGATACAATGCCTGGAGAAGAAATGACACCCACATGTGGAGAAGATGTTGTAATACTGACAGTGATTGGACAGAAGGAGCTGTATAACTGTATATAAGTGAACAGTATGGACATTACTGTATCTTCTCCTTCTTTCTCTTGCTTCTATCCTCTATGCCAGTTTGCCTATTGTTGGCCTGTTATGCCCAAATTCTGCCAGTTTGTATATTTGTATATTTGTATGATACACGTGTCTTATTACAGAAGAAGAGTGTGTGTTTATTTCTTCAATCAAATAACTCTGCGTATTATTGCAGCGCGAAGCTGACAACATGCCCAGTTCTTTCAGTATTTCCTCACAGGGATTGGTTTCCAGTCCACCTGATCATCCTTGTTGCCTTTCTCTGAATTTATCTCAGTTTGTCTTCATCCTTCTTAAAGTGCAGTGACTCAGTACTCAAGATGAGACCTGACCAGTGCCAAATAGAGGGGAACTAATGCTTCATGGGATTTGGAGACTTTATTTCTGTTAGTGGAGCCAAAAATAGCATTGGGGGGGGGGGGGGGTTGAAGCCAAATAAAACTGTTGGCTCATATCCAGCTTGTGAAATACAACAATTACAATGTCCTTCTTGCATGATTTATTTCTGAGCCAACTATCTTGTAACTGTGCATTTGGTTTCTTTTTCTTGGATGTAGAATTTTGCAGGGATGGGGTCTTAAGTCACAGGACCTGCTGTCAAGGCAGACTTAAGTCACACTGGTGACTCAAACTGGGCTTCACTTGGTTTCCCCCCCCCATGACTCAGATTTGACTCGTGACTCAGAACCCACCCACCTTGTCCCTCTTTTTCTGGAGTGGCTTGTTTTTAATTGGGACTTTGATTTAAGGCTTGGTATTTGATACCAAAGACTTGCACTTGTACTTGAAACTAGGACCCAAAGGCTTGCCAACATTCCTGGAATTTTGCACTTAATTTTTCTTCTGGACAGAATTCTTACTTCTGTCCTCTGAAGATGCCGGCCACAGAGAGCGTGTGCAACCTATTCTTTGTTTCTGTTTCCCTGTGTACCAGATGTGCCATCTTCTGGCATACTTATTTTAATGTGTAAATGGGTCAGTTCTCAGTAAATCTAGAACAGGAAAGAGGGACCTTCTAACGCAGTGGTTGCCAGCTTTGGATAACCCAGGTCTTCTGTGACTGCAACTCCCAGAAACCTTTGCCCAACACGGCTGGTGGAGAAAGCTGCTGAGAATTGGATGGGTTGAGAACCCCTGCTCTAAGTCACCACAGGTCACCTGCAAAAGCTGGCCTAACAGAAGACATGTTCCTGTGGGGTTGCTGTGCTTTTCCCCAGGAACTTATCTCAGCTTTTGATCATGAATTTCAGGCCAGCTTCCCATGGTCTTCTTGCTAAAAACCGATAGCAAAGCATGAGGCCATTGCATGGGTTGTGACGCTAAGAGCTGAGGTTCTCTGGAAGTGTCTGTGCTGGCCAATTTGTATGTGGTTTGTTCTGTTATACACCACAAATAGTTTTCAAAATCTATATCTGGCATTATATCATGTTGCAATCTTTGTTTTACTTTAATGTTTACTTATGCAAAATTTGTGCCTAAAAATAGGCGTCAGCCATGCCACATTGTCCCTTGGCACCTGTTCTGGTACAACGTTTCACAAGTTATTTGGTCTTAGTCATTGCCTGCTTTTGCTCTGCTTTCCAGGGTTTTGGACTTGCCTTATACAACCTGAATTGCAACCAGAATTGGGAGCTGGTTATTTTTTAAAGGCAGTTCCCAGAATCCCACAGACAGGCTTGCCACTGCCCATGCTGGCTGGCAGATTCTAGGAGCTGTCATGCAAAAAAGTGCTTCTGCAGGCCCTTGAGTCCAAAATAGTAGGATTTCCGATGCCTTTCAGTTGACACTATTGAGCTGGATGTTGCCTTGAATAAATCAGGAAGAAAGGATATGTGGGCCAGAAATATTGTATAGATATGGGCATACATAAGCACACCACTGTGTGTTTATAATAATATATAAAAAAACACACCTCTGGAATGGTGTAGGGCAGGCATATCTTTGCATTGTGTCACACTGAATAAAGTTTTTTTTTTAAATAAATATTACCATCAAGATTGTCTTCTTCCTGTTCTCATGCTTTAAAATTTTGCCTCATATTTTCATGTGAGCCGAAGTCCCATGATAGGACAGAGGGAGGCTAGAATTAGGGATAGAGGAGATAACTGGCTGAAGTTATCTTTTGATGCAAATGTCCTATATTTACACTTCCTGAAGTAACACATGAATTACTCTGCAACTATCATTCAGTATTTTCACTTTATGGATTTTATTGCAAAACTATTCTGTAATCCCCCACAAGTGTAAAAACAGGGCAAGTGTATACCAAAAAATGTATCTGCGTGTGAAATGGATCTGCTATGGATTCCCAGTGTGTAGTGGATAGAGTGATGGATGGATGAGGACTCTGGAGAACAGGGTTCGAATCCTCCATTTGGCCACGAGAACTCGCTGGGGGAGTGGAACTGGTAAAACCACTCCTTAAATATCTTATTTACCTTGTAAGCCTTATTAGGGCAGTTGCAAGCTGATTCCGACTAAATGGCACAGATAGGACAAAGGGACTATAACACACAACATCAAATTCTGTTAGGGAAAATGATCATTAGGCAACATTGTCTATAGTATTTGGAGAAACATGCAGAGAAATGCAGACACATTTCTGCACAGACTTAAATTTTTTTTAACCTGATGGAGAGAAGGGATGAACAAATGTTGGATGGTTAAATGCAAGAACATGAAATTAAGGGTGAAAACGAAATCTGTCCACTGCTTTGCACACTATGAAAAGGAAGACGAAGACAGAGGAAGGGAGTGGCCTCAGCCCTTGTTTTTCTCCCACTCTCTTCCCTTCCATTGCTTGGAAAAGTTACAAGCCAAAGGTTCTGCAACTGTTTTAAAGTGTTTTAATTTTAATTTCATAGTAGATTTAATTAAATTTTAACTTCTGTAACTTGTGTGTTTGAATGGCAGTGTCTTTTAACTACCTCGTAAGCCACCTTCGATCCCAGTTCTGGGATAAAAAGGTAACATGTGTAATGCATTCATACCTGTGTACAGTTCTCAGAATTTCACACTCAACATGGCTAGTAAGCACACAGATTTTGGAAGTTACCTTTGAAAAATGTAACTTTCCCAAACTTTCTATTCTATTGGATCATGCTGCTGAAGGTCGAGCATGAACAGATCCCCCCCCCCCGATCCCTTTTGCCTGAGCAACCATGGATCTCTTGGTGTGTAATTTGCATGAAAACATGAAAAGACAGAAAACAGCAGGACAGTCACATCAAGAGTTCAAGCAAGGGTGGAAACACAATGCTTCCTCTCTCACCAAAAGGGAATATCACAGGAGGAAGTGGGTGTTATATGCCTGTCCACTGTGGGTATCTTGGTGACCCTGGGAAATCTATAGAGAGATAAACATACATCAGCATAAATCGAGTGAAGGGCGACAGAAGTCATGTTGAATGAAGTGAGCAGAAACTTTCTGTCCCTGGCTTCACACTTCTCACCATCAGTATCAAAGATAAGGGCCTTTGGCTCCCTGCCACGGACTCTGTCTTTAGGGAAGGGTGTACTTTCTTTGCAACCTTTCAACCAGAACTCTTGAATAATGGGGAAGGCAGACAGATCTATGGGTGGGGTCAGGGAATGCTGTCCTGGCATGAACTGTTTCTTGATACTGAAGTATTTCAGAGGAGGGGTGTGAGATACCTTTTCTTCCAGACCGTGGGGAAAGTCATTTTTCCTACAAAATTCTAGGAGTCTTTAGTTGAACGAGGAACTTCCTCAAACTCTGTCTTTCCCTTGCACTAATCTCCATTTCATCTATCCACTGCATGTAACCCATTTGCACATGACTCTGCTCTGTAGAACTAGGGGAAAACTCAGGGGAAATTGCATTTCATGTGTTAAAATTTGCTGAGGTTTACTACTTCTTCTCTCTTGTGCTTCTAAACTGCTTGCACTCCTTCATTCATTCAGGTATGTAAACGTCCCTTTACGCCATATGGGCATTGTGCATAAATCATTGGCGTGTGCAAAATTCTGTTATACAATGTATTCAATAGCTAGCTAGAAAAGTGGAATCAAGCAACAAATGAAACCAGCCTGAAGCAATTTCTGCTCTTATGTCCAAACATTTGGGACATTTTGACTCAGTGGGGCTTACGTCTGAGTAAATGCACATGTCAGATCAAGCTCCAAACATGTTTTCACTACTGACATGGTCACCACCAGGTTTTTGATCGAGGAAGGAAGGACTGTAGGGATAGTTAATCTGGACAAACAAATAAGGATAGTAATCTAGAATCTGCACATGAAGGCCAGAAGGCAGAAAGAACAAAGAAAGAACTCAGAGCAGCAGAAGAAAATTTCAAATGCATTTACATCGAAGGAATGTGTTAGCCCATGTGTCATGCCCTGGGCCATGCCTCCACAGTGGTGTTGCTTAGAATGCTGCATGCCAAGCCGCATCATTACGTTATGGACATCTTCTAGCACTTGGCTCTTGCAGTTGTGGCTACACTGGTGATACAACCAAACTTTTGTAGGGAGGGCATCTTCCAAATGTTTTTGCATGCAAAGCCTCATAATTCATTAGTGTTGGCCTTCTGGAAATGGAAATCCAAAACATCTGAAGGTGGGAGATTCCTCACCCCCACTTCACAACTAAACAGACTGGAAAAGATATCAGGAAGAGCAGAACCTACCAATTTTTTTTTAAAAAAAAACAACTTACACCCCCAGCCCATTTAGTGGACAAGCCACTGCTCTGAGAGGCTTCAAAAATCAACAAGACTACACAAACAGAATTTTAAAAATGAACATATAAAAACAAAAGCCTTCCTCAAAACTCCAGTCTGGGAAGAATCCCAGCCCCAGAATGGCCAACCAACTCTCATACGCATCTTCAGTCTCGAGAGACTATGGTAACATGCTCTGTATTGAGAAGTGTCCTCTCCAGAGCATGAAGCCTGGGTAAAATAATGAGGAGGATAGGCTGTTACCCAAGCAGCAGATCCCCCCTCTCCACATTGCTGAAATGGTCCAATGGAAAGGCAAGAGCCAATACAACTGGTTCCAGCAACGTCGCAGAAGTTGGCAGAACGACATGAACTGCCTTCGGGACTCCAGCTCTGGATTTTGCCTCTAGTTTGAGGCCAACCAACCATGGGTTGACATAAACTTACTACAAAGTAATTTTACAAAAGGGTGAGGCTTGTAAACAACTTGAATAAAAAGCCAGATTTTAACTTGCTCTCAAAAGCTCAGGAGAGTGGGGGACAATTGCACCTCCACAGGGAGTTCCAGAGTGGGGCAGCCACTATCGCGAAGGTCCAATTTCCTGTTGATGACTTTGGGCCTCTTTTGGAGTCGTCACCCAGAACATCAAAGACCCGGAGGGGTGGGTGGGTCAGGAGGATGTTGTGAGGGAGAGGCACTCTGACAGGTAGTGAGGTCTAAAACTATAAAGAGCTTTGTAAATTAACGTCAGTACCTTGAATTTGGCCCTGGAAGCATACTGGCAGCCAGTGCAAACTGGGATGGGCGAAATAGGGTCACATTTAGATGTATCAGTGACCTACCTGGCCACTGCATTTTGTACTTGCAGCAGCTCCCAAACCACCTTCAAGGCAGCCCCACGTAGAGAGCATTGAAATAGTCAGTCCCTGAGATGACCAACATGTGAACTAGTGTTACCAGTACATCCATCTCATTGTCTGCTTTCTGTTCTCATTTCAGGTGGACTTGTGAATAATGCATTTAATAAACCAGGCTCTTCTAGTTGAGGGCATTTGCAGTCTGTGCCACTCTGTTCTGTATTTCTTCCAATATTCAAAGGCTTAAGTGTGTTCACCACCACAATGCAGTTTTGTCTCCATTGACTGGTGGTTGGTTGGTTTATTCAAGCTCTAATCCACCATATCCTGAAGGGAAACCTGGGGCAGGGAGAAATCTTGGCAGGCCGTTCAGTGACTTCAAATCCGTCTGCTTCTGATGGTGAGAGACTTTGCTTGTTCATTCTCATGCTCTCTTCTTTTTCCTGTTGGCTACTTGCCACTCTCCCTGGCTTCCTGGCTGTTGTGTTGCCCGTTGCTGGGTCAGCAGAGCAGCCCAGTAGGCTACTTATTTTGCAGGCAGACAATAAAAAGAGTGGCAATGTTCCCTAGATTAGGAGTACAAGGCTGTGCTCACCCATCCGCCAAGATGGCACAGCTTCTTCTGGTCCCCCCATACTGAGTGCCCAGGCTAATGAGGCAGGCTGAGCCGAGCCACAGTGCTGGGATTTGCAAAGCACAAAATAGGGAAGAGACACAGCCGAAGGCAAGAAGGCCTTGGTAGAACAAAGACAGCCAGGACAGAGCCATCAAGATTGATCAAAGGGGATGCTGCCTGGAAGGATTTACCTCACTGTCTGCTATATGCTTAGGTTTCATTTTCTTGTGTTTTTTTAAAAATTGAACATTCTTATTTTTATTCATACATACTGACATACAGAACAAAAAACTAAAACATAACAATAATAACAACAAAACATGAAAACTAAACATCCATGCTACACCTAGTGAGTGATTCTAGTAAGCACTGATTCACCATAAATTAATTATTCAGACCATAACTCAATAATGATGACTCTAGGACAAGTTGTAAAAAGAGGAGGTTGGAGACTAAATAGTTACTTATTGAGAGATGAGGCCTTTTTGATTAAAATAAAAAAAAAAGAATTAGAAATTTTCTTTCAAATTAATAAACCCCAGGATACAGAAATGACAATAATATGGGATGCAGCAAAAGCCTACTTTTGTGTTTTTGCGATAGAGTTTAATGCACAAAGGAAAATAGAAAGAAATAAACAATATCAAACATTAATAACATCTCTGAAGAAAGAAGAAATGGAATTTTTTTTAAAATCCTGCAGTTAAGTACATAAAAATTAAGATAAATATATTGCAGCATAAAATCAACTTATTAGAACAGGAAGAAATAGCAAATAAATAAATAAATTTTCAAGGCAAAACTTTTTTGAGAATGCTAATAAACCAGGAAAATGGTTAGCATACAGAATTTAAAAAGAGATATCAAAAAACAATGATTAATGTAATACTGCATAAGGAAGGACAGGAAACATACAAACAAAAGGAAATTTAAAAAATAATAATAAATTTTTATACCAACCTTTACAAAAAGAAAGAAATTGAGCAGGAGCAACAATGGAACTATTTGGATAAACTCCCGGATTGGAGATTTAGTTCTCAACAACTGGAAAATCTAAATAAATCAATAATGACAAGTGAAATTGTGGAAGCATGGAAAAAACAGAAAAATGGAAAAGCCCCTGGACCAGATGGTCTCACAGCTGAATATTATAAAGCATTGGAAGAAACTCTTAAGTCCACATTTCAAAAAGTTAGTAGATTTTATTGAAACTAGTGGGAAAATTCCAGATTCATGGAAAGAAGTGCATATTTCCCTAATACATAAAGTAGGGACAGAAAAAATAAATAAATTAAGAACTACAGACCAATTTCTCTTTTGAATGTTGGTAACAAGAGATATACAACCATCTGGGCAACTAGATTAAAGAAGGTACTTACGGAAACAATACACAAAGACCAGACAGGCATCATACCTAAAAGGAAATTATTGTGAAATATAAGGTCAACATTAGACATTTTGGTATACTATGAAATAGATGCAGAAAAACAAATGATGTTGATCTTCCTAGATTCAGAAAAGGCCTTTGATAATGTCAACTGGGAGTTTATGTTGCTGCAACTGAAGAAGATGGGAGCAGAAGGAACTTTTCTACCAACAATTAAAGCAATATATACTAAACAGAAGGCCAAAATCAATGATGATTTTACCAAAATTGCTAATTCTGTTTCAAAACTTACCAATTTTATTAAACTATAAATATTTTAAGGACCTGGACAGCCTGACCTCGAAATTTGTATGGAAGGCCAAAAAAACAAGAATAAAACTTAGAACATTACAAGATTTAAAAGAGAGAGGTGGTTTAGGATTGCCGAATTGGCTATTATATTATAAGGCAAAAATGGATAACATTAGAAAATCAAAGACTGTTGAAATTGGAAGGTCATGATTTAAAAATGGGTTGGCATGCATATATGTGGTATGGAAAATTCAAAGAACAGACACATTTCTCAGAACATATTGTGAGGAAAGCATTGTGTCTAGTATGGGAAAAATTTCAAATGCAAACTTATAAGAAAATTCCAATATATGCTTAGTTTTGTACCCACACCAGAACTTGGAAAGTTACTTTTTGGAGCAATAATTCTGGCTCAGTCAAATCCCAGAAAACTGATTCTCTGGGCTCTGACCCTTTAACGTATCCTAGGATCTAGCTGGGCACGTTTTGTGTGTTATTGAAACCCTACCAGATATCTGAACAAACCATTTACTGTCCTCATTACAGGCAGTGATTCCTGTTATGTGTACACAATCTCCAGCTCTCTAGGAAAGAACTGTTGTTTGGCTCTGGGCTTGGAGTCTGTCTCTGCATAAAATGCCTCTAAAAAAATAGAGTAGGATGTGGTGAGACTCGCATTTGTTTTTTTTAAAGTAAGAAGTTTCCAGAATTCACAAATATCTCTCAAAATCTGATTAAAATGTGAGATTTCTAAGATTAAGATGTGAAGAAAATAAAACTGGCAAATTCATTCGTCTAGTCAGAGGGCTCTAAGATCTTAGCCCTTAAATGTTTGGGTTTCATTCCTTATATGTACAAACATGATTACAATGCTGAATTAAGGTTGCTAGCTCTTTTCTTTTCTTTTGACAATAGCTGAGTGCATGCTGCGAATTTCTGTGTTCACTGAATCTAATAGAACTGCTTAAGAATTTCAATGTTGTGGTTGTTGTGGGTTTTTCAGGCTCTTTGGCCGTGTTCTGAAGGTTGTTCTTCCTAACGTTTCGCCAGTCTATGTGGCCGGCATCTTCAGAGGACCGGAGTAGCACTCTGTAATTGAGTAGTCCTCAATTGACCAGATAGGCGGGATACAAATAAAATAAAATAAAATAAAATAAAATAAAATAAAATAAAATAAAATAAATAAATAAATAAATAAATAAATAAATAAATAAATAAATAAATAAATATTATGCTGCAGTTTATTTGGGAGTTGAATACAAGCCTTTGCGAATACAATTTCTAAAATTAGAAAAATTCTGTATAAACAAGACGGAAAGAATGTGAAATGTAAAAGAAAATCCAATGTGGAACACAGTGAGAGTGATAGATCTTGAAGGCGAGCCTCCCACCCACAGCTGGAGAGCTTGTGCTCTGACCGGGATGGGCTAATTTGCAGATGTACATCTTAACATTCCTATCATTTGCAGAACTACAACAACCTAAGGACCCCAAAACAGCCCCAAAGAGACTAAACCCATTTGGGGGCTGCAGAATGCAAACTGTTTGTTGAGGAACATTTGGGAAAGCAATTGGGGCCGCAGAAGCCTCTGTGCTGCAAGGTCGGAAGACCAGCAGTCGTAAGATCGAATCCACGTGAAGGAGTGAGCCCCATTCGTTTATCCCAGCTCCTGCCAACCTAGCAGTTTGAAAGCATGTAAATGCAAGTAGATAAATAGGTACCACCTTGGTGACAAGGTAACGGCATTCCATGTCTAGTCGCGCTGGCCACATGACCACGGGAACTGTCTATGGACAAACACTGGCTCTACGACTTGGAGACGGGGATGAGCACCGCCCCCTACAGTCGGACACAACTTGACTAAATGTCAAGGGGAACCTTTACTTTTACAAACAGCCATGCTGGGATGGCTGGTTGTAATTCTGAGCAGGGGCACCTCCATTCAGGGTGGGCAGAGCTTAAGAGTATGGTCTGTACTTTATTTTTAATTAGAATCCTGAGGTTCACCAGCTGGACTCAGGTGGAAAAATAGCAGCTTGGGGTTGGAAAAGAATGTGCCTTTATGGGGGAAAAGTGCCCTAAACTCAGCCAAGGATTTTGGTTTTATTCCAAGATCTTGGCTCACTGTTCATTTATAGGCAAAAGTCTACCTCTGGCTCCTCTCCCTATCATAACCTTCACTCCACCCCCACTGCTGGCTCTCTTCTATCTCCACGGCGCAATTCAGAAGCTGGCGGGGGAGCCTTCTGTTGTTGCTGCCACTGAAAAACTAAAAGCTTTTGTCATCTGCTGCAAATCACCCAGACCCAGCTACCTTCTGCCCACGTCTGCTATCCCCTGCAATATTTCAGTGCAGGAGACATCTGATCCAGTTCTATAAAGGAAACCACTAATTATTTGTTACATCTCTAATGTGCCTGACCTCCAAAGAGGTCAAGATGGTTTACATGGCTCTCCGCCACCTCGCTTTATCCTCACAATATTCAGACAGGGTTAGGATGGGCTCAGGGCCTGAATGACCGGCCCAAAGTCATTAATCCCGATGCAAAATGGAGATAACTGAAGATTTCCTTCTTTTAATGATAGGAGCCACACACCTGCTTCTCAATCAGGCTTTTCGATCGCAAATTGTGAAAGTGACATGGCCGCAAAAAGTGCCATCTTTATATGTGGGAGTCACTGTAAAATATGCAAGCTCTATGAACAGAGATGGTTCTTTTTGTGGTCATGTCAGTTTCACTCTTTGCTACAGAACAGCTTATTGAGAATCAGAACATCTTGTGGTTCCAATCATTAAATAACAGAAATCTTTTTGTATTGAAGTTTGCATTGGGTTGAGTTTCTTGCTTCCCACAATCCTGTGCCCTCTCCCCAAATCCACTCCAGCCCTTCCTTTCAGAGAAAGATGACAGTATTCCATGGCCCATTTACAGACATGTTTGAAAATGTGACTCCCAGCAACCTTGAGTTCTTCTGTCAGAAACAGCGCGCTGTTCCCGAAGGAGAGGCAAGCCATGAGTGCTGCAAACAGGAAAGAAATCCCATTCTCTGCTTTTGTGGCTGTTCTCTTTCTGTTTTCTTCCTCCGTCAGAGAGTCCTCTTTTTGCCTCGGATAGCTGCCAGCAGCATCCTTGCTGCACAGACTTAGTATGCAGCTTACCGCAAGCAGTCAGAGAAGGAGCTACCTCGTAACAGGGACCTGCCTCCTGTTGCTCTATGCCTAGAAAAGGCCAGCTTGTATTATAAGCACATACAGTGACAAGAACCATTCATAAGACTCCACAATCAGAGGTTCTAAGCATCTGTGCACACAACTGTGGGCAGTCTAAGTGATTCCCTCCCTACTGGGGATGGGGACTATTATCTTCTTGGGATGAAGCTCTCTGAATAGGCCAGCTAGCATGGCCATCTCTAACACACTAATGTGCAATTCTTTACTTATGTCAACATGTGGCTCACTGGCCCTGCTGCACCGGAGGCCCCCTGAACATGAGACATCTGCCCCATAGACCTGCCCCGTCAGAACCGCTGCCCCGAATATAGGCCTGCATCTCATATTAACCTCTCACACTTTAATATATTTACACCAAGACCTTCCATGCTGCCTCCACAAAGGATTTATTGAGTTCTGTTTTCACAGGCTTGGATGTTTACAAGGGCTCTGTACTGGTATGTGTGATACAATGATAAAGGCTGGGGACTAGGATCTCACAACCCACAGGGTCACTGTGAACTAAAGCTGCCTTGTGAAGCTTTTGAAGGGAAAACAGAGAATGTCTTTCCCTCTCCCTGGTGCCATGACAGCTACAAATTATAAATTCCAGAGGAATCCCATAATTCAGCACAAGGGCCAAACCAGCTGGTTCAAAGGTATCAGAGCTAAAATTTCCTAGAGGCTACTAATAATCTGTGGTCTGAGCAGGGCTGCCTGACCACCTCAGGCTGGGGCCCTTGGCTTGCACCATCTCCTGAAGGACTCAGCTTTTGTGCTTTTGTCTGGTTTTTAAGCAACACATCAGAAAGCAGAAAGCAATGCAACAAAACAGGTAGTGAGCTTCACTGAGTAATTGCAATATTTTACATTTTAAGCACCTAAAGTGAATAATGGGAAAGAATTCATTTTGAAAAGTATCTATACTCTGTGGGAAGCATAACTCTGAACCTAACACATACAGAGGAAAGCTCTTAAGAATGACATGGAAAAGGCAAATGAAGTGTCACAGTGCAGAGATCTGGGCTAATAATAAGTTGCTGTCTGAAGCCAATTTCCTTGAATGGGTGAGTCATGAGTCTTATATAATGGCATTTCTGTAATCCGTCTCTCTGTTGAATACTGCCTGAGACAGTTCATGAAGCTCAAGGAGTTCTATAAGTGTCTTGCAGAGATGTTCTGAATAAACAAATCCCAGTGTCTAGCCAGGTGACAGGAGCATCAATCTCTTACAAAGGATAATCCTGGTGGCAGGAGGCAGGAGTGGTCCATCAGTTTAATCCAGTGGTTCCCAACCATGGATCATGTAGGTATTTTTGGATAACAACTCCCAGAAACCCCAGCCAGCACAGCTAGGGGTGAAGGCTTCTGAGAGTTGGAGTCCAAGGACACCTGGGTTACCCAAGGTTGGGAACCACTGTTTTAATTCATTGCATGGCTTCTGTCTGCTTTCCTATTATATATTCTCAATGTGTTCTGTTGTGGTTACATCAGGCCTCATTTGTTGCCGTACTATACCTGAACCCTGCCCCACTGTTCTTATTGCTTTCTTTCCCAAATTTCTGCTGCTTCTCTCTTTGTCCTCTGTTGTCAGCCACTGGCACTGATGTAACCTGGACAGGGTTATTCAAGGTCTGCAAATGGCACTGGTGAGTTTTGTATATCTGCAACACACACACACACACACATACACACACACGCACATGCACACGCACATGCACACACACACACACACACACACACACACACACACACACACACACACACAGAGCACAAATGCAATCTCCTTACCTTGCTCTTATTTGTCAGAGTTGCATCTCTCTCTCTCTCTCTCTCTCTCTCTCTCTCTCTCTCTCTAACTTTTTCTACAAGTGCTCTAGTGGTTATTTGACAGTCTTGTGAAAACTCAGACACAGTTCTCTGCTGCAAACCTCATGCACTGATGTGCTCAGTAGGGGCTGGCAGGGATCAATTAAAGGAGAAAATAGACATGGGCTGACATACATCCTTTCTTGTCTCACTTTCAATCAGTCAAAGAAAGGGAGATGCTTCAGTATACACAAAGATGTTCAAACATGCTTATTTGGCACAGTTTAAGTAGGAAGCACAAATCAGTTTTCCTTGATACAGAATTATCAGCTTATTTTCAAGTCCACATAGGTCCCTCTGTAGAGAAAAGTGGAACTAACAGAGGACTGGGAAGGTAATGAAAGGGCTAAAGGGCTTTTGGAAACAAATCAGCGCAATCAGAGGAAGGAGAAGGAAGAGGAGGGGAACCACATTGAAACTTTGTTCTGAAACGAGCAAAAAACGAGAGGGCGGGGGCGGAGAAACAAAGCACAGAGCTGCTCGTGCTCGTGGCCCTCCTGATGGTGGCACGTGAGGTGAGAGAAGCTCCAGCTGCAGAAAGCAGAAACAACAGGCTCGGCAGCTGCTTTTTGGCTTGTTAGCAGCTCCCTTCTGTCTTTGAAGCGGAAGAATCTGCCCAGAGCAAATCAGTAGAAATTCAGGGGCCTTTTTCTATTTTGACATACAGAATATGGTTGATATAACCTGAGAGTCCTTCATCTCTGTCTTTAGTGACAGAAGGGAAGGGAAAGGGAGAGAGAGAGAAGAGGAAAGATCATGTAGATAGATCATCTAGAGACTCTTGTTTTTTTCTGGGCTCCGTTCACACAAGGCCCATGTGTATCACCTCAGGGGTGACAGGCATTTTGCATTTTCAGTTGAGGCAGCTTCCGAATAGTCTTTCCCCAGCCACGCAGGAGGTAACTATGTCTTCCTTTCTCTCATATAGTCTGTCACAGAGATGGGGAAGACGTGACCTTCCAGATGGATTGAAATGCCCACCCTCCCTCGTGGTTGGCTATGCTGGTCAGGGATGACAGGAATTGCAGCCTAACAAGATGGCCACCCCCAATCTAACATACAGATATGATTCCCTCAACATCTAAACTGTATTTGGGCATTATATTTTCATGTATACTCACTGCCTGAAGAAGGGTGGTTTTTTTTTCAGTCTCCCTCACCTCTGAACCACCTCTGGAAAATGATGCCCCCAGTTCACATAGTTAGGGGGCACTAATAGGGTAGATCTCCCTCTTCAGGGTCAACAACTTCTATGGGTTGGAGGGTGGTAGAAATTATGACAGTGCAAGTATTTGTGGAATAAATGACCAAGAATTCTTTTTTGTTGTTGTTGTTGTTTTTGAGACACAAACACTGAAGGCTCAAGTAGTCAACGTAGTGTGCACTTTACAATGAGGAGCAGATTTGACATAAGCTGTCATGGAGGAGTGACGCTCCTCTAATACAGATTTGGGCAAAGTGGGGGCCATAGGCTGCCTGTGGCTCTTTCAGCTGGTGAAATGTCCATCTGTGCCCTTTAAGGGAGATGACAGGCAACCTCCCACCAAAATGTTATATTAAAAAAAAGCCACAAGGATGAAGATGTGAGGGTTTTTCCCCCCCGGTTTCTAAAGAAAAGCCTTTTCTGAAAGGAAAAATAGTTTTACTTTGGACAGGGCAAGGAGTGATGCAACCCTCCAGTGTTCCTAGGAAGGGCCATGTAGCTTTCGGATCGGTGAAGTTTGGCTAGCTGTGCCTTAATGCCTCCCATAGCATCACAGATGACAAAATACAGTAGCTTGCTTTTTTCCTCATGCCTGGTCACTGGCAGGAAACAATGTGCTTACTTTGCATGTTGACTGTACAAGCAGGTCAGCTTCAAAAAATGTGTCTCTGAAGTGATCATGCTTCATAACTCCCTGTTTCTTCCTAATTGTGAAGCTGACCCTGTGATGTTCAAAGCGCTGAGCTTCTCCTCCTTTATGTTCGTTTTGTGAAGTTTTACTACCCTAAGAACATAATTCCATTGAATTTCTGATCACTCCTATACCCCCAACAGCACATACATTACCCCTGCAAGCTCTGCACTGAACATCTCAACGGGGAGTGATGAAGCACTATCACGGCAGAGACACCGTCTTCAAAGCTGACCTGCTTGTACAGTCAACTATAACTGGGACAGCCAGTTATAGGTTATGGGTGGGTTAATACAGATAGGAATCTGTCACCAAAAAAGACAAGAGAGGCTTCAGATATGCATAAAACTGTCACATGCCAATACGTGTCACATGCTAAATTGTACGGATACAAATTTAGATATAATTGCTGTGATTTAAATAGAAACACAAAACACTGCATCTCACTGTAGTGAGGAAGGCAGGTGACTGGCATGCTGCCCCCTCAGTTTGCTCTCCAGAAGCCAAGTGTCGATGGGCACATCCAAAACCCTTTCTCTGATTTTAGGTGGTTTATTTTAAATGTGATTTGTAGACACATTTAAAAGGTAAAGTAGGACACAGGGATATCTAGATAGAAGGATATGCATAACCAAGGAGAAAGGTATATAAAAAACACAGGGGCTTCAAAATGATGCAGAGTGGTGATTTGAGCATACCTAAAAGCATGTATGTATCACCATATATCAGAGTTCATCAACCCCCAGTCCGCGGCCTGGTGCTGGTCCATGGCCTGAGCTGGACAGGGCTGCAAAGACAGATCTCCCGCCCCCCCGCAAGCACTCCCCCTCCCTACAGCTGCTTTGCGCGCATGTGCATGTGCCATCACCGGCGTGAGCTCTCCCCCACCCCTTCACGCATGCGCTCGACTACCCAAGTGCCCACGCGGGTGGGCGTTCAGGCACCCCTGCGAATGCGCGAAGGGGTAGTGGGGACCACTCATGCTGGTGCTGGCGGGCAGGTGCTCTCCCACCGCTTCGTGCATGCGCCCAAGTGTCAGAGTGCCTGTGCGAAAGGGTGGGCGGGCACATGAGCAAGTGGGTAGGTGCCCCTGCGCATGCACGAAGGGGTGGGGGAGTGCTCATGCCAGCACTGGTGGCCGGGTGCTCCCCCACCATTTCACGCATGCGCCCAAGAGCGTGCACACACCTGTGCGCACCTGTGGGAGGCCGCCTTCCTCGGAGGCTCAGCCTAAAAGGTTGGGGACCGCTGCCATATATGACATGGGCCCGTTGATCATGTTCCTGGCAGTCTACCTCATCAAATATATATATAGCTTTGGTTTGCTTCTGTTGCCTGCTGTTATTCAGGCCAGCTCTGTTACTTCAGACTTAATAAGCCTGTGTAGATGAGCAAATTGATGTGCTAGACCTTCACTCTTCCACACTGACGTGTTTGAGGCTAAGTGGATACCCTTCTTTAACAGCCTCTGGCTTTGTGGCCACCATTAAATGTTTTACATCTCTACGGAGACAGGACTGTAAATAGCAAATTTCTGAGCTAAGAGTCTCATCAAATTGTAGAGCTGTAACCTGCTGTTGGCTGCTCCTGGGCCTCCCTAATGGAAATGTGGCAACTAATAAGACCTTGGATTTCTTCTTTGAAACCTGCTAGTTATGAAACCCTAATCATTATCCAGAAAGAATTAGGAAAAGCCTGTGTGGTTTAGGATTACACAAATGCAAGAGTTAGGTGAGACCTCCATTGAACCACTAAAAAAACCACACGAATTGCAAGATTTTGTGGGTAAAATCCAGCTTCCTAGGACTTTGCATCACTCTTTTGTGGATCGTTCAGAAAAATCGTCCCAAAATTTCATGGCAGATGTCCATGCCAAGACTGTTTGTATCAGGTGAATCCCAGAGTCGTGTTGCAACGCTACCCAGGAGGCGTGGTCTCAAGCATCCTCCCTGGTTACCTAACCATTATATATCTCTTCATGGGTCATTTTAGGTTGGCAAACATCCAAATTGCTCTGTCAAAAGAAATAAACACCCAAGAAAACCCATGTTCTCCTGAGGATTAATTACACAGGCTGCAGCACGTGGATGCAAAAGGAAACAAATGCTGATATTACAGGCACAGCCCATTTACCCAGAATCACAAAAATCATTTCCAAATAGACACATAAGGTTGCTGTTTCAGACAGCCCTGTAATTTTTGTTTAATGCCTGAGTTCACTAATGTAATATGAATTTGCCTCAGGGAGATCTAACAATACTGTTTCTATCCACCAGCAGTGGTTCCTCCCTGCTAAACCAAACTGAACATATTCTGTTCCATGGATTTCAAATTTATTTATTAAATAACGATTAGTTACTCAATTTTTAGACCTATGTCTTGTCCCCAACAGTCCTGCTCAGCTCTTGTAAACTCAAGCCTGTGGTTCCTTTAAGGAGTCAATTTATCTCATATTTGGTCTTCCTCTTTTCTGGCTGCTTTCCACCTTTCCCAGCATTCGTGTCTTTTCCAGAGAATCTTGCCTACTCATGATGTGACCAAAGTAGGCCAACCTCAGTTTCAACATTTCTGCCTCCAGAGATGGTTCAGGCTTGATTTTATCTCGGACCCACTGGTTTGTCTTTCTGGCAGTCTAGGGTATCCACAAAGATCTCCTCCAGCACCTCATTTCAATCAAATATTCTCTTTTCCTGTCAGCTTTATTTACTGTTCAGCTTTCACACCCATACATGGTTGTTCGGGAATACAATAATGTG
The DNA here is from genome assembly GCF_051106095.1 of Pogona vitticeps. Taxonomy (NCBI): domain Eukaryota; kingdom Metazoa; phylum Chordata; class Lepidosauria; order Squamata; family Agamidae; genus Pogona; species Pogona vitticeps. The sequence goes on along the minus strand of NC_135784.1, from coordinate 64,634,828 downwards.
ACTGATCTTGGTCTCCGGTGACATGTCCTTACACTTGATGATCTTTTCTAGCTTCTTCTGATTTCTCCTTCATATGGGAGCAGAAAACCTTTGTATTGGGATGATAGGTGTGTCTGGTCTCAGGGTGATGGATGATTGGGGTGTGTGTGGCAGAAACTTTCTTTTCATTTTCATTTCAGGGTGCACCTCTTCTGTATTGATTTATTCTCTGTGTGTACCACTCTCTCTTGAGTACCACAACTCTTCTGGGTACTTTCAGTTTGTTTTCGACCAACTGAAGGGGAAAGAGTGGGGATGGCTGGACAAGAGGGCACGCATGGCGGCAGCAGTGGGAAGGGGGGGGGAAAGATCAGTGGGGCTGACTGGGCAAGGAGCGGGAGGTACACGGTAGTGGCAGGTGTGGGAAGGAGGGGGTTTAGCTGAAGTCCACAGTAATGGCAGTGGCTAGGCAAGGAGAGTGAGGAGAGAGAGGGAGGCAGACTATTGGACTGTCAACGTCAAGGGATTTTACATGCATGGGGTGAATGTAAGCAATGAAGTTAGGCACCTACCTCTGGTAAAATTGCCAGGCCTTATGTTTTAATCCTGAGATTCAGATTTTGGGGTTGATTCCCCGTGTCTCAGGTTTTGCAAATGTAGGTGTGAGGCCCACAGCCCCTACCTCTGTGGAACTGGTGGCCTTGGGATCTCCTGCCAATAATTCCATTGGCTCCAGGTTGTTGGTTATAGTGCTTTTGATTGAGTCTGGTCCCTGTTACCACCCTCCTGCACCCTAGAGGATTGAGTTTCCACTTTTAGTCTCCTGCCAGTAGTCAGTTCAGTAGTGGCTTCAGTTCCCATCAAGGAGGCCAATGAAGTCTCGGTGACCAACAAAGCTGGACTGGGAATGGGTTTGGAGCCTCTCAGCTATGGCCTGTAGAGGCAGCTGGCAGTGAGCACTGACTGCTGTCTCACTTCTCATATGGCTTCCTCCTTCTTTCCCACTGGCACTTGCTCTGGCAGCATCTCAGCTGCATGGGGGAGTGGGTGCCACTGAACCCATTGAGTATCTGGAGTTCCACGGAATTGCTGATGCAGGAGCTGGCTCTGGAGTTCGGAGTGGGTGCAATCCCTCTTCCTTGAACCCTGCTCCTTGACTAGGAAACTGTTCTGGAACTCTTGTCAGGTATCATCAGGTTCAGCCACCACCCAAAGGGTGGTCTCCAGCTTCTCTGACGCAGAGCCTTAGGTTTCCTCTTCCTTTGCAGACAGCCCACTGAGTGTTCTTGACCCAGAAGATCCTGAAGCTTCCCCCTCAACCTCCTGTAATTTCCGTCCAGTGCCTTCTCCTGTTTCTCGTGGTGCTGCTCCTCACTCTCCTCCCCAGAGGCACCTGCATTTCTCTCTTCCCTACCCTTTCAGCAAACCAGAGCAGCAAACTCTTGGGGGGGGGGGCAGATGGCCTACTTGGTGTGCTCACAGTGATCTCTTCATTTTAGGAAAATGTACACTACTGTCCTGCCAATCCTGTAGGCCTCTCAATATATGATGGCAACTCCTGTTGGCACTAGCCAGCATAGGCAATGGGGAAGAACCACAGGAGCTACAGTCCAATAATATCCAGATGTCCTTGGGTGGCTCATTCCTGATTTATATAAATATTCCAGTCACAAATTCCCTTATGGGCTGGCTGGTCAGGGCATGGACTCACCTCTCTCTATTACCATCTCCACGCAAGAATTGGAGGTTGATCATGACTTTGTGTACCTTGGCTCAACAATCTCTGACACTGTCTTCCTAGATGTTGAACTGGATAAACGCATTGGCAAAGCAGCTACCATGTTCTCTAGACTCACAAAGAGAGAAGCTGACGGCGTATACCAAGATCCAGGTCTATAGAGCTTGTGTCCTGAGCACACTACTGTACTGCAGTGAGTCCTGGACCCTTTGTGCATGGCAGGAGAGGAAGCAGAACACGTTCCATATGCATTGTCTCTGACGCATTTTTTGTATCACCTGGCAGGACAAAGTTCCAAACAGAGTAGTCCTAGAATGAGTTGGAATTTTTAGCATGTGTACATTACTGAAACAGTGACATCTACGTTGGCTTGGGCACGTTGTGAGACTGGCTCACAGGCGGATTCCAAAAAATCTCCTGTATGGAGAATTAGTGCAAGAAAATTGCCCCAGAGGGAGACCACAGCTGGGATAAAAGGACATCTGCAAGCGGGATCTGAAGGCCTTAAGAATGGACCTCAACAAATGGGAAACCCTGACATCAGAGCGTTCAGCCTGGAGGCAGGCAGGGCATCACGGCCTCTCCCAATTTGAAGAGACCCTTGTCCAGCAGGCCGAGGCAAAGAGGCAGTCCCGAAAGCAACAAAATCAGGGAGCTGGACAGGGGACAGATTGTATTTGTCTTCAGTGTGGAAGGGATTGCCACTCTCGAATTGGCCTTCTCAGCCACACTAGATGCTGTTCCAAGTCCTCCATATAGAGTGCATTAACATAGTCTCTTGAGACTGAAGGATGCCTAATCAATCTAATCTAAAATTCCCTTACATCTGGAACATAAGTCTGTTAAAATTCCCCGCATAAACAAAGAAACAAGAAGCAATATGCCAGCATTTGAAAAATCTGAACATTGTGGAGAAAGCGAAACTAAAATGCTTAGTTCCCATACAGTGTCAACAGTTATAACAGAGATTAGTCTTTGCAGGTGGATGTGGGAATCACTTCAGATTATTCAGATCGTAATATCTGGACATGCTTAATGAATGCAGACAAGGCACACAAATACATTTCCTTAGCACTCTGTCCCTTACAAGAGCAGAATCACATGTGATAAAGTAAGAGCCAGTTTGAATGGGTTCGGCTGAGTTGGAACTGGGAGATCTGGATTCTAGTCCATAATAAGTCATGAAAGTGTTGCTGGACCAGTCATCCATCTGAAGCCTGATAACGTTATATGGATAAAGTGAGGAGGAGAAGCTTGATTATTTTCTTACGCTATTAGAGAGATGGGGAATGGGGCAATGGGTATAAACATGAATGATAAACAAACAGTAATGATCCTAGACGAGTCCTAGGCTCACAGTGATGCAGAGCGCATCCTCACAGTTGAGTAAGGCTTGCAGCAGCCCTTTGGTCTATAAGAAAGCTCCGCATATGCATGGATTAAAATGTTTACAACAGAACTCCCTGGTTTCTTGCACAAATAGAAACTTGTTTTCCTGGCAGTAAGCTGCATTGCACATCTTGATCAGGATGGATTGATACTGCCAAGAGTTTCACCAAGCAACCTGCCACAGTATTTGGGGGTAATATTTTCCACGTCCTGATGCAGAGGTGGCGGCTTTGTTTGGCTCTTGCCCAGATCTGCTCCATCTGAAAACCTCTGACACTTTCTGTGTTAATAATTAACCCAATGTTTATGAATACGCCTTGTTCTCAAATGGTGTTGATATATGCTGGGGTCATTCCCAAGATGAGCAATTAAAAGTAACCTTTATTGCCTCATAAGTGTATGTTTTGTGGGCTTTTCCGGTTAGGTGTCATGAATCAACAGGAATGCTTAAACCCTCACATTCTTGTGAATCTCTTCCCTTCTTGCAGTAGCTTTAGGTCAGCAAAGCCTGATTTTGGTTGCCCTGAAGTGCCAATGTTGCACCAATGAGTAATGTCAAGCTGTTACACTGACATTGCCCTGCTAAAGCTGCAGGATGTGGCTGTTTCTGGCACAGCCTTTAGGCTACTTTGGTGCATTTTGTTTCTGTACACTGTAAAGTAGAAGCATAGAATAATTGCATTGGAAATGGCCTGTAAGATACATAAAACCTAGTTTAGGATTACGTATTTCCCTCATGAGCGTCAACAGTTTAAAAGCCCATATTGCAGAGGAAACAAATTTGCAGTGAGCAGATATAATAAGCATTCATATAATCTTGTTATAAACCCATTGCTAAAACAGCAGATATTGCTTTAGTTCTCAGAAATTACTGCAAGGACTGGATGGGCTCCCCCCCCCCGCCACACACAGATCTTTTTCAAACCCACTTTGTATTGCTGGGGGGTCTGCGTTGGTGGTAGCCTGAGAAATGTCTGGTTTGGAGGTGATCACGAGAGGCACATGTGCCTGGCGTGCAGAGCCTTGGATACAAGAGGTTGATGTCATTTTAATAAAACTATCCGTCTAATCATTGGCAGAGTTTTTTTTTGTTTGTCATCATCTGGAACTGGTTAAATCTTCTTGGCTTCATAGATATGTCATTGTGTCATTCACTGCCATTAGGAACAGAACAGCCTTAGTTACTCCCATGCCTTTTTCTCCTACGTTATGCCATTTGTCCAGAGGTCCTTAGTTTGTCAGTGCACTTACGCAATGATCAGAACAATTGCTTGGCTCATTCCGCCTTGTTTTGCTCAAGGATGTCAACAAAAAGCTTGGGGCTGTGAAGGCAACTGTATGGCTAGATCCTTCTCCATCTCAATTTTTAGGGCCATTTCAGTAGAGATTAGAGGCTGGAGGGATAGCTAAAGTAGTTGGCATCTCTTTTCAGCAAGGAAGGAGGCGCTCCTGCTTCTTTTTTGGAAAAAAAAAAGGAGTTGTCCATCTGCTCCTGAAACAATTGCCTTCAGAGAGACAGATGTCTTTAAAGCCCTGGTGTGTGCTGGTGGAAGTGTTTGATTAGGATTTGGAAGACCTACTGTAGTTCAAAAGCCTTGCTTTGCCATGTAAGTCACTAGTTGAGTCACATGGCAAAGGAATGACCACTCTGAGCTTGACCTATCAGAGTATCAAGTGGAGAAGAGGAAAATTGCATGATGCCTTGAACCTCTTGGGCAAATGGCAGGATAGAAATGCTGCAAAATAAATATTACAAGCAGGGAGGATTTAGCCACTCTGTAATTGCTCCCCCCCAGTCCTTCCAGATCCAGTCTTTCTAAGAGACATAAACATCTCGTGACAAACTAACCTAAGGCTGGCTAAGTGTCCTTCTGCAAGGAGGATGGTCCTGTATTTGAAGAGCTGTCTTCCTTTCAAGTGATGTGTAATTGGCCACTCTACCTCTCTTTCCTGAGCATGGGAACTAAAGGCTTTCATTGGTAAACATATCTGATCAGCCCTCTTTCATTTGTTAAACAAACTGGTTTGGGTGCATGTGTCATTTTTTTTTCCCAGAAAAGGCACAAACAACGCACACTGATATAACTATTGATGTATGGCAGAAAGGATACAGTAGAGTCTGCATGAAGATGTGAGACCATTCCTCTGAAATAACCAAGTGTCGTCTAGCTAGAGATTTCAACAAAACTACAGTGACCTCTCTTCACTTTTGTTCTACATACAGTATATTCAATTTCAGTAACCTCAGGAAAAAAAATACAAGGCAAAAGGCGTTTCAGAGAATTATTAAACACTATGCCTTATCTGCTTATTTGATTTATATCACATATTTCTCTCATGGCTGTGTCCCAAGGTGGTCCCAAGGTCACAGTCTTGAGCAAAATTGGGAACTATAGTGCATTTCCACTTAAATCACAGTAATAATGTCTCACTGTGATAACATTTTAATATATTAGTTTCAATTAGCATATGCAAATTTAATGCAAAATGTCCTCCTATTTTGTGAGGAATATCCTCCTTTTTGGCAATGGGCCACCCTATCAGGCAGACATCCTTCTTTGACCCTTTCAATTGAAATGAGAGCTGTCATAGCTTGGATTAGGCTCAGACTGGAAGCAGGAGCAAATTAAGCCCACAGGATGGAAATTCCCTCTCCCTGATTTAAATAAGTAGATGAACAAATGAAGATGGGTCTTAAGGAGCACAAGAGAAGTAATTTAAAAACTTCATTACTTGTCAAGGGTATGCTGAAATGCTCCCATTTTGGTGTCAATGCTCTTCAGTACAGTGCTGAAGAAGTGGAAAGATGTGAGGACAAGAAACCTAATGCCTACACTGAGGCAAAATAGGTTGGCAATGGCTTTAGTTTTAATGCATAGGGAAGTGAAAATGGGGGCAAAATGGGAGATGCCTTCAACCTCTTTATTCAGACACTTTAAAAATAAATTTCATATATTATTTGAAGGTCAGAATACAGACTCTGCGGCTCTGAGTTTACACAGCCTCTTCTCCAATGGCCTCCAATTATCTCTCCATCTCTCTTGTGCTGGCAGTGAAGCGTTTTGATGTGGGAGATGTCTTGTGAGCTCTGAACACATAGCTTCGAAATTACCTCCTTGGGCCCCACGGAGTATCATTATAGATCCCTTAGAATAGACTGTAAAATCTTGGCTCGTCCTTCTATTTATTTTGTTTCCTTTTATTTTTGAACAGCACCCACCAATAGCTCTCCACTGTGACTGTGCTTCTTAAAGAACTAGTGGTAAGACAAGAATCTTTGGAAAAACTGTGGTCAAGTTCTTAATGCTTAAGAGACAGAGCTATTATTATAACGTAACAGAAGGCTAGGGTGTAATTCTCATAGTATTTTTATTCTCTTTGGAAGTCTTACAATTTCTATTCTTTTCTCTTTTTTCCTCTGAAGCAAAAAAAAAAGGCACAGTGTGTCCCTTGAAAAAAACAGAGAGAGCTGGAATGGTGTTGGTGGAGAGAGAGAGAGAGAGAGAGAGAGAGAGAGAGAGAGAGAGAGAGAGAGAGAGATGGAGATATGAGATAGACAAATAGAATCCATACCAGAGGCTGTTGCTGAAAAGAATGCATGAGTGCGTAGGATGTGAGTAAATCAAGAAATTTTTGCCAGTCCTGATTTAAATAGGAGAAAGCTTGTGAAGATGCAGAATGAGGAGGACTGGCTTGCCAGCATGGTTCAGCGGGGAAGACACCATGGAGGGAACGAAAGGGTCAACCTCCCCTGCCTCCGATTTCTCTGCCCAAAGAGAGGAGATCATTTAATTTTGAGGAGAGATTAGACTTTAAATCCTCGGCACCAAACTCCCTCCATTCCTGTCTGGGATACCAAGGCTCAGAGGCTCAGCCCAAAGGTGTTTGTAAGTTGGCTCTGACTGTGCCATGGCAAAAAGCAGTGAACAAGAAGATGGGATTTGGAGCTGGGCTGCTTGGTTCCACATTCTGGCCCTGTGAGACTTGGGGTTTGAGATTTGTTTTCTGGGCTCCACAAGGAGAGCAGCCTTGGGCCCACCAGGTTTTTTCAGACTCCGTAAGCTCTCAATGTTAGAGCTCATGGGAACTGAAGCCCAGCAAATCTGGAAGGCTGAATATTATTCAAGACCACCCACCCATCTCTGCTAACAAGCCCACAGAGACTTTGATAGTCACTATCTATTACTTGGATATTAAAGGAAAGGTAGAACTGGGTTAGCTTAAGTCACTTAACAGGCTGGGGATTGGAGTTGGCAGGACCAAGGAAAACCTAAGAAAATGGTGGTTTTGCACCAACACAGCGCTTTGCGAGAGCAGAGAAAGGCAAGAAAATTCACACCAGTGTCAGTGTTACCATGGAAAACTTGACACTGGCTGCCCCGTATGCCATTGATGTTGATGACAGTTGGGCTGAAATTACCTGATATATTTACCAATTATACTGTGGAGCTTCTAACATGAAGAACAAAAAAGTAAAGACAAAAGAGATCTATATGCACAGTTGACCCCCTCCAGTGCTGCCTTTACACACGAGGTGCAGCTGCTTTCCATTTAATTCCACAATCACCTGTCAAGGGGTCTTGTCCTTCCCATTTTGGAAGTAGGGTGCCGGTTTCGGATATGTCAAGCTGAGGACAACAACAAGCACACTTCTTCTGCCAGCAGGAAAAGAAGAAATGGATGGGGCAAGCATCACATCACTTTGCCTGAGCAGCTGAATTGCTTACAGTAGGTCACCCTGAAGCCCTCCATGTGTACCTCTATGGACCGAAGGTGCCTTCCCACCCTTCCTTCCTTCCTGCCTGCCTTCCTTTCTTCCTTGGAGAACAGGCTCCTTTCCCCCTTGTTCCCTGGTCCTCGACTGACCTTTTGTCTTCTCTTTTTTTCACTTCTTGGAATTCCAGCTGTTGACAGCAGCTGAATGTTCTCTCTTGGCAGCCTCAAGGAAGGGGCTCTGGGACCTTGCCAGGAGTCTATAGATTCTCCACAGCACAACAGGTTATGTAACCGAGTCCTTTGGAAGGGAAAAGGAAAAAGGAAAAGGAAAAAAAAAAAAAAAGAGGAGACAGCGAAGGGAAGGTTGAGGAAGCGACAACAACAAAACTTGCTGCATCTGCAAAGGCAAACGAACGCCAGCAAACCACCCTGATGCAGACAGTGCCTTTGACTTGGGTGTTTTGTTTTGTTCTGTTTTGTTTACTGCTTGCTTGCTCTAAGCCAGGCTAGATCACAAAACGGCCCGGGTGTTTTCAATTAGGGCTCCTTGGCGGCCCTCTCTTTCCCTCACTCCCTCTTGGCAGTCGACTGGGCTTGTGTTTACGTTGCCCTCCTGGTGGAGCCTGGTGTCCTCAGTCAGCGTCAGCCGAGATGATTTATTCTCACTGTGCTGGGATTGTCTTTCTCTTTGCTTCTGGCCAGAGTTCATTTGTTTCTGTGTTTACCCTTAGGTGCAGATAAATAGATTGGATCTTGCCAGCTGTGTTCGGAAAGGAAAAGGGAGTTAAATAGAAACAGGCCTGAAGAACAGGGTCTGTGTTTGAGCCATGAGAGGAGAAGAGGAAAGGAAGTCCAGACAGGAGGCAAAGCAGGGGAAGGTTGGAAGGTTAACAGTGGGTCCACAGCAGTCTCCATATTTAAGCTGGGATTTTTATGTTGGATGAGTTCCAGAATAGAATAAGATAGTATATGTTCTGTGTGGCCAATGTATGCATTATGCAGCCAATATATGCATTATCCTTCTGTTGTTCCCTTGAGAGAAACAGATGTGATAGCACACCTAGAGATCCATGGGAGGGCATGTGCTTTTCATGCAAGAGGGCCCAGTTTGGCATTTCCAGCAAAAATAATAATAATCAGTTAACAATCACAAAGCCCCTCCCTGACTGAAATGCTAGAGAGCTTCTGATAGTCAGAGTAGAACCTGAATAAATACCAGCAACTGTTTTTATTCTATTCTGTGACATATTACCTCAACAAATGGGAAACCTTGACATCTGAGCATTTAGCTTGGAGGCAGGCAGTGTAACATAGTCTCTCCCAATTTGAAGAGACCCTTGTTCAGCAGGCTGAGACAAAGAGGCAGACCCGAAAGCAGCAAAATCAGGGAGCTGGACAGGGGACAGATTGTATTTGTCTTCAGTGTGGAAGGGATTGTCACTCTCCAATTGGCCTTCTCAGCCACACTAGACGCTGTTCCAAGACCTCCATTCAGAGCATGTTACTATAGCCTCTCGAGACTGAAGGATGCCTACAATGACATATTACCTGTGAACCTGCAGGATCTGTTGTGAAGCTACAGGGAGACCAGTAGTCACCATTCTCTAGGAATCTGTCTAACCTGGAATGGGGAATACATTGAATGCTAGATGCTGTTGGATGGCAATGGCCATCAGATCGAGACAGCATAGCCAATCGTCAGGGATGACGGGAGATGCAGTCCATCAACACCTAGAGGGTCAATGTTTTGTGTCTTAGGTTTAAGTCTTTTAAAAAGCCATTGGGTATTGTAATATCTTGCAACAGTGAATTCCACAAGCTTCCTGCCTGCCTGCCTGCCTGTCAGTCAGCCAGTTAATTTCAGTGGATGATTCCTAGATTGTAGTGTTATGAGAGGAAAAAAGTTACCTATCTCCACTTTCTACACACCATCCATGATTTTATAAATCTTTGCCATATTCCCCATCCTCGTACCTAAATAATGAAACTTCAGATACAGCCCTCCTCAACCTTATCCGCTCCATGTATTGCTCTATAGAGCTTTTGCGACACCCAAGCAATATATGGCTGCTGTGAGTAGTCTTCGAGTATATGTGGAAAGCTTCGGGAAGGCTCCTCTAACCTTACCTCATAGGGGGAGTTGCTCCATCCACATGTTTTGGTTGGGATTTTCTGCCTTTTTTTGATCCTGTAACACTTATTTTGAGATGGAGAAATCAGAACAATACAAAATATTAATTCAAATGCAGCTGCACTGTAGAATGGATTGTTTAAAGCAGCAGTCCCCAACTTTTTTGGGGCTGCAGACCGGCCGTGGGAAGTGCATGTGGGGGCGGGGGCACCCCGCGTGAGCGTGGTGGGCGTGTCACATTCACAGGGGGGTTGTTGTGCTCACAAGGGGCATGTTGTGACATGCCCCCTGGGCGTCACAACCCCCCAGGTGTGACAGGCCCCCGGACACAATGCGCCCACTGCGCTAGCGTGATACACTCACTGCGGGTGCGATATGCCCATCAGCGAAAGGGACACTCCCACCGCGCGTGTGTACGGGCGGGCTGAAGATCCATATCCACGGTTCAGTTCTGGAAAGCCCACGGACTGGCACTGGGCCACAGACCAGGGGTTGACAACCCCTGGTTTCAGGCATTACACTAAAGCAGTGGTTCCCAACCTTGAATCTTCTTGGACTGCAATTTCCTTCACCACCAGCAGCAGCACAAAAGCATTATATTAAAGAGTACATACTGAATTTTATTTTCGATTCATTTTTTACTTTCCCTGATATGCCGTATGTTGTTTTTTCAAATTATTGTCTGGTCACCAAGCTTGGAGATATCATTTGGAATACGCTTACCAGTGCCATCCTGAATAATCTAGTGCCACTTGTAGGGCTGACTACATGACTGTTAGGGGCAGCCCAGATTTCAAAGTGTGAGAAGAGATGAAAGGAATCATTTTAAAAAATCTAATTTTCTTCCTAATGTGTGAAAGTTTATGTTTACATAGTGATGCCATGGATTTGTCCAACTGTGGTTAGACGGTCTGGTTGATAAAACAGAAGCGAACAGAACACTGAGAGATTGGGCTCTGCTTCTAATTCTGAAGCTGAAAACAATGTAAGGTTTGGCATCCAAACAAACAAACTAACAAACAAAAAAACCCCAAACCAAATCTCGCATTTTTAAGGCCAGTGGGCTTTCTCCATCCACCAGTACAATGCAGAACGTCCTTTCATACTGTTATGACATTTCCCTGCAAAAGAATGTCATGGCATAGTTTAATTGGCTTGTAGGCTGACCCAGCACATCTGAGCCAGAGCCCGTGGGCTGGCTCACTAGTAAGGACCTTTCCCCTGAAGAACTTACTGTCCATGGAGCATGATGTCACAGGGCCATGTTGTGCAACCATTATTGTGTATAATCAAGCACTGACTGGGGTAAATATACCTGGCTGACTTATAACCCAGATGACAACCCTGAAACTCATAGGAAACAGTAGGCAGTTAACCATTTCCTCTTGCTGAAGAGGAAATAAGTTTCTGTTCTTTGTGTCATCGCACTAAAATTGGGTACGACTAGAGATGGGCAGGAACTGAACTATGAACTGGGGGAAAAACATGAATCAGCCTGATTCGTGTTCAGTTCGCAGTTCAGTTTTGCTGAAATGAAATGAAGCACAAAACATTTTTCTGCTCGGTGCCTCCCTCTTCCCACTGCCCCCATCCCCTCTCTACCCGGTACTGCCATTCCTCCTCCTCCTCCTCCTCCTCCTCCTCCTCCTCCTCCCCCTCCCCGTCCACCCTGCCATCTTTAGATACAGCAGCTCGGCTTCCTCTGCATGTGCAGAGGAAGGGATACCAGGCCTCTGTCTCTAAAGATGGCGGCAGTGAAGCAGGTAGAGGAGGTGGCGGCCGGACCAGGTAGTGAGGCAATAGGGTTAGTGGGAAGGGGGCAGATAGGTGGCAGAGGCTGTGGAGGCATCAGGTTCCCCTTCCCCATGCACAAACTGAAAAGAAAACAAGCCATGAACTGCTTCATTTTTCTGGGATTTGTGGGTGGTTTGTCATTTTTCCAGTTCATGTCCATCTCTAGGTAGGACATGTTCCTGCTAACACTATCTTCCTTTGAATGACTTAAAATTTCCTCAATAATTACTGCTTAATGTTTTCTTTGAAGACAATGAAGGTAACAAAATCCAAAGGTCAGGAGAGAATAGGATTTTCCTAATTTTTAATCGCTCTTAGGCACAACAGATATGTATTTCCTCCCAAACTGGAGCTAGTACACATCTGCATGGCAGCTGCAGAGGAACGAGGCCTCCGCATTCACTGAGGGACATCCAGAGAACCACCTGCTATTCAACAATAAGGCAACTGTGAGTTTTGCAGTTCATGTGTATCACATGGAGGACTTCCACAATTTCATTTAGGACAGGAGTGCCCCCTCTTTCTATTATTGGTTCAAAAGGGCACATGACTTTTTAGAAGTGTAGGGAGACAGAGGATGAAGTGTGTGATGCCTCCTTGTATTAGAATACTATAGGACAAACTTTAAGAGCACTAAGGCTGACAGCATGCCTCTGAATATAAGTTGTTCGGGAGTGTTTAGTGCTGATTCTTGCTGCCCCTATAGTTTGCTTACAGGCTTGTCACGGGCAAGTGGTTGACCACTGTGTAAAGAGCTTAATGGGCCAAGTAGCCTCTGCCAGGACTCTTCTCATAGTTCTTACAACTGTAGAACCTTGAAACCCACACACAGGACTAGCAAAATATATTTTGGTTCTCAAGAGGAAAAACTGAATTAGCACCACCACCACCCCATACACACGTGAATTTACATGTGGCCTATGCTCTTATGTAGCTGTTGGTATTTCCGGTGGTCTATTGTGTCCAATAGGTTAGGTCACCTCTTTCCCATTTTGTTACACTCCGCTGCATCCATAATTTGCTGCCCCCAATAATATGGCAACCTTTGTACACGATCCAGTGGCATTAATCAACCTGATCCATTTTGTTTAAGCGCTGTTTCTTTCAGTGTTTTGTTTTTCAAATAACAGAAGATAGATTGTTGTTTTTTTGCTCAGGTTCCAGACAGCCTTAAGGCCATTACATGCTAATAGAGCTCTCTGTACTTCTGTTCAGTGCAGGTGGAGCAGGAGAATGATTTGGGAACAAAATATAATTGAAGACTGATTCATTAGTTTGTGGTTCCCCACCCCCACCCCAATCTCTTATGCAAGCACTCTACAGATTATATAACGGCTAAGGTGAACTTGGCGATCCATGTTTATGATATTCTGAAGTGGAGTGTTGCATGAAAACTGAGAACTGTTGTATGCCTGATTGTTTTAAACACTCCTTGTTTTTAACATGATACCAAGGTTTCACCACCAAATATGTTTCCAAAAGGGAGCTAACATCAGCTGCAGCTCTTGGATGAGTGTTATGTGCTCCTGTGATACAAATTGTGTTGCCTCTTGCTTGCCGTTTGGCTCAGCTGATTCCAATTCCATGCAAGTGTGACAGGTTAAATGTGGGCTTTTCCAGAGAGGGAAAATTCCACTCCATTTTCTCCTACTTCATCCTTGGTTGTTGCAAAAGAGCACAGGTCTTACTGGAATCTGCATCCAAAATTCACCAGTAAAAGCCACTTTTCAGAAGACTGCTTCTTTGCAGGAAGTCCTTTAAATCCTTTAATAAATATGCCAGAAATCAATTTCCCCTTTGAACATTCTCTTCTGAAGCAATTTTCCCCCTTTGTACTAATTGACTGAAAATTGAAAGCTTCTGAGCAGAAAGATCTGAATGTGGAAATGACTTTCATGTTCCCATTCTTCTCTCCCTTGTCCTACAAACAAACTGAAATAAAAATAAGCTGTGCCTTCAGCAGGAGACAAAAAAGCAAACAAAACCAATGAGTTTTGTCACTGGGCATCCCATGACAAGCCTTATGTCTACAGGGAGGAAAATATTAATAACCGCAGAGATTATTCAGGTACATTTCAGAGAACAAATTCTTTGTCTAGAGGACCCTGCAGGTCATTGTACAGGGTGATATACCGTTTCCAGGAAGGTTCATAAATACAGGCCATCAGCAGGACATTTCCTAGTTTAAGAGAGAAAAAGAAGAAGGAAGCCTGGAGGATTTTCCCCCCTAAGGGGCAATAGACAGTTTGTGCAGTGCTTCAACAGAGCAGCTGAAATCCTGTCGTTTAGCATAGTAGTAAGTCACACTAATCTTAGCCCATTGAACCAGAGGTGACTTGGTGAGTCAACTCCTCCAAGAGTTCCATTGATTTGAATGAACCTACTCTAGCTGCAAGGGACATGGTGGTGCTGTGAGCTAAACCGCAGATGCCTGTGCTGCAGGGTCAGAAGACCAGCAGTCGTAAGATCGAATCCACGCGATGGAGTGAGCTCCCGTCGCTTTGTCCCAGCTCCTCGGCAACCTAGCAGTTCGAAAGCATGCAAATGTGAGTAGATAAATAGGTACTACCTTGGTGGGAAGGTAAAATGGCGTTCCCTAGTCACACTAGCCACGTGGCAATGGAAACTGTCTTCAGACAAGCACTGGCTCT